>NC_054471.1:7950990-8550990 GCF_017639515.1 Carcharodon carcharias
AGTCAGTGCTGGGACACTCAGTCCTGTTATACAAACACAGTCAGTGCTGGGACACTCAGTCCTGTTATACACATACACTCAATGCTGGGACACTCAGTCCTGTTCTACACACACAGTCAGTGCTGGGACACTCAGTCCTGATATACACTCACAGTCAGAGCTGGGACTCTCAGTCGTTATACACACACAGTCAGTGCTGGGACACTCAGTCCTGTTATACACACACAGTCTGTGCTGGGACACTCAGTCCTGTTATACACATACACTCAATGCTGGGACACTCAGTCCTGCTATACACACACAGTCAGTGCTGGGACACTCTGTTCAGATGTACTCACACAGTCAGTGCTGTGACACTCAGTCCTATTATACACTCACAGTCAGTGCTGGGACACTCAGTCCTGTTATACACACACAGTTAGTGCTGGGACACTCAGTCCTGTTATACTCACACAGTCAGTGCTGTGGCACTCAGTACTGTTATCCACACACAGTCAGTGCTGGGACACTCAGTCCTGTTATACTCACACAGTCAGTGCTGGGACACTCAGTCCTGTTATACACACACAGTCAGTGCTGGGACACTCAGTCCTGTTATACACACACAGTCAGTGCTGTGACACACAGTCCTGTTATCCACACACATTCAGTGCTGGGACACTCAGTGCTGTTATCAACACACAGTCAGTGCTGGGACACTCAGTCCAGTTATACTCACACAAACAGTTCTGTAGCACTCAGTCCTGTTATACACACACATTCAGTGCTGGGACACTCAGTGCTGTTATCAACACACAGTCAGTGCTGGGACACTCAGTCCAGTTATACTCACACAAACAGTTCTGTAGCACTCAGTCCTGTTATACACACACAGTCAGTGCTGGGACACTCAGTCCTGTTATACACACACAGTCATTGCTGGGATACTCAATCCTGTTATACACACACAGTCAATGCTGGGACACTCAGTACTTTAATACACACACAGTCAGTGCTGGGACACTCAGTCGTATTATACACTCACAGTCAGTGCTGGGACACTCATTCCTGTTACACACACACAGTCAGTGCTGGGACACTCAATCCTGTTATACACACACAGTCAGTGCTGGGACACTCAGTTCTGTTATGCACACACAGTCAGTGCTGGGACACTCAGTCCTGTTATACACACACAGTCAGTGCTGGGACACTCAGTCCTGTTATACACTAACAGTCAGTGCTGGGAAACTCTGTCCTGCTATACACACACAGTTAGTGCTGGGATACGCAGTCCTGTTATACACACACAGTCAATGCTGGCACACTCAGTCCAGTTTCCACACCCAGTCAGTGCTGGGAATCTCAGTCCTGTTATACACACACTCAGTCAGTGCTGGGACACTCAGTCCAGTTATACTCACACAGTCAGTTCTGTAACACTCAGTCCTGTTAAAAACACACACTCAGTGCTGGGACACTCAGCCCTGTTATACTCACACAGTCAGTGCTGGGACACTCAGCCCTGTTTTACTCACACAGTCAGTGCTGGGACACTCAGTTCTGTTATACACACAAAGTCAGTGCTGGGACACTCAGTCCTGTTACACACACACAGTCAGTGGTGGAACACTCAGTCCTGTTATACAAAAACAGTCATTGCTGGAACACTGTCTGTTTAGACACACAGTCAGTGCTGAGACACTCAGTCCTGTTACACACACAAAGTCAGTGCTGGGACACTCAGTCCTGTTATACACACAAAGTCAGTGCTGGGACACTGAGTCCTGATATACACACACAGTCAGTGCTGGGACACTCAGTCCTGTTATACACACACACAGTCAGTGCTGGGACACTCAGTCCAGTTATGCACACACAGTCAGTGCTGTGAGACTCAGACCTGTTATACACACACAGTCAGTGCTGGGACTCTCAGTCCTGTTATAATCAAACAGTCAGTGCTGGGAAAGTCAGTCCAGTGATACTTACACAGTCAGTGCTGGGACATTCAGTCCTGTTATACACACACAGTCAGTGCTGGGTAACTCAGTCCAGTTATACACACACAGTCAGTGCTGGGACACACATTCCTGTTATACAAACACAGTGAGTGCTGGGTAACATAGTCCTGTTATACACACACAGTCAGTTCTGGGACACTCAGTCCTGTTATACACACGCAATCAGTGCTGGGACACTCAGTCCTGTTATACACACACAGTCAGTGCTGGGACACTCAGTCCTGTTAAATACACACAGTCAGTGCAGGATACTCTGTCCTGTTACACACACAGTCAGTGCTGGGACAATCAATCCTGTTATACACACACAGTCAGTGCTGGGACACTCAATCCTGTTACACACATCCAGTCAGTGCTGGGACACTCAGTCCTGTTATACACAAACATTCAGTGCTCGCAATCTCAGTCCTGTTATACACACACATTCAGTGCTGGGAAACTCAGTCCTGATGCACTAACACAGTCAGTGCTGGGACACTCAGTCCTGTTATACACACAAAGTCAGAGCGGGGACACTCAGTCCAGTTATACACACACAGTCAGTGCTGGGTCAATCAGTAGTGTTATACACACAAAGGCAGTGCCGGAACAATCAGTCATGTTATACACACCCAGTCAGAGCGGTGACACTCATTCCTGTTGGAAGCATACGGTCAGTGCTGGGTAACTCAGTCCTGTTATACACACAGTCAGTGCTGGGACACTCAGTCCTGTTACAGACACGCAGTCAGTGCTGGGACACTCAGTCCAGTTATACTCACACAGTCAGTGCTGTGACACTCAGTCCGGTTATACAGACAAAGTCAGTGCTGGGACACTCAGTCCTGTTATACACACACAGTCAGTGCTGGGACACTCAGTCATCTTATACACACACAGTCAGTGCTGGGACACTCAGTCCTGTTATACACACACAGTCAGTGCTGGGTAACTCAGTCCAGTTATACACACACAGTCAGTGCTGGGACACACATTCCTGTTATACAAACACAGTGAGTGCTGGGTAACACAGTCCTGTTATACACACACAGTCAGTTCTGGGACATTCAGTCCTGTTATACACACACAGTCAATGCTGGGACACTCAGTCCTGATATACAGACACAGTCAGTGCTGGGACACTCAGTCCTGTTAAATACACACCGTCAGTGCAGGATTCTCTGTAGTGTTACACACACACAGTCAGTGCTGGGACACTCAATCCTGTTATACACACACAGTCAGTGCTGGGACACTCAGTTCTGTTATGCACACACAGTCAGTGCTGGGACACTCAGTCCTGTTATACACACACAGTCAGTGCTGGGACACTCAGTCCTGCTATACACACACAGTCAGTGCTGGGACACTCAGTCCTGTTATACACTCACAGTCAGTGCTGGGACACTCAGTCCTGTTATACACACACAGTTAGTGCTGGGATACGCAGTCCTGTTATACACACACAGTCAGTGCTGGGACACTCAATCCTGTTACACACATCCAGTCAGTGCTGGGACACTCAGTCCTGTTATACACAAACATTCAGTGCTCGCAATCTCAGTCCTGTTATACACACACATTCAGTGCTGGGAAACTCAGTCCTGATGCACTAACACAGTCAGTGCTGGGACACTCAGTCCTGTTATACACACAAAGTCAGAGCGGGGACACTCAGTCCAGTTATACACACACAGTCAGTGCTGGGTCAATCAGTAGTGTTATACACACAAAGACAGTGCCGGAACAATCAGTCATGTTATACAGACCCAGTCAGAGCGGTGACACTCATTCCTGTTGGAAACATACGGTCAGTGCTGGGTAACTCAGTCCTGTTATACACACACAGTCAGTGCTGGGACACTCAGTCCTGTTACAGACATGCAGTCAGTGCTGGGACACTCAGTCCAGTTATACTCACACAGTCAGTGCTGTGACACTCAGTCCTGTTATACACACAAAGTCAGTGCTGGGACACTCAGTCCTGTTATACACACACAGTCAGTGCTGGGACACTCAGTCATCTTATACACACACAGTCAGTGCTGGGACACTCAGTGCTGTTATACTCACACAGTCAGTGCTGGGAAACTCAGTCCTGTTATACTCACACAGTCAGTGCTGGGACACTCAGTCCTGTTATACACACACAGTCAGTGCTGGGACACTCAGTCCTGTTATACACACACAGTCAGTGCTGTGACACACAGTCCTGTTATCCACACACATTCAGTGCTGGGACACTCAGTGCTGTTATCAACACACAGTCAGTGCTGGGACACTCAGTCCAGTTATACTCACACAGTCATTGCTGGGATACTCAATCCTGTTATACACACACAGTCAATGCTGGGACACTCAGTACTTTAATACACACACAGTCAGTGCTGGGACACTCAGTCCTATTATACACTCACAGTCAGTGCTGGGACACTCATTCCTGTTACACACACACAGTCAGTGCTGGGACACTCAATCCTGTTATACACACACAGTCAGTGCTGGGACACTCAGTTCTGTTATGCACACACAGTCAGTGCTGGGACACTCAGTCCTGTTATACACACACAGTCAGTGCTGGGACACTCAGTCCTGCTATACCCACACAGTCAGTGCTGGGACACTCAGTCCTGTTATACACTCACAGTCAGTGCTGTGACACTCAGTCCTGTTATACACACACAGTTAGTGCTGGGATACGCAGTCCTGTTATACACACACAGTCAATGCTGGCACACTCAGTCCAGTTTCCACACCCAGTCAGTGCTGGGAATCTCAGTCCTGTTATACACACACTCAGTCAGTGCTGGGACACTCAGTCCAGTTATACTCACACAGTCAGTTCTGTAACACTCAGTCCTGTTAAAAACACACACTCAGTGCTGGGACACTCAGCCCTGTTATACTCACACAGTCAGTGCTGGGACACTCAGCCCTGTTTTACTCACACAGTCAGTGCTGGGACACTCAGTTCTGTTATACACACAAAGTCAGTGCTGGGACACTCAGTCCTGTTATACACACACAGTCAGTGGTGGAACACTCAGTCCTGTTATACAAAAACAGTCATTGCTGGAACACTGTCTGTTTAGACACACAGTCAGTGCTGAGACACTCAGTCCTGTTACACACACAAAGTCAGTGCTGGGACACTCAGTCCTGTTATACACACAAAGTCAGTGCTGGGACACTCAGTCCTATGATACAGACACAGTCAGTGCTGAGATACTCAGTACTGTTATACACACACAGTCAGTGCTGGGACACTCAGTCCTTTTATACACACACAGTCAGTGCTGGGACACTCAGTCCTGTTATACATACACAGTCATGGCTGGGACACTCAGTCCAGTTATACTCACACAGTCAGTTCTGTAACACTCAGTCCTGTTAAAAACACACACTCAGTGCTGGGACACTCAGCCCTGTTATACTCACACAGTCAGTGCTGGGACACTCAGCCCTGTTTTACTCACACAGTCAGTGCTGGGACACTCAGTTCTGTTATACACACAAAGTCAGTGCTGGGACACTCAGTCCTGTTACACACACACAGTCAGTGGTGGAACACTCAGTCCTGTTATACAAAAACAGTCATTGCTGGAACACTGTCTGTTTAGACACACAGTCAGTGCTGAGACACTCAGTCCTGTTACACACACAAAGTCAGTGCTGGGACACTCAGTCCTTTTATACACACAAAGTCAGTGCTGGGACACTCAGTCCTGATATACACACACAGTCAGTGCTGGGACACTCAGTCCTGTTATACACACACACAGTCAGTGCTGTGACACTCAGTCCAGTTATGCACACACAGTCAGTGCTGTGAGACTCAGACCTGTTATACACACACAGTCAGTGCTGGGACTCTCAGTCCTGTTATAATCAAACAGTCAGTGCTGGGAAAGTCAGTCCAGTGATACTTACACAGTCAGTGCTGGGACATTCAGTCCTGTTATACACACACAGTCAGTGCTGGGTAACTCAGTCCAGTTATACACACACAGTCAGTGCTGGGACACACATTCCTGTTATACAAACACAGTGAGTGCTGGGTAACATAGTCCTGTTATACACACACAGTCAGTTCTGGGACACTCAGTCCTGTTATACACACGCAATCAGTGCTGGGACACTCAGTCCTGTTATACTCACACAGTCAGTGCTGGGACACTCAGTCCTGTTAAATACACACAGTCAGTGCAGGATACTCTGTCCTGTTACACACACAGTCAGTGCTGGGACAATCAATCCTGTTATACACACACAGTCAGTGCTGGGACACTCAATCCTGTTACACACATCCAGTCAGTGCTGGGACACTCAGTCCTGTTATACACAAACATTCAGTGCTCGCAATCTCAGTCCTGTTATACACACACATTCAGTGCTGGGAAACTCAGTCCTGATGCACTAACACAGTCAGTGCTGGGACACTCAGTCCTGTTATACACACAAAGTCAGAGCGGGGACACTCAGTCCAGTTATACACACACAGTCAGTGCTGGGTCAATCAGTAGTGTTATACACACAAAGGCAGTGCCGGAACAATCAGTCATGTTATACACACCCAGTCAGAGCGGTGACACTCATTCCTGTTGGAAACATACGGTCAGTGCTGGGTAACTCAGTCCTGTTATACACACACAGTCAGTGCTGGGACACTCAGTCCTGTTACAGACACGCAGTCAGTGCTGGGACACTCAGTCCAGTTATACTCACACAGTCAGTGCTGTGACACTCAGTCCGGTTATACAGACAAAGTCAGTGCTGGGACACTCAGTCCTGTTATACACACACAGTCAGTGCTGGGACACTCAGTCATCTTATACACACACAGTCAGTGCTGGGACACTCAGTCCTGTTATACACACACAGTCAGTGCTGGGTAACTCAGTCCAGTTATACACACACAGTCAGTGCTGGGACACACATTCCTGTTATACAAACACAGTGAGTGCTGGGTAACACAGTCCTGTTATACACACACAGTCAGTTCTGGGACATTCAGTCCTGTTATACACACACAGTCAATGCTGGGACACTCAGTCCTGATATACAGACACAGTCAGTGCTGGGACACTCAGTCCTGTTAAATACACACCGTCAGTGCAGGATTCTCTGTAGTGTTACACACACACAGTCAGTGCTGGGACACTCAATCCTGTTATACACACACAGTCAGTGCTGGGACACTCAGTTCTGTTATACACACACAGTCAGTGCTGGGACACTCAGTCCTGTTATACACACACAGTCAGTGCTGGGACACTCAGTCCTGCTATACACACACAGTCAGTGCTGGGACACTCAGTCCTGTTATACACTCACAGTCAGTGCTGGGACACTCAGTCCTGTTATACACACACAGTTAGTGCTGGGATACGCAGTCCTGTTATACACACACAGTCAGTGCTGGGATACTCAATCCTGTTACACACATCCAGTCAGTGCTGGGACACTCAGTCCTGTTATACACAAATATTCAGTGCTCGCAATCTCAGTCCTGTTATACACACACATTCAGTGCTGGGAAACTCAGTCCTGATGCACTAACACAGTCAGTGCTGGGACACTCAGTCCTGTTATACACACAAAGTCAGAGCGGGGACACTCAGTCCAGTTATACACACACAGTCAGTGCTGGGTCAATCAGTAGTGTTATACACACAAAGACAGTGCCGGAACAATCAGTCATGTTATACAGACCCAGTCAGAGCGGTGACACTCATTCCTGTTGGAAACATACGGTCAGTGCTGGGTAACTCAGTCCTGTTATACACACACAGTCAGTGCTGGGACACTCAGTCCTGTTACAGACATGCAGTCAGTGCTGGGACACTCACTCCAATTATACTCACACAGTCAGTGCTGTGACACTCAGTCCTGTTATACAGACAAAGTCAGTGCTGGGACACTCAGTCCTGTTATACACACACAGTCAGTGCTGGGACACTCAGTCATCTTATACACACACAGTCAGTGCTGGGACACTCAGTGCTGTTATACTCACACAGTCAGTGCTGGGAAACTCAGTCCTGTTATACTCACACAGTCAGTGCTGGGACACTCAGTCCTGTTATACACACACAGTCAGTGCTGGGACACTCAGTCCTGTTATACACACACAGTCAGTGCTGTGACACACAGTCCTGTTATCCACACACATTCAGTGCTGGGACACTCAGTGCTGTTATCAACACACAGTCAGTGCTGGGACACTCAGTCCAGTTATACTCACACAGTCATTGCTGGGATACTCAATCCTGTTATACACACACAGTCAATGCTGGGACACTCAGTACTTTAATACACACACAGTCAGTGCTGGGACACTCAGTCCTATTATACACTCACAGTCAGTGCTGGGACACTCATTCCTGTTACACACACACAGTCAGTGCTGGGACACTCAATCCTGTTATACACACACAGTCAGTGCTGGGACACTCAGTTCTGTTATGCACACACAGTCAGTGCTGGGACACTCAGTCCTGTTATACACACACAGTCAGTGCTGGGACACTCAGTCCTGCTATACCCACACAGTCAGTGCTGGGACACTCAGTCCTGTTATACACTCACAGTCAGTGCTGGGACACTCAGTCCTGTTATACACACACAGTCAGTGCTGGGACACTCAGTCCTGTTATACACTCACAGTCAGTGCTGAGACACTCAGTCCTGTTATACACACACAGTTAGTGCTGGGATACGCAGTCCTGTTATACACACACAGTCAATGCTGGCACACTCAGTCCAGTTTCCACACCCAGTCAGTGCTGGGAATCTCAGTCCTGTTATACACACACTCAGTCAGTGCTGGGACACTCAGTCCAGTTATACTCACACAGTCAGTTCTGTAACACTCAGTCCTGTTAAAAACACACACTCAGTGCTGGGACACTCAGCCCTGTTATACTCACACAGTCAGTGCTGGGACACTCAGCCCTGTTTTACTCACACAGTCAGTGCTGGGACACTCAGTTCTGTTATACACACAAAGTCAGTGCTGGGACACTCAGTCCTGTTATACACACACAGTCAGTGGTGGAACACTCAGTCCTGTTATACAAAAACAGTCATTGCTGGAACACTGTCTGTTTAGACACACAGTCAGTGCTGAGACACTCAGTCCTGTTACACACACAAAGTCAGTGCTGGGACACTCAGTCCTGTTATACACACAAAGTCAGTGCTGGGACACTCAGTCCTATGATACAGACACAGTCAGTGCTGAGATACTCAGTACTGTTATACACACACAGTCAGTGCTGGGACACTCAGTCCTTTTATACACACACAGTCAGTGCTGGGACACTCAGTCCTGTTATACATACACAGTCATGGCTGGGACACTCAGTCCAGTTATACTCACACAGTCAGTGTTGTGACACTCAGTCCTGTTGTACACACACAGTCAGTGCTGTGACACACAGTCCTGTTCTACACACACAGTCAGTGCTGGGACACACAGTCCTGATATACACTCACAGCCAGAGCATGGACACTCAGTCCTGTTATACACACACAGTCAGTGCTGGGACACTCAGTCCTGTTACACACACACAGTCAGGGCCGTGACTCTTAGTCCTGTTATACACACACAGCCCTTGCTGGGACACTCAGTCCTGTTATACGCACAAAGTCAGTGCTGTGACACTCAGTCCTGTTATACACACACAGTCAGTGCTGGGACACTCAGTCCTGTTATACTCACACAGTCAGTGCTGGGACACTCAGTCCTGTTATACACACACAGTCAGTGCTGGGACACTCAGTCCTGTTATACACACACAGTCAGTGCTGGGACACTCAGTCCTGTTATACACACAGAGTCAGTGCTGGGACACTCAGTCCAGTTATACACACACAGTCAGTGCTGTGACACGCAGACCTGTTATACACACACAGTCAGTGCTGGGACACTCAGTCCTGTTATACACACACAGTCAGTGCTGTGACACTCAGTCCTGTTATACACACACAGTCAGTGCTGGGACTCTCAGTCCTGTTATACTCACACAGTCAGTGTTGCGACACTCAGTCCTGTTATACTCACACAGTCAGTGCTGGGACACTCAGCCCTGTTTTACTCACACAGTCAGTGCTGGGACACTCAGTCCTGTTATACGCACAAAGTCAGCGCTGGGACACTCAGTCCTGTTATACACACACAGTCAGTGCTGGAACACTCAGTTCTGTTATGCACACACAGTCAGTGCTGGGAAACTCAGTCCTGTTAAATACACACAGTCAGCGCAGGATACTCTGTCCTGTTACACACACACAGTCAGTGCTGGGACACTCAATCCTGTTATACACACACAGTCAGTGCTGGGACACTCAGTTCTGTTATGCACACACAGTCAGTGCTGGGACACTCAGTCCTGTTATACACACACATTCAGTGCTGGGACGCTCAGTCCTGTTATACACACACAGTCAGTGCAGGATACTCTGTCCTGTTACACACACACAGTCAGTGCTGGGACAATCAATCCTGTTATACACACACAGTCAGTGCTGGGACACTCAATCCTGTTACACACATCCAGTCAGTGCTGGGACACTCAGTCCTGTTATACACAATCATTCAGTGCTCGCAATCTCAGTCCTGTTATACACACACATTCAGTGCTGGGAAACTCAGTCCTGATGCACTAACACAGTCAGTGCTGGGACACTCAATCCTGTTATACACACAAAGTCAGAGCGGGGACACTCAGTCCAGTTATACACACACAGTCAGTGCTGGGTCAATCAGTAGTGTTATACACACAAAGACAGTGCCGGAACAATCAGTCATGTTATACACACCCAGTCAGAGCGGTGAAACTCATTCCTGTTGGAAACATACTGTCAGTGCTGGGTAACTCAGTCCTGTTATACACACACAGTCAGTGCTGGGACACTCAGTCCTGTTACAGACACGCAGTCAGTGCTGGGACACTCAGTCCACTTATACTCACACAGTCAGTGCTGTGACACTCAGTCCTGTTATACAGACAAAGTCAGTGCTGGGACACTCAGTCCTGTTATACAAACACAGTCAGTGCTGGGACACTCAGTCATCTTATACACACACAGTCAGTGCTGGGACACTCAGTCCTGTTATACTCACACAGTCAGTGCTGGGACACTCAGTCCTGTTATACTCACACAGTCAGTGCTGGGACACTCAGTCCTGTTATACACACACTTTCAGTGCTGGGACACTCAGTGCTGTTATCAACACACAGTCAGTGCTGGGACACTCAGTCCAGTTATACTCACACAAACAGTTCTGTAGCACTCAGTCCTGTTATACACACACAGTCAGTGCTGGGACACTCAGTCCTGTTATACACACACAGTCATTGCTGGGATACTCAATCCTGTTATACACACACAGTCAATGCTGGGACACTCAGTACTTTTATACACACACAGTCAGTGCTGGGACACTCAGTCCTGTTATACACTCACAGTCAGTGCTGGGACGCTCATTCCTGTTATACACACACAGTTAGTGCTGGGACACTCAGTCCTGTTATACTCACACAGTCAGTGCTGGGACACTGAGTCATCTTATACACACACAGTCAGTGCTGGGACACTCAGTCCTGTTATACTCACACAGTCAGTGCTGGGACACTCAGTCCTGCTATACACACACAGTCAGTGCTGGGACACTCAGTCCTGTTATACACAGACAGTCAGTGCTGGGACACTCTGTCCTGTTATACACACGCAATCAGTGCTGGGACACTCAGTCCTGTTATACTCACACAGTCAGTGCTGGGACACTCAGTCCTGTTAAATACACACAGTCAGTGCAGGATACTCTGTCCTGTTACACACACAGTCAGTGCTGGGACAATCAATCCTGTTATACACACACAGTCAGTGCTGGGACACTCAATCCTGTTACACACATCCAGTCAGTGCTGGGACACTCAGTCCTGTTATACACAAACATTCAGTGCTCGCAATCTCAGTCCTGTTATACACACACATTCAGTGCTGGGAAACTCAGTCCTGATGCACTAACACAGTCAGTGCTGGGACACTCAGTCCTGTTATACACACAAAGTCAGAGCGGGGACACTCAGTCCAGTTATACACACACAGTCAGTGCTGGGTCAATCAGTAGTGTTATACACACAAAGACAGTGCCGGAACAATCAGTCATGTTATACACACCCAGTCAGAGCGGTGACACTCATTCCTGTTGGAAACATACGGTCAGTGCTGGGTAACTCAGTCCTGTTATACACACACGGTCAGTGCTGGGACACTCAGTCCTGTTACAGACACGCAGTCAGTGCTGGGACACTCAGTCCAGTTATACTCACACAGTCAGTGCTGTGACACTCAGTCCTGTTATACAGACAAAGTCAGTGCTGGGACACTCAGTCCTGTTATACACACACAGTCAGTGCTGGGACACTCAGTCATCTTATACACACACAGTCAGTGCTGGGACACTCAGTCCTGTTATACACACACAGTCAGTGCTGGGTTACTCAGTCCAGTTATACACACACAGTCAGTGCTGGGACACACATTCCTGTTATACAAACACAGTGAGTGCTGGGTAACACAGTCCTGTTATACACACACAGTCAGTTCTGGGAAACTCAGTCCTGTTATACACACGCAATCAGTGCTGGGACACTCAGTCCTGTTATACACACACAGTCAGTGCTGGGACAATCAGTCCTGTTAAATACACACCGTCAGTGCAGGATTCTCTGTAGTGTTACACACACACAGTCAGTGCTGGGACACTCAGTCCTGTTATACACACACAGTCAGTGCTGGGACACTCAGTTCTGTTATACACACACAGTCAGTGCTGGGACACTCAGTCCTGTTATACACACACAGTCAGTGCTGGGACACTCAGTCCTGCTATACACACACAGTCAGTGCTGGGACACTCAGTCCTGTTATACACTCACAGTCAGTGCTGGGACACTCTGTCCTGCTATACACACACACCCTGTCCTGTTATACACACACAGTCAGTGCTGGGACACTCAGTACTGTTATACACACACAGTCAGTGCTGGGACACTCAGTCCTGTTATACACACACAGTCCGTGCTGGGACACTCAGTCCTGTTATACACACACAGTCAGTGCTGGGACACTCAGTCCAATAATACACACACAGTTAGTGCTGGGACTCTCAGTCCTGTTTAAAACGCACAGTCAGTGCTGGGACACTCAGTCCTGTTTTACACACACAGTCAGTGCTGGGACACTCAGTCAGTTATACACACACAGTCAGTGCTGGGACACTCAGTCCTGTTATACCCACACAGTCATGCTGGGACACTCAGTCCTGTTATACACACACAGTCAGTGCTGGGACACTCAGTCCTGTTATACACACACGTCAGTGCTGTGACACTCAGACTTGTTACACACATTAAGTCAGTGCTGGGACACTCAGTCCTGTTATACACACACAGTCAGTGCTGGGACACTCAGTCCTGTTATACATACACAGTTAGTGCTGTGACACTCAGTCCTGTTATACACACAAAGTCAGTGCTGGGACACTCAGTCCTGTTATACACACACAGTCAGTGCTGGGACACTCAGTCCTGTTATACACACACAGTCAGTGCTGGGACACTCAGTCCTGTTATACTCACACAGTCAGTGCTGGGACACTCAGTCCTGTTATACTCACACAGTCAGTGCTGGGACACTCAGTCCTGTTATACACACACAGTCAGTGCTGGGACACTCAGTCCTGTTATACACACACAGTCAGTGCTGTGACACACAGTCCTGTTATACACACACAGTCAGTGCTGGGACACTCAGTCCTGTTATACACACACAGTCAGTGCTGGGACACTCAGTCCTGTTATACACACACAGTCAGTGCTGGGACACTCAGTCCTGTTATACACACACAGTCAGTGCTGGGACACTCAGTCCTGTTATACACACACAGTCAGTGCTGGGACACTCAGTCCTGTTATACACTCACAGTCAGTGCTGGGACACTCATTCCTGTTACACACACACAGTCAGTGCTGCGACTCTTATTCCGGTTATACACACACAGTCAGTGCTGGGACACTCAGTTCTGTTATGCACACACAGTCAGTGCTGGGACACTCAGTCCTGTTATACACACACAGTCAGTGCTGGGACACTCAGTCCTGCTATACCCACACAGTCAGTGCTGGGACACTCAGTCCTGTTATACACTCACAGTCAGTGCTGGGACACTCAGTCCTGTTATACACACACAGTCAGTGCTGGGACACTCAGTCCTGTTATACACTCACAGTCAGTGCTGGGACACTCAGTCCTGTTATACACACACAGTTAGTGCTGGGATACGCAGTCCTGTTATACACACACAGTCAATGCTGGCACACTCAGTCCAGTTTCCACACCCAGTCAGTGCTGGGAATCTCAGTCCTGTTATACACACACTCAGTCAGTGCTGGGACACTCAGTCCAGTTATACTCACACAGTCAGTTCTGTAACACTCAGTCCTGTTAAAAACACACACTCAGTGCTGGGACACTCAGCCCTGTTATACTCACACAGTCAGTGCTGGGACACTCAGCCCTGTTTTACTCACACAGTCAGTGCTGGGACACTCAGTTCTGTTATACACACAAAGTCAGTGCTGGGACACTCAGTCCTGTTATACACACACAGTCAGTGGTGGAACACTCAGTCCTGTTATACAAAAACAGTCATTGCTGGAACACTGTCTGTTTAGACACACAGTCAGTGCTGAGACACTCAGTCCTGTTACACACACAAAGTCAGTGCTGGGACACTCAGTCCTGTTATACACACAAAGTCAGTGCTGGGACACTCAGTCCTATGATACAGACACAGTCAGTGCTGAGATACTCAGTACTGTTATACACACACAGTCAGTGCTGGGACACTCAGTCCTTTTATACACACACAGTCAGTGCTGGGACACTCAGTCCTGTTATACATACACAGTCATGGCTGGGACACTCAGTCCAGTTATACTCACACAGTCAGTGTTGTGACACTCAGTCCTGTTGTACACACACAGTCAGTGCTGTGACACACAGTCCTGTTCTACACACACAGTCAGTGCTGGGACACACAGTCCTGATATACACTCACAGTCAGAGCATGGACACTCAGTCCTGTTATACACACACAGTCAGTGCTGGGACACTCAGTCCTGTTACACACACACAGTCAGTGATGGGACACTCAGTCCTGTTATACACACACACTCAGTGCTGGGACACTCAGTCCTGCTATACACACACAGTCAGTGCTGTGAAACTCAGTCCTGTTATACACTCACATTCAGTGCTGGGACACTCAGTCCTGTTATACACACACAGTTAGTGCTGGGACACTCAGTCCTGTTATACTCACTCAGTGAATTCTGTAACACTCAGTCTTGTTAAACAAACACAGTCAGTGCTGGGACACTCAGCCCTCTTTTACTCACACAGTCAATGCTGAGACACTAAGTCCTGTTATACAAACACAGTCAGTGCTGGGACACTGAGTCCTGATATACACACACAGTCAGTGCTGGGACACTCAGTCCTGTTATACATACACACAGTCAGTGCTGGGACACTCAGTCCAGTTATACACACACAGTCTTTGCTGTGAGACTCAGACCTGTTATACACACACAGTCAGTGCTGGGACACTCAGTCCAGTTATACGCAAACAGTCAGTGCTGTGAGACTCAGACCTGTTATACACACACAGTCAGTGCTGGGACTCTCAGTCCTGTTATAATCAAACAGTCAGTGCTGGGACACTCAGTCCTGTTATACTCACACAGTCAGTGCTGGGACACTCAGCCCTGTTTTACTCACACAGTCAGTGCTGGGACACTCAGTCCTGTTATACGCACAAAGTCAGCGCTGGGACACTCAGTCCTGTTATACACACACAGTCAGTGCTGGAACACTCAGTTCTGTTATGCACACACAGTCAGTGCTGGGAAACTCAGTCCTGTTAAATACACACAGTCAGCGCAGGATACTCTGTCCTGTTACACACACACAGTCAGTGCTGGGACACTCAATCCTGTTATACACACACAGTCAGTGCTGGGACACTCAGTCCTGTTATACACACACAGTCAGTGCTGGGACACTCAGTCCTGTTATACACACACAGTCAGTGCTGGGACACTCAGTCCTGTTATACACACACAGTCAGTGCAGGATACTCTGTCCTGTTACACACACACAGTCAGTGCTGGGACACTCAATCCAGTTCTACACACACAGTCAGTGCTGGGACACTCAGTCCTGTTACACACATCCAGTCAGTGCTGGGACACTCAGTCCTGTTATACACAATCATTCAGTGCTCGCAATCTCAGTCCTGTTATACACACACATTCAGTGCTGGGAAACTCAGTCCTGATGCACTAACACAGTCAGTGCTGGGACACTCAGTCCTGTTATACACACAAAGTCAGAGCGGGGACACTCAGTCCAGTTATACACACACAGTCAGTGCTGGGTCAATCAGTACTGTTATACACACAAAGACAGTGCCGGAACAATCAGTCATGTTATACACACCCAGTCAGAGCGGTGAAACTCATTCCTGTTGGAAACATACTGTCAGTGCTGGGTAACTCAGTCCTGTTATACACACACAGTCAGTGCTGGGACACTCAGTCCTGTTACAGACACGCAGTCAGTGCTGGGACACTCAGTCCACTTATACTCACACAGTCAGTGCTGTGACACTCAGTCCTGTTATACAGACAAAGTCAGTGCTGGGACACTCAGTCCTGTTATACAAACACAGTCAGTGCTGGGACACTCAGTCATCTTATACACACACAGTCAGTGCTGGGACACTCAGTCCTGTTATACTCACACAGTCAGTGCTGGGACACTCAGTCCTGTTATACTCACACAGTCAGTGCTGGGACACTCAGTCCTGTTATACACACACTTTCAGTGCTGGGACACTCAGTGCTGTTATCAACACACAGTCAGTGCTGGGACACTCAGTCCAGTTATACTCACACAAACAGTTCTGTAGCACTCAGTCCTGTTATACACACACAGTCAGTGCTGGGACACTCAGTCCTGTTATACACACACAGTCATTGCTGGGATACTCAATCCTGTTATACACACACAGTCAATGCTGGGACACTCAGTACTTTTATACACACACAGTCAGTGCTGGGACACTCAGTCCTGTTATACACTCACAGTCAGTGCTGGGACGCTCATTCCTGTTATACACACACAGTTAGTGCTGGGACACTCAGTCCTGTTATACTCACACAGTCAGTGCTGGGACACTGAGTCATCTTATACACACACAGTCAGTGCTGGGACACTCAGTCCTGTTATACTCACACAGTCAGTGCTGGGACACTCAGTCCTGCTATACACACACAGTCAGTGCTGGGACACTCAGTCCTGTTATACACAGACAGTCAGTGCTGGGACACTCTGTCCTGTTATACAAAAACAGTCATTGCTGGAACACTCAGTCTGTTTAGACACACAGTATGTGCTGAGACACTCAGTCCTGTTACACACACAAAGTCAGTGCTGGGACACTCAGTCCTGTTATACACACACAGTCAGTGGTGGAACACTCAGTCCTGTTATACAAAAACAGTCATTGCTGGAACACTCAGTCTGTTCAGACACAGAGTCAGTGCTGGGACACTCAGTCCTGTTATACACCCACAGTCAGTGCTGGGACACTCAGTCCTGTTATACACATACACTCAATGCTGGGACACTCAGTCCTGCTATACACACACAGTCAGTGCTGGGACACTCTGTTCAGTTGTACTCACACAGTCAGTGCTGTGACACTCAGTCCTGTGAAACACTCACAGTCAGTGCTGGGACCCTCATTCCTGTTATACACACACAGTAAGTGCTGGGACACTCAGTCCTGTTATACTCCCACAGTCAGTGCTGTGACACTCAGTACTGTTATCCACACACAGTCAGTGCTGGGACACTCAGTCCAGTTATACTCACACAGTCAGTTCTGTAACACTCAGTCCTGTTAAAAACACACACTCAGTGCTGGGACACTCAGCCCTGTTATACTCACACAGTCAGTGCTGGGACACTCAGTCCTGTTATACAAACACAGTCAGTGGTGGAACACTCAGTCCTGTTATACATTAACAGTCATTGCTGGAACACTCAGTCTGTTTAGACACAGAGTCAGTGCTGGGAAACTCAGTCCTGTTACACACACAAAGTCAGTGCTGGGACACTCAGTCCTGTTATACACACAAAGACAGTGCTGGGACACTCAGTCCTGTTATACAGACACAGTCAGTGCTGAGATACTCAGTACTGTTATACACACACATTCAGTGCTGGGACACTCAGTCCTGTTATACACACACAGTCAGTGCTGGGACACTCAGTCCTGATACACACACACAGTCAGTGCTGGAACACTCAGTCCTGTTATACACAAACAGTCATTGCTGGTAACACTGTCTGTTTCCACATACAGTCAGTGCTGGGACACTCAGTCCTGTTATACACACACAGTCAGTGCTGGGACACTCAGTCCTGTTATACACACACAGTCAGTGCTGGGACACTCAGACCTGTTATACACACACAGTCAGTGCTGGGACACTCAGTCCTGTTATACACACACAGTCAGTGCTGGGACACTCAGTCCTGTTATACACACACAGTCAGTGCTGGGACACTCAGTCCTGTTATACTCACACAGTCAGTGCTGGGACACTCAGTCCAGTTATACTCACACAGTCAGTGCTGTGACACTCAGTCCTGTTATACACACACAGTCAGTGCTGTGACACACAGTCCTGTTATACACACACAGTCAGTGCTGGGACACTCAGTCCTGTTATACTCACACAGTCAGTGCTGGGACACTCAGCCCTGTTTTACTCACACAGTCAGTGCTGGGACACTCAGTCCTGTTATACGCACAAAGTCAGCGCTGGGACACTCAGTCCTGTTATACACACACAGTCAGTGCTGGGACACTCAGTTCTGTTATGCACACACAGTCAGTGCTGGGAAACTCAGTCCTGTTAAATACACACAGTCAGCGCAGGATACTCTGTCCTGTTACACACACACAGTCAGTGCTGGGACACTCAATCCTGTTATACACACACAGTCAGTGCTGGGACACTCAGTTCTGTTATGCACACACAGTCAGTGCTGGGACACTCAGTCCTGTTATACACACACATTCAGTGCTGGGACGCTCAGTCCTGTTATACACACACAGTCAGTGCAGGATACTCTGTCCTGTTACACACACACAGTCAGTGCTGGGACAATCAATCCTGTTATACACACACAGTCAGTGCTGGGACACTCAATCCTGTTACACACATCCAGTCAGTGCTGGGACACTCAGTCCTGTTATACACAATCATTCAGTGCTCGCAATCTCAGTCCTGTTATACACACACATTCAGTGCTGGGAAACTCAGTCCTGATGCACTAACACAGTCAGTGCTGGGACACTCAATCCTGTTATACACACAAAGTCAGAGCGGGGACACTCAGTCCAGTTATACACACACAGTCAGTGCTGGGTCAATCAGTAGTGTTATACACACAAAGACAGTGCCGGAACAATCAGTCATGTTATACACACCCAGTCAGAGCGGTGAAACTCATTCCTGTTGGAAACATACTGTCAGTGCTGGGTAACTCAGTCCTGTTATACACACACAGTCAGTGCTGGGACACTCAGTCCTGTTACAGACACGCAGTCAGTGCTGGGACACTCAGTCCACTTATACTCACACAGTCAGTGCTGTGACACTCAGTCCTGTTATACAGACAAAGTCAGTGCTGGGACACTCAGTCCTGTTATACAAACACAGTCAGTGCTGGGACACTCAGTCATCTTATACACACACAGTCAGTGCTGGGACACTCAGTCCTGTTATACTCACACAGTCAGTGCTGGGACACTCAGTCCTGTTATACTCACACAGTCAGTGCTGGGACACTCAGTCCTGTTATACACACACTTTCAGTGCTGGGACACTCAGTGCTGTTATCAACACACAGTCAGTGCTGGGACACTCAGTCCAGTTATACTCACACAAACAGTTCTGTAGCACTCAGTCCTGTTATACACACACAGTCAGTGCTGGGACACTCAGTCCTGTTATACACACACAGTCATTGCTGGGATACTCAATCCTGTTATACACACACAGTCAATGCTGGGACACTCAGTACTTTTATACACACACAGTCAGTGCTGGGACACTCAGTCCTGTTATACACTCACAGTCAGTGCTGGGACGCTCATTCCTGTTATACACACACAGTTAGTGCTGGGACACTCAGTCCTGTTATACTCACACAGTCAGTGCTGGGACACTGAGTCATCTTATACACACACAGTCAGTGCTGGGACACTCAGTCCTGTTATACTCACACAGTCAGTGCTGGGACACTCAGTCCTGCTATACACACACAGTCAGTGCTGGGACACTCAGTCCTGTTATACACAGACAGTCAGTGCTGGGACACTCTGTCCTGTTATACAAAAACAGTCATTGCTGGAACACTCAGTCTGTTTAGACACACAGTATGTGCTGAGACACTCAGTCCTGTTACACACACAAAGTCAGTGCTGGGACACTCAGTCCTGTTATACACACACAGTCAGTGGTGGAACACTCAGTCCTGTTATACAAAAACAGTCATTGCTGGAACACTCAGTCTGTTCAGACACAGAGTCAGTGCTGGGACACTCAGTCCTGTTATACACCCACAGTCAGTGCTGGGACACTCAGTCCTGTTATACACATACACTCAATGCTGGGACACTCAGTCCTGCTATACACACACAGTCAGTGCTGGGACACTCTGTTCAGTTGTACTCACACAGTCAGTGCTGTGACACTCAGTCCTGTGAAACACTCACAGTCAGTGCTGCGACCCTCATTCCTGTTATACACACACAGTAAGTGCTGGGACACTCAGTCCTGTTATACTCCCACAGTCAGTGCTGTGACACTCAGTACTGTTATCCACACACAGTCAGTGCTGGGACACTCAGTCCAGTTATACTCACACAGTCAGTTCTGTAACACTCAGTCCTGTTAAAAACACACACTCAGTGCTGGGACACTCAGCCCTGTTATACTCACACAGTCAGTGCTGGGACACTCAATCCTGTTATACACACACAGTCAGTGGTGGAACACTCAGTCCTGTTATACAAAAACAGTCATTGCTGTAACACTGTCTGTTTCGACATACAGTCAGTGCTGAGAGACTCAGTCCTGTTACACACACAAAGTCAGTGCTGGGACACTCAGTCCTGTTATACACACAAAGACAGTGCTGGGACACTCAGTCCTGTTATACAGACACAGTCAGTGCTGAGATACTCAGTACTGTTATACACACACATTCAGTGCTGGGACACTCAGTCCTGTTATACACACACAGTCAGTGCTGGGACACTCAGTCCTGTTACACACACACAGTCAGTGGTGGAACACTCAGTCCTGTTATACAAAAACAGTCATTGCTGTAACACTGTCTGTTTCGACATACAGTCAGTGCTGAGAGACTCAGTCCTGTTACACACACAAAGTCAGTGCTGGGACACTCAGTCCTGTTATACACACAAAGTCAGTGCTGGGACACTCAGACCTGTTATACAGACACAGTCAGTGCTGAGATACTCAGTACTGTTATACACACACATTCAGTGCTGGGACACTCAGTCCTGTTATACACACACAGTCAGTGCTGGGACACTCAGTCCTGTTATACATACACAGTCATGGCTGGGACACTCAGTCCAGTTATACTCACACAGTCAGTGCTGTGACACTCAGTCCTGTTGTACACACACTGTCAGTGCTGTGACACACAGTCCTGTTCTACACACACAGTCAGTGCTGGGACACTCAGTCCTGATATACACTCACAGTCAGAGCATGGACACTCAGTCCTGTTATACACACACAGTCAGTGCTGGGACACTCAGTCCTGTTACACACACACAGTCAGTGATGGGACACTAAGTCCAGTTATACTCAAACAGTCAGTGCTGGGACACTCAGTCCAGTGATACTCACAAAGTCAGTGCTGGGACATTCAGTCCTGTTATACAGACACAGTCAGTGCTGAGTAACTCAGTCCTGTTATACACACACAGTTAGTGCTGGGATACTCAGTCCTGTTATACACACACAGTCAGTGCTGGGAATCTCAGTCCTGTGATACACCCACTCAGTCAGTGCTGGGACACTCAGTCCAGTTATACTCACACATTCAGTGCTGGGACACGCAATCCTGTTATACACAGACAGTCAGAGCTGGGAAACTCAGTCCTGTTATACACACACAGTCGTTGCTGGGACACTCAGTCCTGATATAAACAGACAGTCAGTGCTGGGACACTCAGTCCTGTCATACACACACAGTCAATGCTGGGACACTCAGTCCAGTTATAAACACACAGTCAGTGCTGTGAGACTCAGACCTGTTATACACACACAGTCAGTGCTGTGACACTCAGTACTTTTATACACTCACAGTCAGTGCTGGGACACTGAGTCCTTTTATACACACACAGTCAATGCTGGGACACTCGGTCCTGTTATAATCAAACAGGCAGTGCTGGGACTCTCAGTCCAGTGATACTCACAAAGTCAGTGCTGGGACATTCAGTCCTGTTATACACACACAGTCAGCGCTGGGTAACTCAGTCCTGTTATACACACACAGTCAGTGCTGGGACACACATTCCTGTTATACACACACAGTCAGTGCTGGGACACTCAGTCCTGTTATACACACACAGTCAGTGCTGGGACACTCAGTCCTGTTAAATACACACAGTCAGTGCAGGATACTCTGTCCTGTTGCATACACACAGTCAGTGCTGGGACACTCAATCCTGTTGTACACACACAGTCAGTGCTGGGACACTCAATCCTGTTACACACATCCAGTCAGTGCTGGGACACTCAGTCCTGTTATACACAAACATTCATTGCTCGCAATCTCAGTCCTGTTATACACACACTTTCAGTGCTGGGAAACTCAGTCCTGATGTACTAACACAGTCAGTGCTGGGACACTCAGTCCTGTTATACACACAAAGTCAGAGCGGGGACACTCAGTCCAGTTATGCACACACAGTCAGTGCTGGGTCAATCAGTAGAGTTATACACACAAAGACAGTGCCGGAACAATCAGTCATGTTATACACACCCAGTCAGAGCGGTGACACTCATTCCTGTTGGAAACATACTGTCAGTGCTGGGTAATTCAGTCCTGTTATACACACACAGTCAGTGCTGGGACACTCAATCCTGTTACACACATCCAGTCAGTGCTGGGACACTCAGTCCTGTTATACACAAACATTCAGTGCTCGCAATCGCAGTCCTGTTATACACACACATTCAGTGCTGGGAAACTCAGTCCTGATGTACTAACACAGTCAGTGCTGGGACACTCAGTCCTGTTATACACACAAAGTCAGAGCGGGGACACTCAGTCCAGTTATACACACACAGTCAGTGCTGGGACACTCAATCCTGTTACACACATCCAGTCAGTGCTGGGACACTCAGTCCTGTTATACACAAACATTCAGTGCTCGCAATCTCAGTCCTGTTATACACACACATTCAGTGCTGGGAAACTCAGTCCTGATGTACCAACACAGTCAGTGCTGGGACACTCATTCCTGTCATGCAAACACAGTCAGTTCTGGGACAATCAGTCCTGTTAAACACACACAGTCAATATTGGGACTCTCAGTCCTGTTATACACACGCAGTCAGTGCAGGGACACTCAGTCCTGTTACACAAACTCAGTCAGTGCAGGGACACTCAGTCATGTTATACACACACAGTCAGTGCTGAGACACTCAAACCTGTTATACACACACAGTCAGTTCTGGCACACTCAGTCATGTTATACACACCCGGTCAGTGCTGGGACACTCAGTCCTGTTATACACACCCAGTCATTGCTGGGACACTCATTCCTGTTATACGCACACAGTCAGTCCTGGGACACTCAGTCCTGTTATACACACAAAGTCAGTGCTGGGACACTCAGTCATGTTATACACACACAGTCAGTGCTGGGACACTCAGTCATGTTGTACACACCCAGTCAGAGCGGGGACAGTCAGTCCTGTTACACACACACTGTCAGTGCTGGGACACTCAGTCCTGTTATACACACAAAGTCAGTGCAGGGACACTCAGTCCAGTTATACTCACACAGTCAGTGCAGGGACACTCAGTCCTGTTATACACACACAGTCTTTGCTGGGACTCTCAGTCCATTTAGACACACACAGTCAGTGCTGGGAGACTCAGTCATGTTATACACAAAAAGTCAGAGCTGGGACACTCAGTCCTGTTACACACACCCAGTCAGAGCGGGGACACTCATTCCTGTTATACACACCCAGTCAGTGCTGGGTCACTCAGTCCTGTTATACACACAAAGTCAGTGCTGGGACACTCAGTCATGTTATACACACACAGTCAGTGCTGGGACACTCAGTCCTGTTACACACACCCAGTCACAGCGGGGACACTCAGTCCTGTTATACACACCCAGTCAGTGCTGGGTCACTCAGTCCTGTTATACACACACAGTCAGTGCTGGGACACTCAGTCCTGTTATAAACACACAGTCAGTGCTGGGACACTCAGTCCTGTTATACACACACAGTCAGTGCTGGGACACTCAGTCATGTTATACACACACAGTCAGTGCTGGGACACTCAGTCCTGTTACACACACACAGTCTTTATTGGGACTCTCAGTCCATTTAGACACACACAGTCAGTGCTGGGAGACTCAGTCATGTTATACACAAAAAGTCAGAGCTGGGACACTCAGTCCTGTTACACACACCCAGTCACAGCGGGGACACTCAGTCCTGTTATACACACACAGTCAGTGCAGGGACACTCAGTCCAGTTATACTCACACAGTCAGTGCAGGGACACTCAGTCCTTTTATACACACACAGTCTTTGCTGGGACTCTCAGTCCATTTAGACACACACAGTCAGTGCTGGGAGACTCAGTCATGTTATACACAAAAAGTCAGAGCTGGGACACTCAGTCCTGTTACACACACCCAGTCAGAGCGGGGACACTCAGTCCTGTTATACACACACAGTCAGTGCTGGGTCACTCAGTCCTGTTATACACACAAAGTCAGTGCTGGGACACTCAGTCATGTTATACACACACAGTCAGTGCTGGGACACTCAGTCCTGTTACACACACACAGTCTTTGCTGGGACTCTCAGTCCATTTAGACACACACAGTCAGTGCTGGGAGACTCAGTCATGTTATACACAAAAAGTCAGAGCTGGGACACTCAGTCCTGTTACACACACCCAGTCACAGCGGGGACACTCAGTCCTGTTATACACACCCAGTCAGTGCTGGGTCACTCAGTCCTGTTATACACACACAGTCAGTGCTGGGACACTCAGTCCTGTTATACACACACAGTCAGTGCTGGGACACTCAGTCCTGTTATACACACACAGTCAGTGCTGGGACACTCAGTCCTGTTAAATACACACAGTCAGTGCAGGATACTCTGTCCTGTTACATACACACAGTCAGTGCTGGGACACTCAATCCTGTTGTACACACACAGTCAGTGCTGGGACACTCAATCCTGTTACACACATCCAGTCAGTGCTGGGACACTCAGTCCTGTTATACACAAACATTCAGTGCTCGCAATCTCAGTCCTGTTATACACACACTTTCAGTGCTGGGAAACTCAGTCCTGATGTACTAACACAGTCAGTGCTGGGACACTCAGTCCTGTTATACACACAAAGTCAGAGCGGGGACACTCAGTCCAGTTATGCACACACAGTCAGTGCTGGGTCAATCAGTAGAGTTATACACACAAAGACAGTGCCGGAACAATCAGTCATGTTATACACACCCAGTCAGAGCGGTGACACTCATTCCTGTTGGAAACATACTGTCAGTGCTGGGTAATTCAGTCCTGTTATACACACACAGTCAGTGCTGGGACACTCAATCCTGTTACACACATCCAGTCAGTGCTGGGACACTCAGTCCTGTTATACACAAACATTCAGTGCTCGCAATCGCAGTCCTGTTATACACACACATTCAGTGCTGGGAAACTCAGTGATGTACTAACACAGTCAGTGCTGGGACACTCAGTCCTGTTATACACACAAAGTCAGAGCGGGGACACTCAGTCCAGTTATACACACACAGTCAGTGCTGGGACACTCAATCCTGTTACACACATCCAGTCAGTGCTGGGACACTCAGTCCTGTTATACACAAACATTCAGTGCTCGCAATCTCAGTCCTGTTATACACACACATTCAGTGCTGGGAAACTCAGTCCTGATGTACCAACACAGTTAGTGCTGGGACACTCATTCCTGTCATGCAAACACAGTCAGTTCTGGGACAATCAGTCCTGTTAAACACACACAGTCAATATTGGGACTCTCAGTCCTGTTATACACACGCAGTCAGTGCAGGGACACTCAGTCCTGTTACACAAACTCAGTCAGTGCAGGGACACTCAGTCATGTTATACACACACAGTCAGTGCTGAGACACTCAAACCTGTTATACACACACAGTCAGTTCTGGCACACTCAGTCATGTTATACACACCCAGTCAGTGCTGGGACACTCAGTCCTGTTATACACACCCAGTCAGTGCTGGGACACTCATTCCTGTTATACGCACACAGTCAGTGCTGGGACACTCAGTCTTGTTATACACACACAGTCAGTCCTGGGACACTCAGTCCTGTTATACACACACAGTCAGTGCTGGGACACTCAGTCATGTTATACACACACAGTCAGTGCTGGGACACTCAGTCATGTTGTACACACCCAGTCAGAGCGGGGACAGTCAGTCCTGTTACACACACACTGTCAGTGCTGGGACACTCAGTCCTGTTATACACACAAAGTCAGTGCAGGGACACTCAGTCCAGTTATACTCACACAGTCAGTGCAGGGACACTCAGTCCTGTTATACACACACAGTCTTTGCTGGGACTCTCAGTCCATTTAGACACACACAGTCAGTGCTGGGAGACTCAGTCATGTCATACACAAAAAGTCAGAGCTGGGACACTCAGTCCTGTTACACACACCCAGTCAGAGCGGGGACACTCATTCCTGTTATACACACCCAGTCAGTGCTGGGTCACTCAGTCCTGTTATACACACAAAGTCAGTGCTGGGACACTCAGTCATGTTATACACACACAGTCAGTGCTGGGACACTCAGTCCTGTTACACACACACAGTCTTTGCTGGGACTCTCAGTCCATTTAGACACACACAGTCAGTGCTGGGAGACTCAGTCCTGTTACACACACACAGTCTTTATTGGGACTCTCTTTCCATTTAGACACACACAGTCAGTGCTGGGAGACTCAGTCATGTTATACACAAAAAGTCAGAGCTGGGACACTCAGTCCTGTTACACACACCCAATCACAGCGGGGACACTCAGTCCTGTTATACACACACAGTCAGTGCAGGGACACTCAGTCCAGTTATACTCACACAGTCAGTGCAGGGACACTCAGTCCTTTTATACACACACAGTCTTTGCTGGGACTCTCAGTCCATTTAGACACACACAGTCAGTGCTGGGAGACTCAGTCATGTTATACACAAAAAGTCAGAGCTGGGACACTCAGTCCTGTTACACACACCCAGTCAGAGCGGGGACACTCAGTCCTGTTATACACACCCAGTCAGTGCTGGGTCACTCAGTCCTGTTATACACACAAAGTCAGTGCTGGGACACTCAGTCATGTTATACACACACAGTCAGTGCTGGGACACTCAGTCCTGTTACACACACACAGTCTTTGCTGGGACTCTCAGTCCATTTAGACACACACAGTCAGTGCTGGGAGACTCAGTCATGTTATACACAAAAAGTCAGAGCTGGGACACTCAGTCCTGTTACACACACCCAGTCACAGCGGGGACACTCAGTCCTGTTATACACACCCAGTCAGTGCTGGGTCACTCAGTCCTGTTATACACACACAGTCAGTGCTGGGACACTCAGTCCTGTTATAAACACACAGTCAGTGCTGGGACACTCAGTCCTGTTATACACACAAAGTCAGTGCTGGGACACTCAGTCATGTTATACACACACAGTCAGTGCTGGGACACTCAGTCCTGTTACACACACACAGTCTTTGCTGGGACTCTCAGTCCATTTAGACACACACAGTCAGTGCTGGGAGACTCAGTCATGTTATACACAAAAAGTCAGAGCTGGGACACTCAGTCCTGTTACACACACCCAGTCACAGCGGGGACACTCAGTCCTGTTATACACACCCAGTCAGTGCTGGGACACTCAGTTTGGTAGAAGTGTAAGACCTGCATGCTCCTTCTGTTTCCCTGTCTCCGAATCCCAGCGCCTATGCTGTCCCCTTGATGCCCTCTCCCTGGTGAGAATCGTCCGAATGTCACATCCTTTTTCAACCGTGCCCGGATGTGCTGCTAGAGTCCTGTCGGCTGCTGGGCTATGTGTCGGGTGCAGGAAACTGGGTTTAGCCAGGACACCCGGGTTTTGTTCGGACTGTCATGGACAGGACGGTCCGAATGGCCTCCTTCTGTGCCGCCACTTCTCCCTGGCTCTCTGCCTCCACGTCGCATGATTTGTGGTGAAGTTTTCCAGGGGGTGAAGCCGGTCCTGAGCTGTCGTGTCCGCCAGGGTAGCCCCGGGTGAGGGAGGGATGGAGGGGTGGGCGTATGGGCAGAATCAACCCCCCCACCCCCACCCCCCACCCCCCTCTCTCTCCCTGACTCGCAGCTGAGGGTCAGTGCTGAGTTCCAGCCTGGTCCCTGCGGAGATCCCCCCTTCCCCGGGTGTCGGCTGGTCAGGGAGCTGTTGCCCTGCAGCCTGTGTCTGCGCTCTCGCCTTGTCCAGCCCGGTGGAACCTACCTTTCCAGCCACTGTCCGGTGGACTGGGCAGCGTTGAAGCTGCTGACCTCGTCTGTCCACTTGTCTTCCCGGCGCTTGCTGCTGCTGCTGCTGCTGCTGTTGTTGTTGGTGTGGGTGCTGGTGTCACAGGGGAGGGTTTGGGGGTTTGGGGATTTGGGGGTGGGGGTGAGGGGTGAGGGGTGGGGGGGGTTTGGGGGTTTGGGGGTGGGGGTGAGGGTGAGGGGTGGGGGTGTTTGGGGGTTTGGGGGTGGGGGTTGAGGGGTGAGGGGTGGGGGGTAGTGAGGTTGGAGACCCTCAGCGATCAGCCTCCCTCCTCTGCAGGTTGAGGATGCAGAGCAGACAGGACAGGGCAGCAGCTCTGGACTGTCCGGAGCCCAGCTGCTCCCACGCCCGGCGGAGCAGGGGCGCCACCTGAGAGCTGACCGTGCTCAGCCGCTTCCTGACCAGCTGAAAGGCCGAGAGTGCCAGTCTGCTCCTCATCAGCCGGGTGAGGAAGCAGCGGAGCAGGAACAGAGCTGGCATGTCTCCCCTGGGCTCAGCCAAGTCCGGCTCCGGCCAAGGCGCAGAGGCTTCGGCTCCTCGGTGAAGTCGCACTCGTCAGTCAGAGCATGTACAGCACAGGGAGGGAGGGAGGGAGGGAGGGAGAGGCTGGAGCTAATCGGACTGAATTGGAACTGTCCTGAATATCAGGGTTTAACTATCGAGAAGGGAATTGGGAGGAGGCAGACTTCAGTACAAACAGCTCTTCAATCAAATCAGCTCTGTCACTTCTGAAAGTTGGATGAGGTAATGCACACACACACAGCACACACAGAGACATACACACACACACACACACACACAGAGATACACACACACACACACACACACACACAGAGATACACACACACACACACAGCACACAGAGACATACACACACACACACACACACACACACAGATACACACACACACACACACACACACACAGAGATACACACACACACACACAGCACACAGAGACATACACACACACACACACACACACACACAGATACACACACACACACAGAGACATACACACACACACACACACACACAGATACACACACACACACACACACAGCACAAACACAAGGCACACAGAGAGACACACGTATACACACACGCGCGCACACAGACACACAGACAGCACATACAGAGGCACACACAGACACACACAGCACACACTGACACACACATGGCACACACACATGGCTCACACACAGCACAAACACACGGCACACAGAGAGACACACACAAACACACATGGCACACAGAGAGACACACACACAAACACAAAGCACAAACACACGGCACACACAGAGAGACACAGACACACACACACACACACACAAACAAAAGGACCCAATCCAAGTTTCTTGAGCTGAGCAAGTTGGTGAGATATTTCAGTAGGAACTCCGATTACTGCAAAGCAACACCCCCGAGGGCAGTGCTTCCAGTTGGAGGAGTTTCAGATCCCTGTAGATCGCTAACAGCGGAGACTCACTCCTGCCTGTGAATCTGTTCACTTTTGTTTGTCACCTTCTCATTTCTCTTTCAACTTAATTTCTCCTTCTGCTTAATTTTCTTTCTCTGCTACCTGGTGTCTGTCTGTCTGTCCGCCCGTGTGCCTGAGTCTGTGATACCCTCCTACAGTGAAAGGAGAGAGTGCATCAGAAACCCAGAGAGACAGGCAGCTACACAAAGACACAGACGCATAAAGACACACACAGGCATACAAATACACACACCTCACACAGTAAAACACACTCACACCGCACTTGCCCTCACAACAAAACACACAGAAATAAATACAGGTGCTGCTTCCAAGTGAGTATTCAAACAGGAAGGCAAAAAAAAAATGATTGTGTGATCTGCATGGCTCTGACCACAGGTCTCTCTGCCAGACCCCTGCAACTTTGATTCTCACACTCCCTGCCAGACACACCTTTTTTGTCAGAAGGGAGCCTGTGGGCTGGGTTTGGAGAGGGGGGTGGGGGGGTGAAAGTAGGGGCAGGGAGAAACCAGCGGAGGTGGGTGAGAAGTGGTGGGGTGGGTGGTGAGAATACTGGACAAAGTGATTGTGACTTAGATCACCATACTAACAGACGAACGAGGATTTGATTGTCTAAAGAGGCTGCTGTGTCGGACAGTCCATCTCGGAGTAACAAATCTCTCGGCTCACACAGTGCAGTCTCTCTCTCTCTCTCCCTCTTTTAACTCTGACTAGCAACAAAGGCACCCGTTCCCAGCAAAGAAGTCATCGGCCTGTTTAATGTCTTACAGCTGAAGGCTGAGTTTGCAGTGCAGGCTCAAAGAGGCTTCATTCCACAGGGATTAATCACCAATATATATCATGCATATATATATATATATATTCACACACATTAAAATACATCAATGGCAGCAGAACTTGAGAGAGAGAGAGCACTTCAAAGAAGGGAGTTGAAAAAAAATCAGTATCATTATTTAAAACACAGAAACTTGTCTGTTTTCAAACTACTTCCAAAGTCACTCAGTGCAAGAAAGGGGATTTATGCAGCAGGAGCACGCAGCAGGAGAGATATTCGGACACATTTAGTGTGTCAAATGGTAGCTCTCTGTCAAACCGCCTCTATGTTAATCCACAAGAGCAGGGGGCCATTACAGGACTGAGTGTCCCAGTCACTGTGGCACATCCTCGAGGCTAAGAGCTACATGGGTAGCACATTCAGGGAGGTGGTCACTCTGCGAGTTTGGAGCAGCTAGGGGATGGATGACTGCCAGGCACTCTAAGAGAAACGCGCAGGTGGTGCAGCAGTCCCCCTGAGACAACTTCACTCACTAATCGCTTTTCTGGATACTGGTGAAGGTGATGGGTCCTTTTTTTTTATTCATTCATGGGATGCGGGCTTCGCTGGCTGGGCCAGCATTTATTGTCCATCCCTAATTGCCCCTTGAGAAGGTGGTGGTGAGCTGCCTTCTTGAACCGCTGCAGTCCGTGTGGTGTAGGTACACCCACAGTGCTGTTAGGGAGGGAGTTCCAGGATTTTGACCCAGCGACAGTGAAGGAATGGTGATATATTTCCAAATCAGGATGGTGAGTGGCTTGGAGGGGATCTCCCAGGTGGTGGTGTTCCCATCTATCTGCTGCCCTTGTCCTTCTAGGTGGTAGTGGTCGTGGGTTTGGAAGGTGCTATGTAAGGAGCCTTGGTGAATTCCTGCAGTGCATCTTGTAGATGGTACACACACTGCTGCTACTGTGTGTCAGTGGTGGAAGGAGTGAATGTTTGTGGATGTGGTGCCAATCAAGCAGCTGCTTTGTCCTGGATGGTGTCAAATGTCTTGAGTGTTGTTGGAACTGCACTCATCCAGGCAAGTGGGGAGTATTCCATCACACTCCTGTCTTGTGCCTTGTAGATGGTAGACAGGCTTTGGGGAGTCAGGAGACTTCCCACTCTTTGAACTGCTGTTGTAGCCATAGTTTTCATATGGCTGCTCCAGTTATGATTCTGGTCAATAGTAACACAGATCCCCACCCCCAGAACGTCGATAGTTGGGGGATACAGTGATGGTAGTGCTGAAGAACATCAGGTGGGTGTTAGGAATGAGTTTTAGCTTTAAGATTAAAGTTCATGTTGTTTAAATTATGCCCCCCCCCCCACCTCCCCCACGCCTGACTGTAACAGAAACTTTGCTGAGTGTTATGAAATATCTCCTTAAATGTCTTCAATTGCATTACCATCGACAACTCCCTCACCATCAGAATGTTGGGGGTTACTAATGACAGAAACTTACCTGGATCAGGGACTGTGGCTACAAGAGCAGGTCAGAGTCTGGGAATTCTGCTGTGAGTTACTCACCTCCTGACTCCCCAAAGCCTTTCCACCATCTATAAGAAACGAGTCGAGAATGTGATGGAATGCTGTTCACTTGCCTGGGCGAGTGCAGTTTCAACAACACCTAAGAAGCTCAACGCTATCCAGGGCAAAGCAGCCCATATCACTGGCACCCAATCCTCCACATTAAACATTCACCCTCTCTACCATTGACGCACTGTGGCAGCAGAGTGTACCATCTATCAAGGTTCTTCTGACAGCATCTTCCAAACCCATCATCTGTACCATCTAGAAGGACAAGGGCAGCAAGTAGATGAGAACACCACCAGCTAGAGGTTCCCCTCCAAGTCACTCACCATCCTGACTTGGAAATATATCATCGTTCCTTCACTGTCACTGGATCAAAATCCTGGAACTCCCTCCCTAACAGCACTGTGGGTGTACCTACACCACATGGACTGCAGTGGTTCAAGAAGGCAGCTCACCACCACCTTCTCAAGGGCAACTAGGGATGGGCAATAAATAGTGGCCTTGTCAGCGACTCTCACATCTATTAGTATCTCATAGGTTCTGGTTTTTTTCATGTTATGTCATTTTATTTGACAATTCTAACAAATAACTCAAGACCAGCAAGAGGCTCAAAATAAAACTCATCTAAACCAGGCAGGCAAGGCCTTGGGGCACTGACAGACCCTTTCCTTCCCCCAGATCCATCTCTCCCATACTGCCACCCAGATCCCAAGGAAGTGAATCAGTCTCCCTCAGCCAGACTTGAGATGCCCAGCTGTGTGGCAGTCTCACCAATCCTCCAATGCCCTGCTTTCTTCTGATGGAACAGCCTTCTGTTAATCTGGCCTTTCCGCTGGTGGAGGGGAGCATCCGGCACACATCACTACAGTCTGCGCATGGCTGAACACTGTAGTGATCTGGTAGCAACCAGGACACTTGACATACATGGAGTAGGAGTTGGGACTTTGCACCAGCTGCTCCTTCTTGTGCTCCCTCTTCTCTGTTGATGGGTGTTAAAGACCTGGTGGTTTAATGTAATAAGGTGAACAGGTGTTAGCTATTGCTTAGTTCACTGTACTCAGATGTGTATATAAAGAAGAGTGGGCCAGCACTGGGGAGAGTGGAGAACTGTGCTCTGCGGTGAGCAGCAAAAAGTCTCTACCAAAGCACCCGAGTCTCAGTAGCTTCTTCGCAGCCAAGGTTTGTGGGTTTCCTCTGGCTACATCCAATGAAAGAATTAGAAAAAATAATTTTATACGGTGCCAATTTCTGCCCCCTTCAGCTGGCAAAGCATTCCAGCAAATACCATGCGTCTTGTCCCAGCCGACACTGACCATGTCTGCCCGGACTGGCAAGGGCTGGAATTCCATTTGAATCCCACTGGTCCCCAGCCCGCTGTCCTGGACCGAGGGCCACCTACTTTCGAACGAGGGAAGACCTGTCAAAGTGTCCCCTGAATGGTGAGGAACCTGGATCTGTAGAACAACAAGGATCTTTCAGAGTTCCTGCACACCCATCACCGAATGTCAGCGGAGAGTTAAGAAAAGCAACCAGAATTTTTTTTTTAAAAAAAGGGAGGCCGCCCTTTATCTAAAGGCTTGGAAAACAAAGGGTTAGAAGCTACGCTGCTGTTGGACAGCACCTTGGTCAGGACCCGTCTGCAGCCCCATCTTCACTTCAGAGTATTGCATATCAGCCAAGATATATTGGAGGGGCTGGGTGCTACACAGATTCACTGTGTTATAATGTGACCATGACCCTGTGCTTGTTCTGTTACTTATCCCCTTGTTACTGTGATTCTGTGTTACTTTGTACTGCTTTTATGAATGAGTTTGCCACGACGTCACTCTGTTATTGTGTAACGGTGGACAGGATTTTACCCGGGTTTCAGGGTCCCGACATTGTGAACACATGAGGGTCCTAAGCCCACGCTTGCTGGCAGTGGGAGTGATGGAGGCAGCCTCCTAACAGGCTGCTGAGGGGGGCTTGCTGCCCTTGCAGGGCTGCGGATGTTGCCGGTCTAACCAGAGGACCGGCAGCTCTGAAGCTTCAGCTACCCCGAAGCGGGTAGGTGGGTGCTGCTGAGGCTCGGTCGGAGACTGAGAGGTGTCATGAAAGCCGATTGCAGTCGCAGATTACTTCCGGCCACAGGGATCAGGGTGTAGGGAGCTAGGAAATAAATTAAGAAGCAAGACCTGAAAGGCAGTAATCTCAGGATCACTCCCAGTGCCGCGTGCCAGTGAGATCAGGAACGGGAGAAGGGAAGCAGATGAAAGTGTAAAATGAGGCGTGACGGACGAGTGTCCCGACATCAACAGGAAGCTGGGCGAGATGTCGGACAACGAAACGGTCGATCAAGGCCATTAAGGTGACCATTGAAAGGAATTTTTCGCTGCCAGTCCAGCCTTCCGATTGGTGGAGCAGGAGAAAAGGCCAAGCAGCCTTTGCACTTTTTTTTAGGAAACCTCATCCACGGGCAGGATGAGGTTTCCGACAACAAACAAAACATTTTACATCTCACTTCGAACACGTCCCTGCTCGTGTGACAGAGTCGGATGAGGGGGGAACATGTTTTATAACATTTTTTAAAACCCTTTTTTTTTTGGAAAACCATTTATCTCCCTGAGGCAGCTCTGTGCCCCACTCCCCCTCCTCTCCCACCCCCCCACCGCCCGCACAGACAGCACAGAGTGGCCCCCACCAGCGTGAAATCATGGTCTGGCCCCGATCACGGGGGAGGTGGTCGACTTCCCACCCACCCCCGCCAAGCCCACCCAACAGCCCATGGTGCAGGAGGGAGGGATTTCGATTCCTGAGGTACTGGGGCCGATTCTGGGGGAGGTTGGGACCTGTACGAGCTGGACATGTCACACCCCAGCAGGACCGGGACCAATATCCTCACAGGGGTACTCGCTAGTACTGTGGGGGAGGGTTTGAACCACAGCCGCAGGGGGATAGGAACTTGAGCGGGGAGACACAAGAGAGGGAAACAAAGATAGGAATGAAGGACAGAAAAGTAGAAATCAAATGTGGAAGGCAGAGGAAACAATAGCTGGCAGCAAATAGGGCCATAGTACAAAAAAGATGCGTAAAAATGCTAAAAAGACAAGTCTAAAGGCTCTATATCTGAACGCACGGAGCATTCACAATAAGGTGGATGAATTAACGGCGCAAATAGATGTAAATGGGTAAGAAATGATTGTGATTATGGAGACATGGCTGCAGGGTGACCAAGGCTGGGAACTGAATATCCAAGGGTACTCGATGTTTATGATGGACAGGCAAAAAGCAAAAGGAGGTGGGGTGGTGTTGTTAGTTAAGGATGAAATCAGTGCGATAGTGAGAGAGGATATTGGCTCAGAAAATCTAGATGTAGAGTCAGTCTGGGTGGAGCTAAGGAGCAACAAGGGATGGACAACATTAATGGGAGTTGTCTATAGGCCTCCAAACAGCAGTGATAAGGCATTAAACAGGAAATTAGAGATGCATATAACAAGGATGCTACAGTAATCCTGGGTGTCTTTAATCTACATATAGACTGGGCAAACCAAACTAACATTAATACTGTGGTGGATGAATTCCTGGAGTGCGTACGAGATGGCTTTTTAGACCAGTACGTTGTGGAACCAAATAGGGAAGAGGCTATCCTAGATTTGGTTTTGTGCAGTGAGAAGGGGTTAATTAATAATCTTGATATGTGGGGTTCTTTAGGGAAGAATGAACATAACATGATAGAATTCTTCATTAGGATGGAAAGTGAAGTAGTTTGATCCAAAATTAGAGTCCTAAATCTAAACAAAGGAAACTACAAAGGTATGAGGTGTGAGTTTAAGGGTAGTGCTATTGTTGGGGGACTAGTAATCCAGAGACCCAGGGTAATGCTCTGGGGACCCAGGCTCGAATCCCACCATGGCAAATGAATTCAATAAAAATCTGGAATTAAAAGTCTAATGATGACCATGAAACCATTGTCGATTGTTTTAAAAACCCATCTGGGTCACTAATGCCCTTTAGGGAAGGAAATCTGCTGTCCTTACCTGGTCTGGCCTGCAAGTGACTCCAGACCCACAGCAATGTGGTTGGCTCTTAAATGCTCCCTGAACGAGTAGGGATGGGCAATAAATGCTGGCCTAGTCAGTGATGCCCACATCCCATGAGTGAATAAAAGAAAAGTTGGCTAAGATAGATTGGGGAACTCCATTCACAGGCATGATAGGCAGGTGGATCGGCAATGGCTAATATTTAAGGATTGAATGTCTGCATTGCAACAGTTATATATTCCTTTCTGGCACAAAAACACAACAGGAAAAGCGGCCCAACCATGGCTAACAAAATAAATGGAGGATAGTATTAGAGCCAAAGAGGAGTTATTTAAAGTTGTTAGAAAAAGTAACAGACCTGAGGATTGGGAGCAGTTTAGAATTCAGCAAAGGAGGACCAAGAGATTGATTAAGAGGGTAAAAATATAGTATGGAAATAAACTTGCAGGGAACATAAAAGTTAAAGCTTCTATCAATATATAAAAAGAAAAACATTAGTGAAGACAAATGTAGGTCCCTTATAGTCTGAAACAGGAGAATGTAAAATAGAGAGCAAGGAAACGGTAGAGCAATTAAACAGCTACTTTAGTTCTGTCTTCATGGAGGAAGACACAAATAACTTCCCAGAAACACCAGGTAATCGAGGGTCTAGTGAGGAGGAGGAACTGAAATAAATTAGTATTACTAAAACAATAGTGCTGGAGAGATTAATGGGACTGAAAGCTGATAAATCCCAGGGCCTGATAATCTACATCCCAGGGTACGAAAGGGAATGGCCATGGAAATAGTGGATGTGTTGGTTGTCATCTTCCAAAATTCTGTAGATTCTGGAACAATCTGGCAATTTGGAGGGTGGTGAATGTAACCCCACTATTTAAAAAAGGAGGGAGGGAGAAAACAGCAAATTACAGACTGGTTACCGTGACCTCAGTAGTAGGGAAAATGCTAGCGACTTTATAAAGGATGTGATAACAGGACACTTAGAAAATATCAACAGGAATAGACAAAGTCAACATGGATTTATGAAAGGGAAATCATGTTTGAAAAACCTACTGGAGTTTTTTGAGGACGTAGCTAGCAGAATAGAATAGTCCCACATAAGAGCTTAGTGTGTAAACTTAAAGCACATGGGATTGAGGGTAATATATTGGCATGGATTGAGAATTGGTTAGCAGATAGGAAACAGTGACTAGGAGTAAATGGGTCTTTTTCGGAGTGACAGGCGGTGACTAGTGAGATACTGCAGGGATCCGTGCTTGGACCCCAGCTGTTCACAATATACATCAATGATTTGGATGAGGGAACCAAATGTAATTTTTCCAAGTTTGCTGATGACATGAAACTTGATGGGAATGTGAGCTGTGAGGAGGGGGTTAAGAGGCTTCAAGACGATTTAGACAGGTTGAGTGAGTGGGCAAATACATGGTGGATGCAGTATAACGTGGATAAGTGTGAAGTTATCCACTTTGGTAGGAAAAACAGAATTGCAGAGTGTTATTTAAATGGTGATAGGTTGGGAAATGTGGATGTACAAAGGGACCTGGGTGTCCTTGTCTACCAATCACTGAAAGCAAGCATGCATGTGCAGCAAGCAGTTAAGAAGGTAAATGGTATGTTGGCCTTTATTGTGAGAGGACATGAGTACAGGAGCAAGGATGTCTTACTGCAGCTGTACAGGGCCTTGGTGAGACCACACCTGGAGTATTGTGTGCAGTTTTGGTCTCCTTATCTAAGAAAAGATACACTTGCCATAGAGGGAGAGCAGCGAAGGTTCACCAGACTGACTCCTGGGATGGCTGGATTGTCGTATAGGGAGAGATTGGGCTGTAGGGCTGTATTCACTGGAGTTTAGTAGAACGAGAGGGGATCTCATTGAAATGTATAAAATTCTGACAGGGATGGACAGACTGGATGCAGGGATGATGTTTTGTCTGGCTGTGGGGGGTCTAGAACAAGGGGTCACAGTCTCAGGATATGGGGTAGACCACTTAGTACTGAGATGTGGAATTCTCTACCACAGAAGCTGTAGAGGCCAGGTCACTGAATATATTTAAGAAGAAAATAGATAGATTCCTAGACTCTAGGGGCACCAAAGGAAATGGGGAGAGCAGGAGCACGACATTGAGATAGAGGGTCAGCCATGATCATAATGAATGGGGGAGCAGGCTCGAAGGGCTGAATGGCCTACTCCTGCTCCTAGTTTCTATGTTTCGATGTTTCTAAATACCTGCAACCACAGGCTCAATAGATGCGAGACCCACCAATGTGTCATCACCTACCCCCCAACTCCCATCCCACTCCACCTGTATCGAGAATACGTAACTCCAACAAGGACCAGGTTGTTAGCTTTTCGCATCTTCCTCTGGCGAGCAGTGTGAAGCAGTGGGAGGATGAAGAGTCTGACAGGCTGTGGTGTGAACACTCTGTTGAAAACTGTAACCACCTCTCTACCAGCTGAGGAAAGGCTGTGGAGGGAGGATTTTGAGGATGTGTACGATCTATACAATGAGGGTGACAGTCACCCACATGTACCAGAGGCAAACGGCCCTCTGGAGGCCAAATTAGAAGTCAGAACTGGACTTGAGTGGAGGTGACATGTGAGTCATGTAGGCGGGAGTAGAAAGTTGCAAATGAACATTGATGTGAGCGCACAACTGTGGGGGGGGAGGGTGTGTTGGTGGGGAGAAACATAAACTCATCCACTTTGGACTGAAGGAAGATAGATCAAAGTGTTTCTGGAGTAAAGAGCCCCAGCCTGTTCAGTCCTTGCAGATGGTTATTAGACATAGAGGCATATCAGGTGACAGGAACAGCCGAGCTGACTGCTGTTCAGTACAACAGCTCTGTCTGCACATGTGTCACCGTCAGGCACTGCAGACATGCTGCACAGGGGAGGCAAGGGCTGAGAGAGTCTGCCCAGGTAGCAGAGGAATCTTCACAGTCTTCGGCACCCTTGGGGCAAGGAAGGTCCAGATAAATGGCCAAAGTTGGCAACTGGAGAAGAGGCACCCCTTGCCCACGAACCTGACATCAACCCCGAGCAAGGCCACCTCTCAGAGGCCCTCCCTGATCAGGGAAGGGGTTTGTTCCCATGCTGAGTGAACACTAACTCACGGAGAGTAGAGTGAGAGAATTTCCACATGTTTATCCATTCAATATCAGTTGAACAGAGAGGTGGACACGAGGGAAGCAAAATCAGTCCTTCTCTTAAATGGACAGTACAGAGGCTTGCAATTTTCTTCAATGGTGTTTCCAAATAGCAGTCAAACAATACGTGTGAGAGCCAACAAGGCAGCAATGCTGTGTTGGATTTAGTAATTGGCACTGATCCAGGTAGAGGTAGCAGCCTAACAGCGTGCGAAGATTTATCTAACATTATACGTTTATGCAAGGGCAAAAGAAAAAATACACAAAAGAGCTACAAAGATCCTCAAATTAGGCCAGACTAATTTCAATGCAAGGAGACAGAGACTGGCCACTGTAAAGTGAACACATCTGTTAATGGATCGAACGGTAGAAGGTCAGTGGGAGAGGTTCAAAAATCATTTCATGTGATGATGAACTACTTTACAGTCCTAAGGGTAGGAGCTCTACTTGCCAAAAGAAACAGCCACGAGCAAATAAAGACATAAGAGACAACATCAGAGCAGAAGGGACAGCGTGTAAAAATACAATGACATAGCACAGATCCTCCTCCTGAATGGGAGGGATACAAAGAACATCAAAAGGGAGCAGAACAAATCATAAGAGGGACAAAATACGAGAAACTGGCAAAGATTGTCAAAAGCAACAAAAATATGTTTCTATACACTCGAGGGAAACACACAGTTTCCAAAGCCAGTGTGTCTCATTCACTCTCCCTCCATCAGTCCACCACTGCTTCACGCCCAGCACCATATTTAAACCCCAGCTGGCCAGCGACGATCTGAACCAGTCCTGTGCTGATGGTGAGATCGGCGCTGCTCTACCAAGTGAGGGTCCTGCAGTGCTGCATCCATCAGACAACCATGTCGTGGGTGATGTGTCCTGATTCACAGGCCACTGCCGTGTACTAATTATCTCCCCTCTGCTTTCACAGGCACATCTGCCAAACAGCCGACAGAGTCCACAACCCAGGGCCTCCAAACAATCCCCGAAGAAATCTCTGAAGAGAAATCTGGAGGCACCCTCCCTGAAGTCCCATCACAGCGCTCACCCACACCCTCCACCAGCGCAGAAACACACACCTCGGTGGGACCCAGCTTTCAAGTAGCCTCGGGATCACAATCTGGTGAGCACATCTGGTGATCCACAGCAGGCAGCAGCAGGGACTTCCCAGGTCCCCGGCACTCAGAGGACTGCTGGAGGCCAGACATTTCCTGAATTCGAGCCAGATAACCAGCCTCTGGATTCAGCCTTGTCACAGTTGCTGGAGCTGCAAAGGCAAGGGAACAACAGGAAGGGATGTTCGCTGCACTCCTTGGATTGTAAGACACGATGGAGTCCGTCTACCTTCAGGTTGAGGTGATAGCGCTGGCATTACAACGCACTGAGGTCAACACTGGCAGGATGGCCAAGCTCAAGGGTGTTGCTCCTGCACTGCTATCTGGGCTCAACTTCATCATTGATGCCACAGTTGGCCTCCAATACTGTGTATGTAAAAAGGGTGTGGGGCAGTTCAATCTCACTCCAGCTGCCCCTTCTCCTCAAGGAGTCAGCCAGGGGCCCTCAGACCCCCATAGGGAGGAGGACCAGCAGGTGTACCCCTCCCCAGTGCCATCCATCCAGGTGACGCTGGGAGTATCCAGCCCATCCGAATCCCCTCTTCCTGTGACCCCAGCAGCTCCAGCTCCACAGGCCGAGGAGGGTGCCACTGCCACACAGCAGGACCCTGAAAGCAGGCCAGGACTCTCAAGGTCTCAGCCCTCCAGAGGACGCCTGCCAAGGTCATCACAGACAGGGTGTAACAGTCAGCCGGCTGCCTCCACCTCCACTGTGGATGAGTGGGGAACACCAAGGGTTAGGGAGATTAAGAAGATGTATTTGCACAGCCTGGGCACGGGTGTCAATCACTTGTACAAACTGGTCACTATTGTCAATAAACTCCCAAGAATGTCTCCCTGCCTATGGCAGTGTTCATATCACTCAGACGTGAAACTTTTCTGCACAAGATAAAGGCAGGTGTCTCAGTTCAGGCCTCTTCCCTGTGCTTTGTGCAGCCTCTGGACCCAAGCGATGGTCCAGCCTCACACTCCCTGGACACATTACTGATGCCTGCACCTCGGTGGTGCTGGTCATTGCTGCCAGAATGTAGTGGGCAGGTGTCACAGAGTTCCCTCATTCTCTCTGTGTGTCTCTCAGCACCTTTAAGATGGGCTGGCCCCCATCTCTTCAGCATCTGTGACCAGTGATGCTGTGCCCCTGAAGGGGTCAGGTGCTGAAGGCTGACGAAGGATCAGATGCTTTTAAAGTTTCTCGATGCTATGATCCTGGTCACAGAGCGTAAGTGAGCTGCCCTGGGCCAGACAGGAGTCAGACATTCACAGAGGCTGTGTGAAGGTCTATGGAGTGTCCTCACTGCCTGTTGTCATCATCCCTCTACAATCAAGAGACTATCAGAGCCTCCACTGTGTCTCCATGACAGGAGCCTTATCACAGAGGGTATGTGTGTTGCCATAAGCCAGACTGGAGTCCACCATTCACAGATACAATGTGAGGATCCAGAGAGTCTTCTCACTGCCTCTCGTCATCATCCTCCACAAATCTGGCAGCTATGAGGGCCTCCCGAGTGTGCCTGCCTTGTCTGGCCAGTGCGAGGGCCTCATCTCTGTCAGCATCACCTCCGAGGACCCCCTCACCCTCACCCTCATCCCCATCCACACCCTCCTCATTGGAGAACTCCAACTCCTCCATCTATCTCCCCCTCGGCAGCTCCTGTCCCCGTCGCAGCGCCAGGTTGTAAAGGGCACAGCCGGTGACGATGATGTGTGACACCCTCTGTGGACTGTATTGCAGGCTCCACCAGACCGGTCCAGGCACAGGAACCTCATCTTCAACATCCCGATGGTCTGCTCCACCAAGGTGCGAGTTGCAGTATGACGCTGGTTATAGCTTCACTCTGCTGCAGTCTGAGGCTGCTGCACAGGACTCATCAGCCACCGTCTCTGTGGGAAGCCCTTGTCCCCGAGGAGCCAACGCTGCAGCCTCTGTGGACCCTTTTGACCCACTGAGAGGGGAGGAGTCATGGACGGTCCCTGGAAACCGTGCTCAGACCTGCAGGAAGTGTCTGTGATGGTCCCACACCAGCTGCACGTTCAGTGAATGGAAGCCCTTGAGGTTGGTGTAATCCATCGTGTGTGGTGAGGGAGATCTGAGCACCAGGGGAGAGCAGTCCGACCCCACCCTGAAGCTATGGGGAGCCCAAGATCTGGGCGAACCCAATCGCTCTGGCATCCTGGGTGCCCTGGTCCTGGGCAGAGTGTCCAAAGTGGTGTGTGACCCTCGTAAAGGGGGCAGCCGTCAGCTCCTGGGTCAGAATGTCCCTCTGGTCAGGCGGGCGTGCTCCTGACATGAACCGGTGTAAAAGGACAAGCGATGACCTCGGGGAGAGCATCCCGACAGCATCGCGCACTCACACAATATCTCAGTCAGCGGGTGGGCACAGGAGTTAGCTGGGTGTAAACTGGACAGCCAGTGTGAAATCACGGTCAGTGTCCGATCTCTGGCTGGACGTGAACTGGACAGCCAGTGTGAAATCACGGTCAGGGATCGATCGCTGGCTGGACATAAACTGGACAGCTAGTGTGAAATCATGGTCAGGGACCGGTCACTGGCTGGACATAAACTGGACAGCCAGTGCGAAATCACGGTCAGTGTCCGATCACTGGCTGGGTGTAAACTGGACAGCCAGTGTGAAATCACGGTCAGGGACCGAACGCTGGCTGGGAGTAAACTGGACAGCCAGTGTGAAATCACGCTCAGGGACCGCTCACTGGCTGGACATAAACGGAACAGCCAGTGTGAAATCACGGTCAGGCACTGGTCACTGGCTGGACATAAACTGGACAGCCAGTGTGAAATCACAGTCAGGGACCAGTCACCGGCTGGACATAAACTGGACAGCCATTGTGAAATCACTGTCAGGGACCCGTCACTGGCTGGACATAAACTGGACAGCCAGTGTGAAATCACGGTCAGGGACCGATCACTGGCTGGGTGTAAACTGGACAGCCAGTGTGAAATCACAGTCAGTGTCCGATCTCTGGCTGGATGTGAACTGGACAGCCAGTATGAATTCACGGTCAGGGACCGATCACTGGCTGGACATAAACTGGACAGCCAGTGTGAAATCACAGTCAGGGACCAGTCACTGGCTGGACATAAACTGGACAGCCAGTGTGAAATCACGCTCAGGGTCCGATCACTGGCTGGACATAAACTGGACAGCCAGTGTGAAATCACGGTCAGGGACCGATCCCTGGCTGGGTATAAACTGGACAGCCAGTGTGAAATCACGCTCAGGGTCCGATCACTGGCTGGACATAGACTGGACAGCCAGTGTGAAATCACGGTCAGTGTCCAATCGCTGGCTGGGTGTAAACTGGACAGCTAGTGTGAAATCACGGTCAGGGACCGATTTCTGGCTGGGTGTAAACTGGACAGCCAGTGTGAAATCACGGTCAGGGACTGATCTCTGGCTGGGTGTAAACTGGACAGCCAGTGTGAAATCACAGTCAGTGTCCGATCTCTGGCTGGGTGTAAACTGGACAGCCAGTGTGAAATCACGGTCAGGGCTGGATCTCTGGCTGGGAGTAAACTGGACAGCCAGTGTGAAATCACGGTCAGTGTCCGATCTCTGGCTGGGTGTAAACTGGACAGCCAGTGTGAAATCACGGTCAGTGCTGGATCTCTGGCTGGGAGTAAACTGGACAGCCAGTGTGAAATCACGGTCAGGGCTGGATCTCTGGCTGGACGTGATCTTAACCCCGCAGGTAGGCTTTCCCCCTTGGTGCCTCCCCCCCAGGCCTGAGTGTGGTGACTACATTGAATCATTGACAGCAAGTGTCCTTCGTTGGGTGGCCAGCAGATATTGACCATGCCTATGTTGCCCTGTGAGGCTGGTGGAGAGATGGGTTCTGCACCCCCAGCACATGGTACACTGAGCCCCACATTCCTGATTTGGGGGCAGCCTGGAGGAGCTGCACCTAGGCACAGTGCTGGGACTCCAGGACATGTCAATGTCAGGGTGGTGAGATGCTGGGAGGGGAGCTTCAAGGTGGCGTTGGCACCGATCGAGCTGCTGCCCTCTGTGTTCCCAGTGCTTGCGCCTCCTTGCTTTGTCAGGTTGGACCGTGTGGTGCCAAATGTGATGTAGGCAGCATTCGACCAAGGAGTGGAGGGGGAGGAGGTGGTGACAGGCTCAGTGAGGTCATCATTGTTCTCCCAGCAGCCTTGGCGGTGCTGAATGTTGAGTGATTGAAGTTTGCAATATGGCTTGACCATTGCTTATGGAAGGATGAGTGCATAATGATCCGGGGGACAGGGATGCACGTTGACATTGTCTCCACGTTAACTGATCCAATATCCTTGTTCTTCCTTTCAGCATCAGTGGAGCAGGGGCCGGGAGGAGGAGCAGCAGAGACCCCTCTCACACCTGAGGGGCCTGAGGTCTCGGACTCACCAGTATCACACCATCTCTGCCAGGCAGGCACCAGCGCAGATACTGGCACCTCAGTGGGAATTAGAACATCGGCTAGTGTCCTGGGACACAGCGGTGAGGGTACTTCACAGTCACCTGAGGAGCTGGCAGAGGCAGAGAATGCCCATGGTGCCAGCAGCCGGAGGGCTGCAGGGTACCAGGCACATGCTCAGTCGGTGCCAGATGATGTCCCTCTGGAGTCCTCTGCGACACAGCAGCTGCAGGAAGTGCAGCCGGGAGCATCTGGGGGAGATACATGAGGCTGTGCTTGGCTTGTTGTCCGTGGTAGAGGAGTCTATGTGGACCATCTCCGATGCACTGAGCCTCATGTCCAAGCGCCATGCGTCCTCCATGGAGAGAGTGGTGACTCTTGAGGAGAGGCGCCTCCAGGAGACCCATCAGGGTTTCCTGGGGATGCGCTCGGACCAGCAAGACCCTCACATCGGCATTGACCTCAGCTGGTCAGTGCCAATGTGGGAGATGGTCTGGGCAACAAGTTTCCCAGCTCGGTGCCCATCCATCCACGGTGAGCAGGGAGGTCCGAAGCAACCTCACGTCAGTGCAGCAGCTGCCTGTAGTCTCTGCAGGCTCCTCTCAGGGCGCTCTGGATGATGGCAGCAGCTCCTCTGCCCCTCTGCCAGTGACCATGACATCCGATGAGGCTGCGGTGCCTGGGGAGATGCCAGCGGTGGAACTGGTCACTCCCTCCCAGGCGGGACCAGCACAGGCTCCACTGGCCAGAGGACGCCCACCAAGGTCATCAAGGCCAACCGGACAGCAGAGTCAGCGGGCTGTCTCCAACACCGGTGCCAGCGAGGGGGGAGCACCTAGACGTAGCACCCACAAACATAAACATAAGGTGCCTTAGGCGCCCCACGGGTTTCTCACTGGGGTTTTTGTGCTGGCCCAAGATGAAGTCTTTATGAGTTGGTGAGATGTTCAACATCTTTGTCATTTTGTTCTCTTAAGTTCCTTTTGTTATAATATTAAATTCAGACATGTCACCATGGCTGAGGGTGCCTCGTTTCTTCTGCAGGTGGATGGTTACCAAGAATGTTATGAGTGATTTGTGGGACATTCAGCTTTATTAACAAGGCCCTTGGTTAATGTTCCTACCCAGGCAGATTTTGTACTCAGGTATCGAGTGTGGAGCCTACAGCCCAGGCTTGTCCTGGAGGTCCATCTGTGGTGTGCTAGCTGAAGGTTCATTGGATTAAAGCCTCCCTGGTGTCCTTGCCTCCCTGGAGTATGCCCGGGTCAGTGTCTACCCCCTCAGCATTTCCCTGTGCCTGCTCATCCTTGGACTCACTGCTGGACTCATCGTGTGCAGCCGCAGACACTGAGTCAATGTCTTCATCATCCACTGTGTCCCCCCCTTTCCAGCGAGAGATTGTGGAGAGCGCAGCATGCAACCACTATCACCGAGACGCGATCTGGGGGGTACTGGAGTGCACCTCTTCAACGGTCCAGGCATCGGAAGTGCATCTTGAGAAGACCGATGGCTCTCTCCCCCACAGCCCTTGTGGTGCCCTGGCTCCTATTGTACCGCTGCTCAGCCTCTGTTCTCGGATGGTGGAGTGACATCATGAGCCACCTTCTGGGGGGATAGCCCTTGTCACTCAGCAGCCATCCATCCAGTCGGGCTGGAGCACTGAAGAGCCCCGGCACCTGGGAGTGTCTCAGGATGTACCCATCATAGGAGCTGCCAGGGTACCTTGCACAGACTTGAAGGATCAGCATCCTGTGGTCACACACTATCTGCACGTTTATGGAGTGGAAGCCCTTCCTGTTGACGAAGGCACCGGGCTCACCCGCTGGTACCCTGATGGCCACATGTGTACAGTCTGTAGCACCCTGGACACGGGGGAAGCCAGCAATGGCCACAAAGCCTCTGGCTCGCTGTGTCTGGCTGGCCTGGTCCCAATGGAAGTGTCTGAACAGAGTGTCTGTGACCTGCTTGACACCAGTGTGGACAGCTGATTGGGGGACACCGCAAAGATCACCCACAAAGCCCTGGAAGGAACCAGAGGCATAGAAGTGGAGGGCAACTGTGAGCTTCAGAGCCACTGGCATGGGGTGTCCACCCACACAGTTAGGGGAGATCTCAGGGCCAATCATCTGACAGATGGAGGTGACTGTCTCCCTTGACAGTTGGAGCCTCCTTCGGCACTGCACCTCAGACATATTGAGGTAGCTGCTTCGCCGCCTGTGTACCCTGGCAGCAGGATAGTGGCATCTTCTGCAGCCCCTTCCACCTTGAACAACCTCTTGGCCCTGCGCCCCTTGTGCCTGCGCCTGGCCTCCCAAAGGTGGCTCCCCTGGAGGCTGAATGTGGACTCCTGGCCTCCTCCCACTTCTAGCCGTCCCTTCCCCCTCAGAGGAGCTGGCTCCAGTGGAGACTTCAACTCCCATTCCCAGGTTAAGGGAAGGCGTCCTGAAACCTGCAGGCCCAAAAAAGATTCCTCACTGCAGAGCCCATGGGTGAGGTTTATGCAAATGTGTCCTGCCCGTTACACCCAAGCGATAACCTGAAGATCACTCGGGCACCGGAGAATCACGGTCGATTGGCACATCAAGGGCCTTAAGTGGCCCCTTAATTAATGGTGGACTCCAGTCCCAACCCTACCAGCCAGGCCTGGTCTCCAGCCCGTTGGAACCCACCTCGCTGGGGGTGCTGGGCTGGAATGGCGAGAGGGGTTTTGTGCCTTAGAAGTTTAGAAAACTGACAGAAAAAGAAAAGTCTTGGATTTTGCTGGCCCCATTCATAATTTCATCACTGCCTAGAGCACTTTGCAACCAATGAAGAGTTTTTGTGCCGCAGTCAAAGATATAATGTGGGAAATGAGGCAGTCAATGTGCACACAGCAAGTCCCCACCCAAAGCAAAGTGGTAATGACCACATCATCTTATTTTATGTGGTATTGACTGAAGAAAAACATGACCAGCAAAGCAGGGACTCTACTCCCTGTCACCATCCCATAGTAGGTGTGGGATCTTTTACCTCCACTAGGAATGTTGACAGGACCTTGGATTAATTTCTCTTCGGACAGACAAAAGGTGAAAGGAAGGGAGAGGGGAGCTGGAATAGTTTCATTGGTAGGACACTCAGCAAAAGGCCGGCGAAATCTGTGCTCAATGGGGACACGACTAGGGGTTGAAATATTCCGAATATTTGCAGCGTGTGTATGATGTCAGATGTTGGCAGGATTAGGATGAGTGCAGCTTCATCCACAGCTATTTAACATTGACACGGTGTCCCAGCTGCTGTATCTGCCCGGACCCTGTACAACAGAGGTATTGTGACCATCACGGAGTCAGCAGCTGATGGACCAGCCCTGGGACAATGAGAAGCACAGTCTGAAGCACAGACAGCAGGCTGTCTCCCTTGGCCTGCAAACCGAGCGCTCAGCAGCTGCACAGAACAGCCAAAATGAAACTCACCCGCACAGCAATGAAATCACCAGTCTGCAATAAATGCTGTCGCTGTCAGTGCGCAAATTAAATGTAAATACAGGGAGTTTGTCAGTCCATCTGACAGGAGACATCAAGAGGCTCAGTCTGACCCTGTCCCAAATCCAGAATCTCTCAGACCCCTCCCTGGGTAATTCAGACTCTGCCCCATTTACAGACTCTCTCACAAGCCTCCCTGGGTCAGTCTGACACTGTCCCATTGACAGACTCTCTCACACCCCTCCCTGGGTCAGTCTGACCCTGTCCCATTGATAGAATCTCTCACACCCCTCCCTGGGTCACTCTGACCCTGTCCCATTTACAGACTCTCTCACACCCCTCCCTGCGTCAGTCTGACTCTGTCCCATTTACAGAATCTCTCACACCCCTCCCTGTGTCAGTCTGACTCTGTCCCATTTACAGACTCTCTCACACCCCTCCCTGGGTAAGTCTGACTCTGTCCCATTTACAGACTCTCACACACCCCTCCCTGGGTCACTCTGAGTCTGTCCCATTTACAGACTCTCTCACACCCCTCCCTGGGTCAGTCTGACTCTGTCCCATTTACAGACTCTCTCATACAACCTCCCTGGGTCACTCTAACTCTGTCCCATTTACAGACTCTCTCACACCCCTCCCTGGGTCAGTCTGACTCTGTCCCATTTACAGACTCTCTCATACAACCTCCCTGGGTCACTCTGACTCTGTCCCATTTCCAGACTCTCTCACACTCCTCCCTGTGTCAGTCTGACACTGTCCCATTGACAGACTCTCTCACACCCCTCCCTGGTTCATTCTGACCCTGTCCCATTTACAGACTCTCTCACACCCCTCCCTGCGTCAGTCTGACTCTGTCCCATTTACAGAATCTCTCACACCCCTCCCTGTGTCACTCTGACTCTGTCCCATTTCCAGACTCTCTCACACCCCTCCCTGGGTCAGTCTTAGTCTTTCCCATTTCCAGCCTCTCTCACACCCCTCCCTGGGTCAGTCTGACTCTGTCCCATTTACAGACTCTCTCACACCCCCTCCCTGTGTCACTCTGACTCTGTCCCATTTCCAGACTCTCTCACACCCCTCCCTGGGTCAGTCTTAGTCTTTCCCATTTCCAGACTCTCTCACACCCCTCCCTGGGTCACTCTAACTCGGTCCCATTTACAGAATCTCTCACACCCCTCCCTGGGTCAGTCTGACCCTGTCCCATTTAAAGACTCTCTCACACCCCTCCCTGGGTCAGTCTGACTCTGTCCCATTTACAGAATCTCTCACATCCCTCCCTGGGTCAGTCTGACTCTGTCCCATTTACAGACTCTCTCACACCCCTCCCTGGGTCAGTCTGACTCTGTCCCATTTACAGACTCTCTCACACCCCTCCCTGTGTCAGTCTGACTCTGTCTCATTTACAGACTCTCTCACACCCCTCCCTGGGTCAGTCTGACTCTGTCCCTTTTACAGAATCTCTCACACACCCCTCCCTGGGTCACTCTGACTCTGTCCCATTTACAGACTCTCTCACACTCCTCCCTGGGTCAGTCTTTCACTATCACATTTACACACTCTCTCACACCCCTCCCAGGGTCACTCTGACTCTGTCCCAATTACAGACTCTCTCACACCCCTCCCAGGGTCACTCTGACTCTGTCCCAATTACAGACTCTCTCACACACCCCCCTGGGTCAGTCTGATTCTGTCCCATTTACAGACTCTCTCACACCCCTCCCTGGGTCAGTCTCACTCTGTCCCATTTACAGACTCTCTCACACCCCCTCCCTGGGCCATTCTGACCCTGTCCCATTTACAGAATCTCTCACACCCCCTCCGTGGGTCAGTCTTACTCTGTCCCATTTACAAAGTCTCTTTCCCCTCACTCATTCAGTCTGACCCTGTCCCATTTCCTGACTCACTCACACCCCCTCCCTGTGTCTGTCTGACTCTTTCCCATTTACAGACTCTCTCACACCCCCTCCCTGTGTCTGTCTGACTCTTTCCCATTTACAGACTCTCTCACACCCCTCCCTGGGTCAGTCTGACCCTGTCCCATTTCCAGACTCTCTCACACCCCTCCCTGTGTCAGTCTGACTCTGTCCCATTTACAGACTCTCTCACACCCCTCCCTGGGTCAGTCTGACTCTGTCCCATTTACAGACTCTCTCACACCCCTCCCTGGGTCACTCTGATTCTGTCCCATTTACAGACTCTCTCACACCCCTCCCTGGGTCAGTCTGACTCTGTCCCATTTACAGACTCTCTCACACCCCCTCCCTGGGTCAGTCTGACCCTGTCCCATTTACAGAATCTCTCACACCCCCTCCCTGGGTCAGTCTGACTCTGTCCCATTTACAAAGTCTCTTCCCCTCACTCAGGTCAGTCTGACCCCATCCCATTTCCAGACTCACTCACACCCCCTCCCTAGGTTAGTCTGACTCTGTCCCATTTACAGACTCTCTCACACCCCTCCCTGGGTCAGTCTGCTTCTGTCCCATTTACAGACTCTGTCACACCCCTCCCTGTGTCAGTCTGACTCTGTCCCATTTACAGACTCTCTCACACCCCTCCCTGGGTCACTCTGACTCTGTCCCATTTACAGTCTCTCTCACACCCCTCCCTGTGTCAGTCTGACTCTGTCCCATTTACAGACTCTCTCACACCCCTCCCTGGGTCAGTCTGACTCTGTCCCATTTACAGACTCTCTCACACCCCTCCCTGGGTCAGTCTGACTCTGTCCCATTTACAGACTCTCTCACACCCCTCCCTGGGTCAGTCTGACTCTGTCCCATTTACAGACTCTCTCACACCCCTCCCTGTGTCACTCTGACCCTGTCCCATTTACAGACTCTCTCACACCCCTCCCTGGGTCAGTCTGACTCTGTCCCATTTACAGACTCTCTCACACCCCCTCCCTGGGTCAGTCTTTCACTATCACATTGAGAGACTGTATCTCACCCCTCCCTGTGTCACTCTGACTCTGTCCCATTTACAGACTCTCTCACACCCCTCCCTGGGTCAGTCTGTCCCTGTCCCATTTACAGACTGTCTCACACCCCTCCCTGGGTCAGTCTCACTCTGTCCCATTTACAGACTCTCTCACACCCCTCCCTGGGTCAGTCTGACTCTGTCCCATTTACAGACTCTCTCACACCCCCTCCCTGGGCCATTCTGACCCTGTCCCATTTACAGAATCTCTCACACCCCCTCCGTGGGTCAGTCTTACTCTGTCCCATTTACAAAGTCTCTTTCCCCTCACTCATTCAGTCTGACCCTGTCTCATTTCCTGACTCACTCACACCCCCTCCCTGTGTCTGTCTGACTCTTTCCCATTTACAGACTCTCTCACACCCCCTCCCTGTGTCTGTCTGACTCTTTCCCATTTACAGACTCTCTCACACCCCTCTCTGGGTCAATCTGAATCTGTCCCATTTACAAACACTCTCACTCTCAACCCAGGGTCAGTCTGAAACTTTCCGATTTACAGACTCTCTCACACCACTCCCTGGGTCAGTCTGACCCTGTCCCATTAACAGATTCTCTCACACCCCTCCCTGGGTCAGTCTTTCACTATCACATTTACAAACTCTCTCACACCCCTCCCTGTGTCAGTCTGACTGTGTTACATTTACAGACTCTCTCACACCCCTCGCTGGGTCAGTCTGACTCTGTCCCATTTACAGACACGCTCACAGGTCCCCTCCCTATGTCAGTCTGACCCTGTGCCATTTACAGACTCTCTCACACACCCTCCGTGGGACAGTCTGTTTCTGTCCCATTTACAGAATCTCTCACATCCCTCCCTGGGTCACTCTGACTCTGTCCCATTTACAGACTCTCTCACACCCCTGCCTGGGTCAGTCTGACTCTGTCCCATTTACAGACTCTCTCACACCCCTCCCTGGGTCACTCTGATCCTGTCCCATTTACAGACTCTCTCACACCCCTCCCTGGGTCAGTCTGACCCTGTCCCATTTACAGACACTCTCACACCCCTCCCTGGGTCACTCTGACTCTGTCCCATTTACAGACTCTCTCACACCCCTCCCTGGGTCAGTCTGTCCCTGTCCCATTTACAGACTCTCTCACACCCCTCCCTGGGTCACTCTGACTCTGTCCCATTTACAGACTCTCTCACAACCCCTCCCTGTGTCAGTCTTTCCCTGTCCCATTTCCAGACTCTCTCACTCCCGCTCCCTGTGTCAGTCTGACCCTGTTCTTTTTACAGACTCTCTCACACCCCTCCCTGGGTCAGTCTGACTCTGTCCCATTTACAGACTCTCTCACACCCCTCCCTGTGTCAGTCTGACCCTGTTCTTTTTACAGACTCTCTCACACCCCTCCCTGGGTCAGTCTGACTCTGTCCCATTTACAGACTCTCTCAAACCGCTCCCTGGGTCAGTCTGACTCTGTCCCATTTACAGACTCTCTCACACCCCTCCCTGTGTCAGTCTGACCCTGTCACATTTACAGACTCTCTCACACCCCTCCCTGTGTCAGTCTGTCCCTGTCCCATTTACAGACTCTCTCACACCCCTCCCTGTGTCAGTCTGACTCTGTCCCATTTACAGACTCTCTCACACCCCTCCCTGGGTCAGTCTGACTCTGTCCCATTTACAGACTCTCTCACACCCCTCCCTGGGTCAGTCTGACTCTGTCCCATTTACACACTCTCTCACACCCCTCCCTGGGTCAGTCTGTCACTGTCCCATTTACAGACTCTCTCACACCCCTCCCTGGGTCAGTCTGACTCTGTCCCATTTACAGATTCTCTCACGCCCCTCCCTGGGTCAGTCTGACTCTGTCCCATTTACAGATTCTCTCACGCCCCTCCCTGGGTCACTCTGACTCTGTCCCATTTCCTGAATCTCTCACACCCCCTCCCTGTGTCAGTCTGACCCTGTTCTTTTTACAGAAACTCTCAAACCGCTCCCTGGGTCAGTCTGACTCTGTCCCATTTAGAGAATCTCTCACACCCCCTCCCTGGGTCATTCTGACCCTGTCCCATTTACAGACTCTCTCACACCCCCTCCCTGGGTCACTCTGACCCTGTCCCATTTACAGTCTCTCTCACACCCCCTCCCTGTGTCAGTCTGACTCTGTCCCATTTACAGACTCTCTCAAACCCCTCCCTGTGTCAGTCTGTCCCTGTCCCATTTACAGACTCTCTCACACCCCTCCCTGGGTCAGTCTGACCCTGCCTCATTTACAGAATCTCTCACACCCCTCCCTGGGTCAGTCTGACCCTGCCTCATTTACAGACTCTCTCACACCCCTCCCTGGGTCACTCTGACCCTGTCCCATTTCCTGAATCTCTCACACCCCTCCCTGGGTCAGTCTTTCACTATCACATTTACAAACTGTATCTCACACCCCTCCCTGGGTCAGCTTGTACCTGTCCCATTTCCAGACTCTCCCACACCCCTCCCTGTGACAGTCTGACTCTGTCCCATTTACAGACTCTCTCACACCCCTCCCTGGTTCAGTCTTTCACTATCACATTTACAAACTCTCTCACAACCCTCCCTGGGTCAGTATGACCCTGTCATTTTTCCAGACTCTCGCACACCACTCCCTGGGTCACTCTGACTCTGTCCCATTTACAGACTCTCTCACACCCCTCCCTGGGTCATTCTGACTCTGTCCCATTTCCAGAGACTCTCAAAACCCTACCTGTGTCAGTCTGACTCTGTCTCATTTACAGACTCTCTCACACCCCTCCCTGTGTCAGTCTGACTCTGTCTCATTTACAGACTCTCTCACACCCCTCCCTGGGTCAGTCTGACTCTGTCCCTTTTACAAAATCTCTCACACACCCCCCTGGGTCAGTCTGACTCTGTCCCATTTACAGAGTCTCTCACACCCCTCCCAGGGTCACTCTGAATCTGTCCCAATTACAGACTCTCTCACACACCCCCCTGGGTCAGTCTGATTCTGTCCCATTTACAGACTGTCTCACACCCCTCCCTGGGTCAGTCTCACTCTGTCCCATTTACAGACTCTCTCACACCCCTCCCTGGGTCAGTCTGACTCTGTCCCATTTACAGACTCTCTCACACCCCCTCCCTGGGCCATTCTGACCCTGTCCCATTTACAGAATCTCTCACACCCCCTCCGTGGGTCAGTCTTACTCTGTCCCATTTACAAAGTCTCTTTCCCCTCACTCATTCAGTCTGACCCTGTCTCATTTCCTGACTCACTCACACCCCCTCCCTGTGTCTGTCTGACTCTTTCCCATTTACAGACTCTCTCACACCCCCTCCCTGTGTCTGTCTGACTCTTTCCCATTTACAGACTCTCTCACACCCCTCCCTGTGTCAGTCTGTCCCTGTCCCATTTACAGACTCTCTCACACCCCTCCCTGTGTCAGTCTGACTCTGTCCCATTTACAGACTCTCTCACACCCCTCCCTGGGTCAGTCTGACTCTGTCCCATTTACAGACTCTCTCACACCCCTCCCTGGGTCAGTCTGACTCTGTCCCATTTACACACTCTCTCACACCCCTCCCTGGGTCAGTCTGTCACTGTCCCATTTACAGACTCTCTCACACCCCTCCCTGGGTCAGTCTGACTCTGTCCCATTTACAGATTCTCTCACGCCCCTCCCTGGGTCAGTCTGACTCTGTCCCATTTACAGATTCTCTCACGCCCCTCCCTGGGTCACTCTGACTCTGTCCCATTTCCTGAATCTCTCACACCCCCTCCCTGTGTCAGTCTGACCCTGTTCTTTTTACAGAAACTCTCAAACCGCTCCCTGGGTCAGTCTGACTCTGTCCCATTTAGAGAATCTCTCACACCCCCTCCCTGGGTCAGTCTGACCCTGTCCCATTTACAGACTCTCTCACACCCTTCCCTGGGTCACTCTGACTCTGTCCCATTTACAGTCTCTCTCACACCCCCTCCCAGTGTCAGTCTGACTCTGTCCCATTTACAGACTCTCTCACACCCCTCCCTGTGTCAGTCTGAACCTGTCCCATTTACAGACTCTCTCACACCCCTCCCTGGGTCAGTCTGACCCTGCCTCATTTACAGAATCTCTCACACCCCTCCCTGGGTCAGTCTGACCCTGCCTCATTTACAGACTCTCTCACACCCCTCCCTGGGTCACTCTGACCCTGTCCCATTTCCTGAATCTCTCACACCCCTCCCTGGGTCAGTCTTTCACTATCACATTTACAAACTGTATCTCACACCCCTCCCTGGGTCAGCTTGTACCTGTCCCATTTCCAGACTCTCCCACACCCCTCCCTGTGACAGTCTGACTCTGTCCCATTTACAGACTCTCTCACACCCCTCCCTGGTTCAGTCTTTCACTATCACATTTACAAACTCTCTCACAACCCTCCCTGGGTCAGTATGACCCTGTCATTTTTCCAGACTCTCGCACACCACTCCCTGGGTCACTCTGAATCTGTCACATTTACAGAATCTCTCACTCCCCTCCCTGGTTCGTTCTGACCCTGTCCCTTTGACAGACTCTCTCACACACCCTCCCTGGGTCAATCTAAATCTGTCCCATTTCCAGACTCTCACACACCCCTCCCTGGGTCAGTCTTTCACTATCACATTTACAAACTCTCTCACAGCCCTCCCTGGGTCAGTCTGACCCTCTCATTTTTCCAGACTCTCGCACACCCCTCCCTGGGTCACTCTAACTCTGTCCCATTTACAGAATCTCTCACAGCCCTCCCTGGGTCACTGTGACTCTGTCCCATTTACAGACTCTCTCACACCCCTCCCTGGGTCACTCTGACTCTGTCCCAATTACAGAATCTCTCACACGCCTCCCTAGGTCACTCTAACTCTGTCCCATTTACAGACTCCGTCAAACCCCTCCCTGTGCCAGTCTGACACTGTCCCATTTACAGACTCTCTCACACCCCTCCCTGGGTCAGTCTGTCCCTGTCCCCATTACAGACTCTCTCACACCAATCCCTGGGTCACTCTGACTCTGTTCCATTTACAGACTCTCTCACACCCCTCCCTGTGTCAGTCTGACTGTGTTACATTTACAGACTCTCTCACACCCCTCCCTGGGTCACTCTGACTCTGTCCCATTTACAGACTCTCTCACAACCCTCCCTGGGTCAGTCTGACTCTGTCCCATTTACAGACTCTCTCACAGCCCTCCCTGTGTCAGTCTGACTCTGTCCCATTTCAAGACTCTCTCACACCCCTCCCTGGGTCAGTCTGACTCTGTCCCATTTCCAGACACTCTCACACGCCTCCCTGGGTCAGTCTGACCCTGTCCCATTTACAGTCTCTCTCAAACCGCCTCCCTGGTTCAGTCTGACTCTGTCCCATTTACAGACTCTCTCAAACCCCTCCCTGGGTCACTCTAACTCTGTCCCATTTACAGACTCTCTCACAACCCCTCCCTGTGTCAGTCTGACCCTGTCCAATTTACAGACTCTCTCACACCCCTCCCTGGGTCACTCTGACTCTGTCCCATTTCCTGAATCTCTCAAAACCGCTCCCTGGGTCAGTCCGACCCTGTCCCATTTCCAGACTCTCTCACACCCCTCCCTGGGTCACTCTGACCCTGTCCCATTTCCTGAATCTCTCACACCCACTCCCTGTGTCAGTCTGACCCTGTTCTTTTTACAGACACTCTCAAACCGCTCCCTGGGTCAGTCTGACTCTGTCCCATTGACAGTCACTCTCACACACCTCCCTGGGTCAGTCTGACTCTGTCCCATTTAGAGACTCTCTCACACCCCTCCCTGGGTCATTCTGACCCTGTCCCATTTACAGTCTCTCTCACACCCCCTCCCTGTGTCAGTCTGACTCTGTCCCATTTACAGAGTCTCTCACACCCCTCCCTGTGTCACTCTGACTCTGTCCCATTTACAGAGTCTCTCACACCCCTCCCTGGGTCACTCTAACTCTGTCCCATTTACAGACTCTCTCACACCCCTCCCTGGGTCAGTCTCACTCTGTCCCATTTCCAGACTCTCTCACACCCCCTCCCTGGTTCATTCTGATCCTGTCCCATTTAAAGAATCTCAGACAACACACTCCCTGGGTCAGTCTGCTTCTGTCCCATTTACAGACTCTCTCACACCCCTCCCTGGGTCAGTCAGTCCTTGTCCCATTTACAGACTCTCTCACACCCCTCCCTGGGTCAGTCTGCTTCTGTCCCATTTACAGACTCTCTCACACACCTCCCCGGGTCAGTCTGCTTCTGTCCCATTTACAGACTCTCTCACACCCCTCCCTGGGTCAGTCTGCTTCTGTCCCATTTACAGACTCTCTCACACCCCTCCCTGGGTCAGTCTGACTCTGTCCCATTTACAGACTCTCTCACACCCCTTCCTGGGTCAGTCTGACTCTGTCCCATTTACAGACTCTCTCACTATCCTCCCTGGGTCAGTCTGACTCTGTCCCATTTACAGACTCTCTCACACCCCTCCCTGTCTCAGTCTGAACCTGTCCCATTTACACACTCTCTCACACCCCTCCCTGTGTCAGTCTGACCCTGTCCCATTTACAGACTCTCTCACACCCCTCCCTGGGTCAGTCTGACTATGTCCCATTTACAGACTCTCTCACTCTCCTCCCTGGGTCAGTCTGACTCTGTCCCATTTACAGACACTCTCACACCCCTCCCTGGGTCAGTCTCACTCTGTCCCATTTACAGACTCTCTCACACCACCTCCCTGGGTCAGTCTTACTCTGTCCCATTTACAAAGTCTCTTTCCCCTCACTCATTCAGTCTGACCCTGTCCCATTTCCTGACTCACTCACACCCCCTCCCTGTGTCTGTCTGACTCTTTCCCATTTACAGACTCTCTCACACCCCCTCCTTGTGTCTGTCTGACTCTTTCCCATTTACAGACTCTCTCACACCCCCTCCCTGTGTCTGTCTGACTCTGTCCCATTTACAGACTCTCTCACACACCTCCCCGGGTCACTCTGACTCTTTCCCATTTACAGACTCTCTCACACCCCCTCCCTGTGTCTGTCTGACTCTTTCCCATTTACAGACTCTCTCACACCCCCTCCCTGTGTCTGTCTGACTCTTTCCCATTAACAGACTCTCTCACACCCCTCTCTGGGTCAATCTGAATCTGTCCCATTTACAAACACTCTCACTCTCAACCCAGGGTCAGTCTGAACCTTTCCGATTTACAGACTCTCTCACACCCCTCCCTGGATCTCTCTGACCCTGTCCCATTTACAGACTCTCTCACACCCCTCCCTGTTTCAGTCTTTCACTATCACATTTACAAACTCTGTCACACCCCTCCCTGTGTCAGTCTGACTCTGTTACATTTACAGACTCTCTCACACCCCTCCCTGGGTCAGTCTGACTCTGTCCCATTTACAGAATCTCTCACACCCCCACCCTGGGTGAGTCTTTTTCTGTCCCATTTACAGACTCTCTCACACCCCTCCCTGTGTCAGTCTGACTTTTTCCCATTTACAGACTCTCTCACACCCCCTCCCTGGGTCACTCTGACTCTGTCCCATTTACAGACTCTCTCACACCCCTCCCTGGGTCACTCTGACACTGTCCCATTTACAAACTCTCTCACACCGCCTCCCTGGGTCAGTCTGACTCTGTCCCATTTACAGTCTCTCTCAAACCCCTCCCTGTGTCAGTCTGACTCTGTCCCATTTACAGACTCTCACACACCTCCCTGGGTCAGTCTGACTCTGTCCCATTTACAGACTCTCTCACACCCCTCCCTGGGTCACTCTGACCCTGTCCCATTTAGAGTCTCTCTGACACCCCCTCCCTGTGTCAGTCCTACTCTGTACGATTTACAGACCCTCTCACACCCCTCCCTGGGACAGTCTGTCCCTGTTCCATTTACAGACTCTCTCACACCCCTCCCTGTGTCTGTCTGACTCTGTCCCATTTCCAGACTCTCTCACACCCCTCCCTGGGTCAATCTGAATCTGTCCCATTTCCAGAATCTCTCACACCCTTCCCTGAGTCAGTCTGACTCTGTCCCATTTACAGTCTCTCTCACACCCCCTCCCAGTGTCAGTCTGACTCTGTCCCATTTACAGACTCTCTCACACCCCCTCCCTGGGTCAATCTAAATCTGTCCCATTTCCAGACTCTCTCACACCCCTCCCTGGGTCAGTCTGACTCTGTCCCATTTACAGACTCTCTCACACCCCTCCCTGGGTCACTCTGACTCTGTCCCATTTACAGACTCTCTCACACCCCTCCCTGGGTCACTCTAACTCTGTCCCATTTACAGACTCTCTCAAACCCCTCCCTGGGTCAGTCTGACTCTGTCCCATTTACAGACTCTCTCACACCCCTCCCTGGGTCAGTCTGACCCTGTCCCATTTACAGACTCTCTCACACCCCCTCCCTGGGTCACTCTGACTCTGTCCCATTTACAGACTCTCTCACACCCCTCCCTGGGTCACTCTGACTCTGTCCATTTACAGACTCTCTCACACCCCTCCTGGGTCACTCTGACTCTGTCCCATTTACAGACTCTCTCACACCCCTCCCTGGGTCAGTCTGACTCTGTCCCATTTACAGACTCTCTCACACCCCTCCCTGGGTCAGCTCTGACTCTGTCCCATTTACAGACTCTCTCAAACCCCTCCCTGGGTCACTCTGACTCTGTCCCATTTACAGACTCTCCTCACACCCCTCCCTGGGTCACTCTGACTCTGTCCCATTTACAGACTCTCTCACACCCCTCCCTGGGTCAGTCTGACTCTGTCCCATTTACAGACTCTCTCACACCCCTCCCTGGGTCAGTCTGACTCTGTCCCATTTACAGACTCTCTCACACCCCCTCCCTGGGTCAGTCTGACTCTGTCCCATTTACAGACTCTCTCAACACCCCTCCCTGGGTCAGTCTGACTCGTCCCATTTACAGACTCTCTCACACCCCTCCCTGGGTCAGTCTGACTCTGTCCCATTTACAGACTCTCTCACACCCCTCCCTGGGTCAGTCTGACTCCTGTCCCATTTACAGACTCTCTCACACCCCTCCCTGGGTCAGTCTGACTCTATCCCATTTACAGACTCTCTCACAACCCTCCCTGGGTCAGTCTGACTCTATCCCATTTACAGACTCTCTCACACCCCTCCCTGGGTCAGTCTGACTCTGTCCCATTTACAGACTCTCTCACACCCCTCCCTGGGTCAGTCTGACTCTGTCCCATTTACAGACTCTCTCACACCCCTCCCTGGTCAGTCTGACCCTGTCCCATTTACAGACTCTCTCACACCCCTCCCTGGGTCAGTCTGACTCTGTCCCATTTACAGACTCTCTCACACCCCTCCCTGGGTCAGTCTGACTCTGTCCCATTTACAGACTCTCTCACACCCCTCCCTGGGTCAGTCTGACTCCTGTCCCATTTACAGACTCTCTCACACCCCTCCCTGGGTCAGTCTGACTCTGTCCCATTTACAGACTCTCTCACACCCCTCCCTGGGTCAGTCTGACTCTGTCCCATTTACAGACTCTCTCACACCCCTCCCTGGGTCAGTCTGACTCTGTCCCATTTACAGACTCTCTCACACCCCTCCCTGGGTCAGTCTGACTCTGTCCCATTTACAGACTCTCTCACACCCCTCCCTGGGTCAGTCTGACTCTGTCCCATTTACAGACTCTCTCACACCCCTCCCTGGGTCAGTCTGACTCTGTCCCATTTACAGACTCTCTCACACCCCTCCCTGGGTCAGTCTGACTCTGTCCCATTTACAGACTCTCTCACACCCCTCCCTGGGTCAGTCTGACTCTGTCCCATTTACAGACTCTCTCACACCCCTCCCTGGGTCAGTCTGACTCTGTCCCATTTACAGACTCTCTCACACCCCTCCCTGGGTCAGTCTGACTCTGTCCCATTTACAGACTCTCTCACACCCCTCCCTGGGTCAGTCTGACTCTGTCCCATTTACAGACTCTCTCACACCCCTCCCTGGGTCAGTCTGACTCTGTCCCATTTACAGACTCTCTCACACCCCTCCCTGGGTCAGTCTGACTCTGTCCCATTTACAGACTCTCTTACATCCCTCCCTGGGTCAGTCTGACTCTGTCCCATTTCGTGAATCTCTCACACCCGCTCCCTGGGTCAGTCTGACTCTGTCCCATTTCCAGACTCTCTCACACCCCCTCCCTGGGTCACTCTGACTCTGTCCCATTTCCAGACTCTCTCACACCCCCTCCCTGGGTCAGTCTGACCCCTGTCCCATTTTACAGACTCTCTCACACCCCTCCCTGGGTCAGTCTGACTCTGTCCCATTTACAGACTCTCTCACACCCCCTCCCTGGGTCAGTCTGACATCGTCCATTTACAGACTCTCTCACACCCCTCCCTGGGTCACTCTAACTCTGTCCCATTTACAGACTCTCTCACACCCCTCCCTGGGTCAGTCTGTACTCTGTCCCATTTACAGACTCTCTCACCCCTCCCTGGGTCACTCTGACTCTGTCCCATTTACAGACTCTCTCACACCCCTCCCTGTGTCAGCTCTGACTCTGTCCCATTTCAGACTCTCTCACACCCCTCCCTGGGTCAGTCTGACTCTGTCCCATTTACAGACTCTCTCACACCCCCTCCCTGGGTCACTCTGACTCTGTCCCATTTACAGAATCTCTCACACCCCTCCCTGGGTCACTCTGACTCTGTCCCATTTACAGACTCTCTCACAGCCCTCCCTGGGTCACTCTGACTCTGTCCCATTTACAGACTCTCTCACACCCCTCCCTGGGTCAGTCTGACTCTGTCCCATTTACAGACTCTCTCACACCCCTCCCTGGGTCACTCTGACTCTGTCCCATTTACAGACTCTCTCACAACCCCTCCCTGGGTCAGTCTGACTCTGTCCCATTTACAGACTCTCTCAAACCCCCTTCCTGGGTCAGTCTGACTCTGTCCCATTTCCAGACTCTCTCACACCCCTCCCTGTGTCAGTCTGACCCTGTCCTTTTTACAGACACTCTCAAACCGCTCCCTGGGACAGTCTGACCCTGTCCATTTACAGACTCTCTCACACCCCTCCCTGTGTCAGTCTGACCTGTCCATTTACAGACTCTCTCAAACCCCTCCCTGGGTCAGTCTGTCCCTGTCCTATTTAGAGAATCTCTCACACCCCTCCCTGGGACAGTCTGACTCTGTCCCATTTACAGACTCTCTCACACCCCCTCCCTGGGTCACTCTGACTCTGTCCCATTTACAGACTCTCTCACACCCCTCCCTGTGTCAGTCTGACTCTGTCCCATTTACAGACTCTCTCACACCCCTCCCTGGGTCACTCTGACTCTGTCCCATTTCCTGAATCTCTCACACCCCCTCCCTGGGTCAGTCTGACTCTGTCCCATTTACAGACTCTCTCACACCCCTCCCTGGGTCAATCTGAATCTGTCCCATTTACAAACACTCTCACTCTCCTCCCAGCGTCAGTCTGACCCTGTCCGACTTAGAGACTCTCTCACACACCCTCCCTGGGTCAGTCTGACACTGTCCCATTTACAGACTCTCTCACACACCCTCCCTGGGTAAGTCTGACTCTGTCCCATTTCCAGTATCTCTCACACCCCTCCCTGTGTCAGTCTGACTCTGTCCCATTTACACACTCTCTCACATCGCTCCCTGGGTCACTCTGACTCTGTCCCATTTCCTGAATCTCTCACACCCCTCCCTGGGCAGCTCTGACTTGTCCCATTTACAGACTCTCTCACACCCCTCCCTGGGTCAGTCTGACTCCTGTCCCATTTACAGACTCTCTCACACCCCTCCCTGGGTCAGTCTGACTCTGTCCCATTTACAGACTCTCTCACATCCCTCCCTGGGTCAGTCTGACTCTGTCCCATTTACAGACTCTCTCACACCCCTCCCTGGGTCACTCTGACTCTGTCCCATTTACAGACTCTCTCACACCCCTCCCTGGGTCATTCTGACTCTGTCCCATTTACAGACTCTCTCACACCCCTCCCTGGGTCAGTCTGACCCTGTCCCATTTACAGACTCTCTCACACCCCTCCCTGGGTCAGTCTGACCCTGTCCCATTTACAGACTCTCTCACACCCCTCCCTGGGTCAGTCTGACTCTGTCCCATTTACAGACTCTCTCACACCCCTCCCTGGGTCAGTCTGACCTGTCCCATTTACAGACTCTCTCACACCCCTCCCTGGTCATTCTGACCCTGTCCCATTTACAGACTCTCTCGACACCCCTCCCTGGGTCATTCTGACTCTGTCCCATTTACAGACTCTCTCACACCCCTCCCTGGGTCAGTCTGACTCTGTCCCATTTACAGACTCTCTCACACCCCCTCCCTGGGTCACTCTGACTCTGTCCCATTTACAGACTCTCTCACACCCCTCCCTGGGTCAGTCTGACCCTGTCCCATTTACAGACTCTCTTACATCCCTCCCCGGGTCAATCTGACTCTGTCCCATTTCGTGAATCTCTCAAACCCGCTCCCTGGGTCAGTCTGACTCTGTCCCATTTACAGACTCTCTCACACCCCCTCCCTGTGTCACTCTGACTCTGTCCCATTTCCAGACTCTCTCACACCCCTCCCTGTGTCAGTCTGACCCTGTCCCATTTACAGAATCTCTCACACCCCTCCCTGGGTCAGTCTGACTCTGTCCCATTTACAGACTCTCTCACACCCCTCCCTGTGTCAGTCAGACCCTATCCCATTTACAGACTCTCACACCCCTCCCTGGGTCACTCTGACTCTGTCCCATTTACAGACTCTCTCAAACCCTCCCTCGGTCAGTCTGAACCTGTCCCATTTCCAGACTCTCTCACACCCCTCCCTGGGTCAGTCTGACTCTGTCCCATTTACAGACTCTCTCACACCCCTCCCTGGGTCAGTCTGACTCTGTCCCATTTACAGACTCTCTCACACCCGCTCCCTGGGTCAGTCTGACACTGTCCCATTTCCAGACTCTCTCACACCCCTCCCTGTGTCAGTCTGACACTATCCCATTTACAGACTCTCTCACACCCCTCCCTGGGTCAGTCTGACACTGTCCCATTTACAGACTCTCTCACACCCCTCCCTGGGTCAGTCTGACTCTGTCCCATTTACAGACTCTCTCACACCCCTCCCTGGGTCAGTCTGACTCTGTCCCATTTCCAGAATCTCTCACACCCCTCACTGGGTCAGTCTGACTCTGTCCCATTTACAGACTCTCTCACACCCCTCCCTGGGTCAGTCTGACTCTGTCCCATTTACAGACTCTCTGACACCCCCTCCCTGGGTCAGTCTGACTCTGTCCCATTTACAGACTCTCTCACACCCCTCCCTGGGTCAGTCTGACTCTGTCCCATTTCCAGACTCTCTCACAACCCTCCCTGGGTCAGACTGACTCTGACCCATTTACAGACTCTCTCACACCCCTCCCTGGGTCACTCTGACTCTGTCCCATTTACAAACTCTCTCACACCCCTCCCTGGGTCAGTCTGACTCTGTCCCATTTACAGACTCTCTCACACCCCTCCCTGTGTCAGTCTGACCCTGTCGCATTTACAGACTCTCTCACACCCCTCCCTGGGTCAGTCTGACCTCTGTCCCATTTACAGACTCTCTCACACCCCTCCCTGGGTCAGTCTGACTCTGTCCCATTTACAGACTCTCTCACACCCCTCCCTGGGTCAGTCTGACTCTGTCCCATTTACAGACTCTCTCACACCCCTCCCTGGGTCACTCTGACTCTGTCCCATTTACAGACTCTCTCACACCCCTCCCTGGGTCACTCTGACTCTGTCCCATTTACAGGCTCTCTCACACCCCTCCCTGGGTCATCTGACTCTGTCCCATTTACAGACTCTCTCACACCCCTCCCTGGGTCAGTCTGACCCTGTCCCATTTACAGACTCTCTCACACCCCTCCCTGGGTCAGTCTGACTCTGTCCCATTTACAGACTCTCTCACACCCCTCCCTGGGTCAGTCTGACCTGTCCCATTTACAGACACTCTCACACCGCTCCCTGGGACAGTCTGACCCTGTCCATTTACAGACTCTCTCACACCCCTCCCTGTGTCAGTCTGACCTGTCCATTTACAGACTCTCTCAAACCCCTCCCTGGGTCAGTCTGTCCCTGTCCCCATTACAGACTCTCTCACACCCCTCCCTGGGTCACTCTGACTCTGTCCCATTTACAGACTCTCTCACACCCCCTCCCTGGTCAGTCTCACCTGTCCCATTTACAGACTCTCTCACACCCTCCCTGGGTAAGTCTGACTCTGTCCCATTTCCAGTATCTCTCACACCCCTCCCTGTGTCAGTCTGACTCTGTCCCATTTACACACTCTCTCACATCGCTCCCTGGGTCACTCTGACTCTGTCCCATTTCCTGAATCTCTCACACCCCCTCCCTGGGTCAGTCTGACCCTGTCCCATTTACAGACTCTCTCACACCCCTCCCTGGGTCAGTCTGACTCTGTCCCATTTACAGACTCTCTCACACCCCTCCCTGTGTCAGTCTGACCCTGTCCCATTTACAGACTCTCTCACACCCCTCCCTGGGTCAGTCTGACTCTGTCCCATTTACAGACTCTCTCACACCCCTCCCTGGGTCAGTCTGACTCTGTCCCATTTACAGACTCTCTCACACCCCTCCCTGGGTCAGTCTGACACTGTCCCATTTACAGACTCTCTCACACCCCTCCTGGGTCAGTCTGACTCTGTCCCATTTACAGACTCTCACACACCCCTCCCTGGGTCAGTCTGACTCTGTCCCATTTTCAGACTCCGTCAAAACCCTCCCTGTGTCAGTCTGACTCTGTCCCATTTACAGACTCTCTCACACCCCTCCCTGGGTCAGTCTGACTCTGTCCCATTTACAGACTCTCTCACACCCCTCCCTGGGTCAGTCTGACTCTGTCCCATTTACAGACTCTCTCACACCCCTCCCTGGGTCAGTCTGACTCTGTCCCATTTACAGACTCTCTCACACCCCTCCCTGGGTCAGTCTGACTCTGTCCCATTTACAGACTCTCTCACACCCCTCCCTGGGTCAGTCTGACTCTGTCCCATTTACAGACTCTCTCACACCCCTCCCTGGGTCAGTCTGACTCTGTCCCATTTACAGACTCTCTCACACCCCTCCCTGGGTCAGTCTGACTCTGTCCCATTTACAGACTCTCTCACACCCCTCCCTGGGTCAGTCTGACTCTGTCCCATTTACAGACTCTCTCACACCCCTCCCTGGGTCAGTCTGACCTCTGTCCCATTTACAGACTCTCTCACACCCCTCCCTGGGTCAGTCTGACTCTGTCCCATTTACAGAATCTCTCACACCCCTCCCTGGGTCAGTCTGACCCTGTCCCATTTACAGACTCTCTCACACCCCTCCCTGGGTCAGTCTGACTCTGTCCCATTTACAGACTCTCTCACACCCCTCCCTGGGTCAGTCTGACTCTGTCCCATTTACAGACTCTCTCACACCCCCTCCCTGGGTCAGTCTGACTCTGTCCCATTTACAGACTCTCTCACACCCCTCCCTGGGTCAGTCTGACCCTGTCCCATTTACAGACTCTCTCACACCCCTCCCTGGGTCAGTCTGACCTGTCCCATTTCCAGACTCTCTCACACCCCTCCCTGGGTCAGGCTGACTCTGTCCCATTTCCAGACTCTCTCACACCCCTCCCTGTGTCATCTGACTCTGTCCCATTTACAGACTCTCTCACACCCCTCCCTGGGTCAGTCTGACTCTGTCCCATTTCCAGACTCTCTCACACCCCTCCCTGGGTCAGTCTGACTCTGTCCCATTTACAGACTCTCTCACACCCCTCCCTGGGTCACTCTGACTCTGTCCCATTTACAGACTCTCTCACACCCCCTCCCTGTGTCAGTCTGACTCTGTCCCATTTCCAGACTCTCTCACACCCCTCCCTGGGTCACTCTGACTCTGTCCCATTTACAGACTCTCTCACACCCCTCCCTGGGTCACTCTGACTCTGTCCCATTTACAGACTCTCTCACACCCCTCCCTGTGTCAGTCTGACCTGTCCATTTACAGACTCTCTCAAACCCCTCCCTGGGTCACTCTGACTCTGTCCCATTTACAGACTCTCTCACACCCTCCCTGGGTCAGTCTGACTCTGTCCCATTTACAGACTCTCTCACCCCCTCCCTGGGTCAGTCTGACACTGTCCCATTTACAGACTCTCTCACACCCCTCCCTGGGTCAGTCTGACTCTGTCCCATTTACAGACTCTCTCACACCCCTCCCTGGGTCAGTCTGACTCTGTCCCATTTACAGTCTCTCTCACACCCCTCCCTGTGTCAGTCTGACTCTGTCCCATTTACAGAATCTCTCACACCCCCTCCCTGGGTCAGTCTGACTCTGTCCCATTTACAGACTCTCTCACACCCCTCCCTGGGTCAGTCTGACTCTGTCCCATTTACAGACTCTCTCACACCCCTCCCTGGGTCACTCTGACTCTGTCCCATTTACAGACTCTCTCACACCCCTCCCTGGGTCAGTCTGACTCTGTCCCATTTACAGACTCTCTCACACCCCTCCCTGGGTCAGTCTGACCCTGTCCCATTTACAGACTCTCTCACACCCCTCCCTGGGTCAGTCTGACTCTGTCCCATTTACAGACTCTCTCACACCCCTCCCTGGGTCAGTCTGACTCTGTCCCATTTACAGACTCTCTCACACCCCTCCCTGGGTCAGTCTGACTCTGTCCCATTTACAGACTCTCTCACACCCCTCCCTGGGTCAGTCTGACTCTGTCCCATTTACAGACTCTCTCACACCCCTCCCTGGGTCAGTCTGACTCTGTCCCATTTACAGACTCTCTCACACCCCTCCCTGGGTCAGTCTGACTCTGTCCCATTTACAGACTCTCTCACACCCCTCCCTGGGTCAGTCTGACTCTGTCCCATTTCCAGACTCTCTCACACCCCTCCCTGGGTCAGTCTGACTCTGTCCCATTTACAGACTCTCTCACACCCCTCCCTGGGTCAGTCTGACTCTGTCCCATTTACAGACTCTCTCACACACCCTCCCTGGGTCAGTCTGACCCTGTCCCATTTACAGACTCTCTCACACCCCTCCCTATGTCAGTCTGTACCTGTCCCATTTACAAAATCTCTCACACCCCTCCCTGTGTCAGTCTGACTCTGTCCCATTTACAGACTCTCTCACACCCCTCCCTGGGTCAGTCTGACTCTGTCCCATTTACAGACTCTCTCACACCCCTCCCTGGGTCAGTCTGACTCTGTCCCATTTACAGACTCTCTCACACCCCTCCCTGGGTCACTCTGACTCTGTCCCATTTACAGACTCTCTCACACCCCTCCCTGGGTCAGTCTGACTCTGTCCCATTTACAGACTCTCTCACAACCCTCCCTGGGTCAGTCTGACTCTGTCCCATTTACAGACTCTCTCACACCCCTCCCTGGTTCATTCTGACCCTGTCCCATTTACAGACTCTCTCACACCCCTCCCTGGGTCAGTCTGACTCTGTCCCATTTACAGACTCTCTCACACCCCTCCCTGGGTCAGTCTGACTCTGTCCCATTTACAGACTCTCTCACACCCCTCCCTGGGTCAGTCTGACTCTGTCCCATTTACAGACTCTCTCACACCCCTCCCTGGGTCAGTCTGACCCTGTCCCATTTCAGACTCTCTCACACCCCTCCCTGGGTCAGTCTGACTCTGTCCCATTTACAGACTCTCTCACACCCCTCCCTGGGTCAGTCTGACCCTGTCCCATTTCCAGACTCTCTCACACCCCTCCCTGGGTCAGTCTGACACTGTCCCATTTACAGACTCTCTCACACCCCTCCCTGGGTCAGTCTGACTCTGTCCCATTTACAGACTCTCTCACACCCCATCCCTGGTCAGTCTGACTCTGTCCCATTTACAGATTCTTTCACACACCCTCCCTGGGTCAGTCTGACCCTGTCCCATTTACAGACTCTCTCACACCCCTCCCTGGGTCAGTCTGACTCTGTCCCATTTACAGACTCTCTCACACCCCTCCCTGGGTCAGTCTGACTCTGTCCCATTTCCAGACTCTCTCACACCCCTCCCTGGGTCAGTCTGACTCTGTCCCATTTCCAGACTCTCTCACACCCCTCCCTGTGTCAGTCAGACACTGTCCCATTTACAGACTTTCTCACAACCCCTCCCTGGTCAGTCTGACCCTGTCCCATTTACAGACTCTCTCACACCCCTCCCTGGGTCAGTCTGACTCTGTCCCATTTACAGACTCTCTCACACCCCTCCCTGGGTCAGTCTGACTCTGTCCCATTTACAGACTCTCTCACACCCCTCCCTGGGTCAGTCTGACTCTGTCCCATTTCCAGACTCTCTCACACCCCTCCCTGGGTCAGTCTGACCCTGTCCCATTTACAGACTCTCTCACACCCCTCCCTGGGTCAGTCTGACCCTGTCCCATTTACAGACTCTCTCACACCCCTCCCTGGGTCAGTCTGACTCTGTCCCATTTACAGACTCTCTCACACCCCTCCCTGGGTCAGTCTGACTCTGTCCCATTTACAGACTCTCTCACACCCCTCCCTGGGTCAGTCTGACTCTGTCCCATTTACAGACTCTCTCACACCCCTCCCTGGGTCAGTCTGACTCTGTCCCATTTACAGACTCTCTCACACCCCTCCCTGGTCAGTCTGACTCTGTCCCATTTACAGACTCTCTCACACCCCTCCCTGTGTCAGTCTGACCCTGTCCCATTTACAGACTCTCTCACAACCCCTCCCTGGGTCACTCTGACTCTGTCCCATTTACAGACTCTCTCACACCCCTCCCTGGGTCAGTCTGACTCTGTCCCATTTACAGACTCTCTCACACCCCCTCCCTGGGTCAGTCTGACTCTGTCCCATTTACAGACTCTCTCACACCCCTCCCTGGGTCAGTCTGACTCTGTCCCATTTACAGACTCTCTGACACCCCCTCCCTGGGTCAGTCCTACTCTGTACCATTTACAGACTCTCTCACACCCCTCCCTGGGTCAGTCTGACCCTGTCCCATTTACAGACTCTCTCACACCCCTCCCTGGGTCAGTCTGACCCTGTCCCATTTACAGACTCTCTCACACCCCTCCCTGTGTCAGTCTGACTCTGTCCCATTTACAGACTCTCTCACACCCCTCCCTGGGTCAGTCTGACCCTGTCCCATTTACAGACTCTCTCACACCCCTCCCTGGGTCAGTCTGACTCTGTCCCATTTACAGACTCTCTCACACCCCTCCCTGGGTCAATCTGACTCTGTCCCATTTACAGACTCTCTCACACCCTCCCTGGGTCAGTCTGACTCTGTCCCATTTCCAGACTCTCTCACACCCCTCCCTGGGTCAGTCTGACTCTGTCCCATTTACAGACTCTCTCACACCCCTCCCTGTGTCAGTCTGACTCTGTCCCATTTACAGACACTCTCACACCCCTCCCTGGGTCAGTCTGACCCTGTCCCATTTACAGACTCTCTCACACCCCTCCCTGGGTCAGACTGACTCTGTCCCATTTACAGACTCTCTCACACCCCTCCCTGTGTCAGTCTGACTCTGTCCCATTTACAGACTCTCTCACACCCCTCCCTGGGTCAGTCTGACTCTGTCCCATTTACAGACTCTCTCACACCCCTCCCTGGGTCAGTCTGACCCTGTCCCATTTACAGACTCTCTCACACCCCTCCCTGGGTCAGTCTGACTCTGTCCCATTTACAGACTCTCTCACACCCCTCCCTGGGTCAGTCTGACTCTGTCCCATTTACAGACTCTCTCACACCCCTCCCTGGGTCAGTCTGACTCTGTCCCATTTACAGACTCTCTCACACCCCTCCCTGGGTCAGTCTGACTCTGTCCCATTTACAGACTCTCTCACACCCCTCCCTGGGTCAGTCTAACTCTGTCCCATTTACAGACTCTCTCACACCCCTCCCTGGGTCAGTCTGTCCCTGTCCCATTTACAGACTCTCTCACACCCCTCCCTGGGTCAGTCTGTCCCTGTCCCATTTACAGACTCTCTCACACCCCTCCCTGTGTCAGTCTGACTCTGTCCCATTTACAGACTCTCTCACACCCCTCCCTGGGTCATTCTGACCCTGTCCCATTTACAGACTCTCTCACACCCCTCCCTGGGTCAGTCTGACCCTGTCCCATTTACAGACTCTCTAAAACACCTCTCTGGGTCAGTTTGACTCTCTCCCATTTACAGACTCTCTCACACCCCTCCCTGGGTCAATCTGACTCTGTCCCATTTACAGACTCTCTCACACCCCTCCCTGGGTCAGTCTGACTCTGTCCCATTTACAGAATCTCTCACACCCCTCCCTGGGTCAGTCTGACCCTGTCCCATTTACAGACTCTCTCACACCCCTCCCTGTGTCAGTCTGACTCTGTCCCATTTACAGACTCTCTCACACCCCTCCCTGTGTCAGTCTGACTCTGTCCCATTTACAGACTCTCTCACACCCCTCCCTGGGTCAGTCTGACTCTGTCCCATTTACAGACTCTCTCACACCCCTCCCTGGGTCAGTCTGACCCTGTCCCATTTACAGACTCTCTCACACCCCTCCCTGGGTCAGTCTGACTCTGTCCCATTTACAGACTCTCTCACACCCCTCCCTGGGTCAGTCTTACTCTGTCCCATTTCCAGACTCTCTCACACCCCTCCCTGGGTCAGTCTGACTCTGTCCCATTTACAGACTCTCTCACACCCCTCCCTGGGTCAGTCTGACTCTGTCCCATTTACAGACTCTCTCACACCCCTCCCTGTGTCAGTCTGACTCTGTCCCATTTACAGACTCTCTCACACCCCTCCCTGGTCAGTCTGACTCTGTCCCATTTCAGACTCTCTCACACCCCTCCCTGGGTCAGTCTGACTCTGTCCCATTTACAGACTCTCTCACACCCCTCCCTGGGTCACTCAAACTCTGTCCCATTTCCAGACTCTCTCACACCCCTCCCTGGGTCACTCTGACTCTGTCCCATTTACAGAATCTCTCACACCCCTCCCTGGGTCAGTCTGACTCTGTCCCATTTCCAGACTCTCTCACAACCCTCCCTGGGTCAGTCTGACTCTGTCCCATTTACAGAATCTCTCACACCCCTCCCTGGGTCAGTCTGACTCTGTCCCATTTACAGACTCTCTCACACCCCTCCCTGTGTCAGTCTGACTCTGTCCCATTTACAGACTCTCTCACACCCCTCCCTGTGTCAGTCTGACTCTGTCCCATTTACAGACTCTCTCACACCCCTCCCTGGGTCAGTCTGACTCTGTCCCATTTACAGACTCTCTCACACCCCTCCCTGGGTCAGTCTGACTCTGTCCCATTTACAGACTCTCTCACACCCCTCCCTGGGTCAGTCTGACTCTGTCCCATTTACAGACTCTCTCACACCCCTCCCTGGGTCAGTCTGACTCTGTCCCATTTACAGACTCTCTCACACCCCTCCCTGGGTCAGTCTGACTCTGTCCCATTTACAGACTCTCTCACACCCCCTCCCTGGGTCAGTCTGACTCTGTCCCATTTACAGACTCTCTCACACCCCTCCCTGTGTCAGTCTGACTCTGTCCCATTTACAGACTCTCTCACACCCCTCCCTGGGTCAGTCTGACACTGTCCCATTTACAGACTCTCTCACACCCCTCCCTGGGTCAGTCTGACCCTGTCCCATTTACAGACTCTCTCACACCCCTCCCTGGGTCAGTCTGACTCTGTCCCATTTACAGACTCTCTCACACCCCTCCCTGTGTCAGTCTGACTCTGTCCCATTTACAGACTCTCTCACACCCCTCCCTGGGTCAGTCTGACTCTGTCCCATTTACAGACTCTCTCACACCCCTCCCTGGGTCAGTCTGACTCTGTCCCATTTACAGACTCTCTCACACCCCTCCCTGGGTCAGTCTGACACTGTCCCATTTCCAGACTCTCTCAAACCCCCTTCCTGGGTCAGTCTGACTCTGTCCCATTTCCAGACTCTCTCACACCCCTCCCTGTGTCAGTCTGACCCTGTCCCATTTACAGACTCTCTCACACCCCTCCCTGGGTCAGTCTGACCTGTCCCATTTACAGACTCTCTCACACCCCTCCCTGGGTCAGTCTGTCCCTGTCCCATTTACAGACTCTCTCACACCCCTCCCTGGGTCAGTCTGACTCTGTCCCATTTACAGACTCTCTCACACCACTCCCTGGGTCACTCTGACTCTGTCCCATTTACAGACTCTCTCACACCCCTCCCTGGGTCAGTCTGACCCTGTCCCATTTACAGACTCTCTCACACCCCTCCCTGGGTCAGTCTGACTCTGTCCCATTTACAGACTCTCTCACACCCCTCCCTGGGTCAGACTGACTCTGACCCATTTACAGACTCTCTCACACCCCTCCCTGGGTCAGTCTGACTCTGTCCCATTTACAGACTCTCTCACACCCCTCCCTGGGTCAGTCTGACTCTGTCCCATTTACAGACTCTCTCACACCCCTCCCTGGGTCAGTCTGACCCTGTCCCATTTACAGACTCTCTCACACCCCTCCCTGTGTCAGCTCTGACTCTGTCCCATTTACAGACTCTCTCACACCCCTCCCTGGGTCAGGCTGACCCTGTCCCATTACAGACTCTCTCACACCCCTCCCTGTGTCAGTCTGACCCTGTCCCATTTACAGACTCTCTCACACCCCTCCCTGGGTCAGTCTGACTCTGTCCCATTTCCAGAATCTCTCACACCCCCTCCCTGGGTCAGTCTGACTCTGTCCCATTTACAGACTCTCTCACACCCCTCCCTGGGTCAGTCTGACACTGTCCCATTTACAGACTCTCTCACACCCCTCCCTGGGTCAGTCTGACTCTGTCCCATTTACAGACTCTCTCACACCCCTCCCTGGGTCAGTCTGACTCTGTCCCATTTACAGACTCTCTCACACCCCTCCCTGGGTCAGTCTGACTCTGTCCCATTTACAGACTCTCTCACACCCCTCCCTGGGTCAGTCTGACCCTGTCCCATTTACAGACTCTCTCACACCCCCTCCCTGGGTCAGTCTGACCCTGTCCCATTTACAGACTCTCTCACACCCCTCCCTGTGTCAGTCTTTCACTATCACATTTACAGACTCTCTCACACCCCTCCCTGGGTCAGTCTGACTCTGTCCCATTTACAGACTCTCTCACACCCCTCCCTGGGTCAGTCTGACTCTGTCCCATTTACAGACTCTCTCACACCCCTCCCTGGGTCACTCTGACTCTGTCCCATTTACAGACTCTCTCACACCCCTCCCTGTGTCAGTCTGACTCTGTCCCATTTCCAAACTCTCGCACAACCCTCCCTGTGTCAGTCTGACCCTGTCCCATTTACAGACTCTCTCACACCCCTCCCTGTGTCAGTCTGACCCTGTCCCATTTACAGACACTCTCACACCCCTCCCTGGGTCAGTCTGACTCTGTCCCATTTACAGACTCTCTCACACCCCTCCCTGGGTCAGTCTGACTCTGTCCCATTTACAGACTCTCTCACACCCCTCCCTGGGTCACTCTGACTCTGTCCCATTTCCAGACTCTCTCACACCCCTCCCTGGGTCAGTCTGACTCTGTCCCATTTACAGACTCTCTCACACCCCTCCCTGGGTCAGTCTGACTCTGTCCCATTTACAGACTCTCTCACACCCCTCCCTGGGTCAGTCTGACTCTGTCCCATTTACAGACTCTCTCACACCCCTCCCTGGGTCACTCTGACTCTGTCCCATTTACAGACTCTCTCACACCCCCTCCCTGGGTCAGTCTGACTCTGTCCCATTTACAGACTCTCTCACACCCCTCCCTGGGTCACTCTGACTCTGTCCCATTTACAGACTCTCTCACACCCCTCCCTGTGTCAGTCTGACCCTGTCCCATTTACAGACTCTCTCACACCCCTCCCTGTGTCAGTCTGACTCTGTCCCATTTACAGACTCTCTCACACCCCTCCCTGGATCAATCTAAATCTGTCCCATTTCCAGACTCTCTCACACCCCTTCCTCGGTCAGTCTGACACTGTCCCATTTCCAGACTCTCTCACACCCCTCCCTGGGTCAGTCTGACTCTGTCCCATTTACAGACTCTCTCACACCCCTCCCTGGGTCAGTCTGACTCTGTCCCATTTACAGACTCTCTCACACCCCTCCCTGTGTCAGTCTGACTCTGTCCCATTTACAGACTCTCTCACACCCCTCCCTGGGTCACTCTGACTCTGTCCCATTTACAGACACTCTCACACCCCTCCCTGGGTCAGTCTGACTCCTGTCCCATTTACAGACTCTCTCACACCCCTCCCTGGGTCAGTCTGACTCTGTCCCATTTACAGACTCTCTCACACCCCTCCCTGGGTCAGTCTGACTCTGTCCCATTTACAGACTCTCTCACACCCCTCCCTGGGTCACTCTGACTCTGTCCCATTTACAGACTCTCTCACACCCCTCCCTGTGTCAGTCTGACTCTGTCCCATTACAGACTCTCTCACACCCCTCCCTGGTCAGTCTGACTCTGTCCCATTTACAGACTCTCTCACACCCCTCCCTGGGTCAGTCTGACCCTGTCCCATTTACAGACTCTCTCACACCCCTCCCTGGGTCAATCTGACTCTGTCCCATTTACAGACTCTCTCACACCCCTCCCAGTGTCAGTCTGTACCTGTCCCATTTACAGACTCTCTCACACCCCTCCCTGGGTCAGTCTGACTCTGTCCCATTTACAGACTCTCTCACACCCCTCCCTGGGTCAGTCTGACACTGTCCCATTTACAGACTCTCTCACACCCCTCCCTGGGTCAGTCTGACCCTGTCCCATTTACAGACTCTCTCACACCCCTCCCTGTGTCAGTCTGTACCGATCCCATTTACAGACTCTCTCACACACCCTCCCTGTGTCAGTCTTTCACTATCACATTTACAGACTCTCTCACACCCCTCCCTGGGTCAGTCTGACTCTGTCCCATTTACAGACTCTCTCACACCCCTCCCTGTGTCAGTCTGACACTGTCCCATTTACAGACTCTCTCACACCCCTCCCTGGGTCAGTCTGACTCTGTCCCATTTACAGACTCTCTCACACCCCTCCCTGGGTCAGTCTGACTCTGTCCCATTTACAGACTCTCTCACACCCCTCCCTGGGTCAGTCTGACTCTGTCCCATTTACAGACTCTCTCACACCCCTCCCTGGGTCAGTCTGACTCTGTCCCATTTACAGACTCTCTCACACCCCTCCCTGGGTCAGTCTGACTCTGTCCCATTTACAGACTCTCTCACACCCCTCCCTGGGTCAGTCTGACTCTGTCCCATTTACAGACTCTCTCACACCCCTCCCTGGGTCAGTCTGACTCTGTCCCATTTACAGACTCTCTCACACCCCTCCCTGGGTCAGTCTGACTCTGTCCCATTTACAGACTCTCTCACACCCCTCCCTGTGTCAGTCTGACTCTGTCCCATTTCCAGACTCTCTCACACCCCTCCCTGGATCAATCTAAATCTGTCCCATTTCCAGACTCTCACACACCCCTTCCTCGGTCACTCTGACCCTGTCCCATTTCCTGAATCTCTCACACCCCCACCCTGGGCCATTCTGACTCTGTCCCATTTACAGACTCTCTCACACCCCTCCCTGTGTCAGTCTGACTCTGTCCCATTTACAGACTCTCTCACACCCCTCCCTGGGTCAGTCTGACTCTGTCCCATTTACAGACTCTCTCACACCCCTCCCTGGGTCAGTCTGACTCTGTCCCATTTACAGACTCTCTCACACCCCTCCCTGGGTCACTCTGACCCTGTCCCATTTACAGACTCTCTCACACCCCCACCCTGGGCCATTCTGACTCTGTCCCAATTACAGAATCTCTCACACCCCTCCCTGTGTCACTCTGACTCTGTCCCATTTACAGACTCTCTCACACCCCTCCCTGCGTCACTCTGACTCTGTCCCATTTACAGACTCTCTCACACCCCTCCCTGGGTCAGTCTGACCTGTCCATTTACAGACTCTCTCAAACCCCTCCCTGGGTCAGTCTGTCCCTGTCCTATTTAGAGAATCTCTCACACCCCTCCCTGGGACAGTCTGACTCTGTCCCATTTACAGACTCTCTCACACCACTCCCTGGGTCACTCTGACTCTGTCCCATTTACAGACTCTCTCACACCCCTCCCTGGGTCAGTCTGACTCTGTCCCATTTCCAGACTCTCTCACAACCCCTCCCTGGGTCAGTCTGACCCTGTCCCACTTTACAGACTCTCTCACACCCCTCCCTGGGTCAGTCTGACCCTGTCCCATTTACAGACTCTCTCACACCCCTCCCTGTGTCAGTCTGACTCTGTCCCATTTACAGACTCTCTCACACCCCTCCCTGGGTCAGTCTGACTCTGTCCCATTTACAGACTCTCTCACACCCCTCCCTGGGTCACTCTGACTCTGTCCCATTTACAGAATCTCTCACACACCCTCCCTGGGTCAGTCTGAATGTCCCATTTACAGACTCTCTCACACCCCTCCCTGGGTCAGTCTGACTCTGTCCCATTTACAGACTCTCTCACACACCTCCCCGGTCAGTCTGACTCTGTCCCATTTACAGACTCTCTCACACCCCTCCCTGGGTCAGTCTGACCCTGTCCCATTTACACACTCTCTCACACCCCTCCCTGGGACAGTCTGACTCTGTCCCATTTACAGACTCTCTCACACCCCTCCCTGGGTCACTCTGACTCTGTCCCATTTACAGACTCTCTCACACCCCTCCCTGGGTCACGTCTGACCTCTGTCCCATTTACAGACTCTCTCACACCCCTCCCTGGGTCACTCTGACTCTGTCCCATTTACAGACTCTCTCACACCCCTCCCTGTGTCAGTCTGACCCTGTCCCATTTACAGACTCTCTCACACCCCTCCCTGGGTCAGTCTGACCCTGTCCCATTTACAGACTCTCTCACACCCCTCCCTGGGTCAGTCTTTCACTATCCCATTTACAGACTCTCTCACACCCCTCCCTGGGTCAGTCTGACTCTGTCCCATTTACAGACTCTCTCACACCCCTCCCTGTGTCACTCTGACTCTGTCCCATTTACAGACTCTCTCACACCCCTCCCTGGGTCAGTCTGACACTGTCCCATTTCCAGACTCTCTCAAACCCCCTTCCTGGGTCAGTCTGACTCTGTCCCATTTCCAGACTCTCTCACACCCCTCCCTGGGTCAGTCTGACACTGTCCCATTTACAGACTCTCTCACACCCCTCCCTGGGTCAGTCTGACTCTGTCCCATTTACAGACTCTCTCACACCCCTCCCTGGGTCAGTCTGACTCTGTCCCATTTACAGACTCTCTCACACCCCTCCCTGGGTCAGTCTGACTCTGTCCCATTTACAGACTCTCTCACACCCCTCCCTGGGTCAGTCTGACTCTGTCCCATTTACAGACTCTCTCACACCCCTCCCTGGGTCAGTCTGACTCTGTCCCATTTACAGACTCTCTCACACCCCTCCCTGGGTCAGTCTGACTCTGTCCCATTTACAGACTCTCTCACACCCCTCCCTGTGTCAGTCTGACTCTGTCCCATTTCCAGACTCTCTCACACCCCTCCCTGGGTCAGTCTGACTCTGTCCCATTTACAGACACTCTCACGCCCCTCCCTGGGTCAGTCTCACTCTGTCCCATTTCCAGACTCTCTCACACCCCCTCCCTGGTCAGTCTGACTCTGTCCCATTACAGACTCTCTCACACCCCTCCCTGGGTCACTCTGACTCTGTCCCATTTACAGACTCTCTCACACCCCTCCCTGGGTCAGTCTGACTCTGTCCCATTTACAGACTCTCTCACACCCCTCCCTGGGTCAGTCTGACTCTGTCCCATTTACAGACTCTCTCACACCCCTCCCTGGGTCAGTCTGACTCTGTCCCATTTACAGACTCTCTCACACCCCTCCCTGGGTCAGTCTGTCCCTGTCCCATTTACAGACTCTCTCACACCCCTCCCTGGGTCAGTCTGACTCTGTCCCATTTACAGACTCTCTCACACCCCTCCCTGGGTCAGTCTGACTCTGTCCCATTTACAGACTCTCTCACACCCCTCCCTGGGTCAGTCTGACTCTGTCCCATTTACAGACTCTCTCACACCCCTCCCTGGGTCACTCTGACTCTGTCCCATTTACAGACTCTCTCACACCCCTCCCTGGGTCAGTCTGACTCTGTCCCATTTACAGACTCTCTCACACCCCTCCCTGGGTCAGTCTGACTCTGTCCCATTTACAGACTCTCTCACACCCCTCCCTGGGTCAGTCTGACTCTGTCCCATTTACAGACTCTCTCACACCCCTCCCTGGGTCACTCTGACTCTGTCCCATTTACAGACTCTCTCACACCCCTCCCTGGGTCACTCTGACTCTGTCCCATTTCCAGACTCTCTCACACCCCTCCCTGGGTCAGTCTGACCTCTGTCCCATTTCCAGACTCTCTCACACCCCTTCCTGGGTCAGTCTGACTCTGTCCCATTTCCAGACTCTCTCACACCCCTCCCTGTGTCAGTCTGACCCTGTCCTTTTTACAGACTCTCTCACACCCCGCCCTGTGTCAGTCTGACCCTGTCCATTTACAGACTCTCTCACACCCCTCCCTGTGTCAGTCTGACCTGTCCATTTACAGAATCTCTCACACCCCTCCCTGGTCAGTCTGACACTTTCCCATTTACAGAATCTCTCACACCTCCCTGGGTCACTCTGACTCGGTCCCATTTACAGACTCTCTCACACCAACCTCCTGGTCACGTCTGAATCGGTCCCATTGTACAGAATCTCTCACACCACCCCCTGGGTCAGTCTGACGCTGTCCCATTTACAGACTCGTCTCACACCCCTGCCCTGTTGGTCAGTCTGTACCGATCTCCCATTTCTGAATCTCTCACACATCCCTCCCTGTGTCAGTCTGTCTCTATCGGACATTTACAGACTCTCTCACATCCCTTCCTGAGGTCAGCTCTGACCTGTCCCATTTACAGACTCTCTCACACCCCTCCCTGGGTCAGTCTGACTCTGTCCCATTTACAGACTCTCTCACACCCCTCCCTGGGTCAGTCTGACCCTGTCCCATTTACAGACTCTCTCACACCCCTCCCTGGGTCAGTCTGACCCTGTCCCATTTACAGACTCTCTCACACCCCTCCCTGGGTCAGTCTGACCCTGTCCCATTTACAGACTCTCTCACACCCCCTCCCTGGGTCAGTCTGACTCTGTCCCATTTACAGACTCTCTCACTCTCCTCCCTGGGTCATTCTGACCCTGTCCCATTTACAGACTCTCTCACACCCCCTCCCTGGGTCATTCTGACCCTGTCCCATTTACAGTCTCTCTCACACCCCCTCCCTGGGTCAGTCTGACTCTGTCCCATTTACAGACTCTCTCACACCCCTCCCTGGGTCAGTCTGACTCTGTCCCATTTACAGACTCTCTCACACCCCTCCCTGGGTCACTCTGACTCTGTCCCATTTACAGACTCTCTCACACCCCTCCCTGGGTCAGTCTGACTCTGTCCCATTTCCAGAATCTCTCACACCCCTCCCTGGGTCAGTCTGACTCTGTCCCATTTACAGACTCTCTCACACCCCTCCCTGGGTCAGTCTGACTCTGTCCCATTTACAGACTCTCTCACACCCCTCCCTGGGTCAGTCTGACTCTGTCCCATTTACAGACTCTCTCACACCCCTCCCTGGGTCAGTCTGACTCTGTCCCATTTACAGACTCTCTCACACCCCTCCCTGTGTCAGTCTGACTCTGTCCCATTTACAGACTCTCTCACACCCCTCCCTGGGTCAGTCTGACTCTGTCCCATTTACAGACTCTCTCACACCCCTCCCTGGGTCACTCTGACTCTGTCCCATTTACAGACTCTCTCACACCCCTCCCTGGGTCAGTCTGACTCTGTCCCATTTACAGACTCTCTCACACCCCTCCCTGGGTCAGTCTGACTCTGTCCCATTTACAGACTCTCTCACACCCCTCCCTGGGTCAGTCTGACTCTGTCCCATTTACAGACTCTCTCACACCCCTCCCTGGGTCAGTCTGACTCTGTCCCATTTACAGACTCTCTCACACCCCTCCCTGGGTCAGTCTGACTCTGTCCCATTTACAGACTCTCTCACACCCCTCCCTGGGTCAGTCTGACTCTGTCCCATTTACAGACTCTCTCACACCCCTCCCTGGGTCACTCTGACTCTGTCCCATTTACAGACTCTCTCACACCCCTCCCTGGGTCACTCTGACTCTGTCCCATTTACAGACTCTCTCACACCGCTCCCTGGGTCAGTCTGACACTGTCCCATTTACAGACTCTCTCACACCCCTCCCTGGGTCAGTCTGACTCTGTCCCATTTACAGACTCTCTCACACCCCTCCCTGTGTCAGTCTGACTCTGTCCCATTTACAGACTCTCTCACACCCCTCCCTGGGTCACTCTGACTCTGTCCCATTTACAGACTCTCTCACACCCCTCCCTGGGTCACTCTGACTCTGTCCCATTTACAGACTCTCTCACACCCCTCCCTGGGTCACTCTGACCCTGTCCCATTTACAGACTCTCTCACACCCCTCCCTGGTCAGTCTGACTCTGTCCCATTTACAGACTCTCTCACACCCCTCCCTGGGACAGTCTGACTCTGTCCCATTTACAGACTCTCTCACACCCCTCCCTGGGTCACTCTGACTCTGTCCCATTTACAGACTCTCTCACACCCCTCCCTGTGTCAGTCTGACTCTGTCCCATTTCCTGAATCTCTCACACCCCTCCCTGGGTCAGTCTGACCCTTTCCCATTTACAGACTCTCTCACAACCCTCCCTGGGTCAGTCTGACTCTGTCCCATTTACAGACTCTCTCACACCCCTCCCTGGGTCACTCTGACTCTGTCCCATTTACAGACTCTCTCACACCCCCTCCCTGGGTCAGTCTGACCCTGTCCCATTTACAGACTCTCTCACACCCCTCCCTGGGTCAGTCTGACTCTGTCCCATTTACAGACTCTCTCACACCCCTCCCTGGGTCAGTCTGACCCTGTCCCATTTACAGACTCTCTCACACCCCTCCCTGGGTCAGTCTGACTCTGTCCCATTTACAGACTCTCTCACACCCCTCCCTGGGTCACTCTGACTCTGTCCCATTTACAGACTCTCTCACAACCCTCCCTGGGTCAGTCTGACCCTGTCCCATTTACAGACTCTCTCACACCCCTCCCTGTGTCAGTCTGACCCTGTCCCATTTACAGACTCTCTCACACCCCTCCCTGGGTCAGACTTACCCTGGCCCATTTACAGACTCTCTTACATCCCTCCCCGGGTCAATCTGACTCTGTCCCATTTACAGACTCTCTCACACCCCTCCCTGGGTCAGTCTGACTCTGTCCCATTTACAGACTCTCTCACACCCCTCCCTGGTCAGTCTGACCTGTCCCATTTACAGACTCTCTCACACCCCCTCCCTGGGTCAGTCTTACTCTTTCCCATTTACAGACTCTCTCACACCCCTCCCTGGGTCAGTCTGACTCTGTCCCATTTACAGACTCTCTCACACCCCCTCCCTGGGTCAGTCTGACTCTGTCCCATTTACAGACTCTCTCACACCCCTCCCTGGGTCAGTCTGACTCTGTCCCATTTACAGATTCTCTCACACCCCTCCCTGTGTCAGTCTGACTCTGTCCCATTTACAGACTCTCTCACACCCCTCCCTGGGTCAGTCTGACCCTGTCCCATTTACAGACTCTCTCACACCCCTCCCTGTGTCAGTCTGACTCTGTCCCATTTACAGACTCTCTCACACCCCTCCCTGGGTCACTCTGACTCTGTCCCATTTACAGACTCTCTCACACCCCTCCCTGGGTCAGTCTGACTCTGTCCCATTTACAGACTCTCTCACACCCCTCCCTGGGTCAGTCTGACTCTGTCCCATTTACAGACTCTCTCACACCCCTCCCTGGGTCAGTCTGACCCTGTCCCATTTACAGACTCTCTCACACCCCTCCCTGGGTCAGTCTGACTCTGTCCCATTTACAGACTCTCTCACACCCCTCCCTGGGTCAGTCTGACTCCTGTCCCATTTACAGACTCTCTCACACCCCTCCCTGGGTCAGTCTGACCTGTCCCATTTACAGACTCTCTCACACCCCTCCCTGGGTCAGTCTGACTCTGTCCCATTTACAGACTCTCTCACACCCCTCCCTGGGTCAGTCTGACTCTGTCCCATTTACAGACTCTCTCACACCCCTCCCTGGGTCAGTCTGACCCTGTCCCATTTACAGACTCTCTCACACCCCTCCCTGGGTCACTCTGACTCTGTCCCATTTACAGACTCTCTCACACCCCTCCCTGGGTCACTCTGACTCTGTCCCATTTACAGACTCTCTCACACCCCTCCCTGTGTCAGTCTGACTCTGTCCCATTTACAGACTCTCTCACACCCCTCCCTGTGTCAGTCTGAACCTATCCCATTTACAGACTCTCTCACACCCCCTCCCTGTGTCACTCTGACTCTGTCCCATTTACAGACTCTCTCACACCCCTCCCTGGGTCAGTCTGACCCTGTCCCATTTACAGACTCTCTCACACCCCTCCCTGGGTCAGTCTGACTCTGTCCCATTTACAGACTCTCTCACACCCCTCCCTGGGTCAGTCTGACCCTGTCCCATTTACAGACTCTCTCACACCCCTCCCTGGGTCAGTCTGACTCTGTCCCATTTCCAGACTCTCTCACACCCCTCCCTGGGTCAGTCTGACCTGTCCATTTACAGACTCTCTCACACCCCTCCCTGGGTCAGTCTGACCCTGTCCCATTTACAGACTCTCTCACACCCCTCCCTGGGTCATTCTGAATCTGTGCCATTTACAGACTCTCTCACACCCCTCCCTGGGTCAGTCTGACCCTGTCCCATTTACAGACTCTCTCACACCCCTCCCTGGGTCAGTCTGACTCTGTCCCATTTACAGACTCTCTCACACCCCTCCCTGGGTCAGTCTGACCTGTCCCATTTACAGACTCTCTCAAAACCCTCCCTGGGTCAGTCTGACTCTGTCCCATTTACAGACTCTCTCACACCCCTCCCTGGGTCAGTCTGACCCTGTCCCATTTACAGACTCTCTCACACCCCTCCCTGGGTCACTCTGACTCTGTCCCATTTACAGACTCTCTCACACCCCTCCCTGGGTCAGTCTGACCCTGTCCCATTTACAGACTCTCTCACACCCCTCCCTGGGTCAGTCTGACTCTGTCCCATTTACAGACTCTCTCACACCCCTCCCTGGGTCAGTCTGACCCTGTCCCATTTACAGACTCTCTCACACCCCTCCCTGGGTCAGTCTGACACTGTCCCATTTACAGACTCTCTCACACCCCTCCCTGGGTCAGTCTGACTCTGTCCCATTTACAGACTCTCTCACACCCCTCCCTGGGTCAGTCTGACCCTGTCCCATTTACAGACTCTCTCACAACCCCTCCCTGGGTCAGTCTGACTCTGTCCCATTTCCAGACTCTCTCACACCCCTCCCTGGGTCAGTCTGACTCTGTCCCATTTACAGAGTCTCTCACACCCCTCCCTGGGTCAGTCTGACCCTGTCCCATTTACAGACTCTCTCACATCCCTCCCTGGGTCAGTCTGACCCTGTCCCATTTAAAGACTCTGTCACATCCCTCCCTGGGTCAGTCTGACCCTGTCCCATTTACAGAGTTTCTCACACCCCTCCCTGGGTCACTCTGACTCTGTCCCATTTCCAGATATTCTCACACCCCTCCCTGGGTCAGTCTGTCCCTGTCCCATTTACAGACTCTCTCACACCCCTCCCTGGGTCAGTCTGACTCTGTCACATTTACAGACTCTCTCACACCCCCTCCCTGTGTCAGTCTGACTCTGTCCCATTTACAGACTCTCTCACACCCCTCCCTGGGTCAGTCTGACTCTGTCCCATTTACAGACTCTCTCACACCCCTCCCTGGGTCAGTCTGACCCTGTCCCATTTACAGACTCTCTCACATCCCTCCCTGGGTCAGTCTGACCCTGTCCCATATACAGAGTCTCTCACACCCCTCCCTGGGTCAGTCTGACCCTGTCCCATTTCCAGATATTCTCACACCCCTCCCTGGGTCAGTCTGACTCTGTCCCATTTCCAGATATTCTCACACCCCTCCCTGGGTCAGTCTGACTCTGTCCCATTTACAGACTCTCTCACACCCCCTCCCTGTGTCAGTCTGACTCTGTCCCATTTACAGACTCTCTCACACCCCTCCCTGGGTCAGTCTGACTCTGTCCCATTTACAGACTCGCTCACACCCCTCCCTGGGTCAGTCTGACTCTGTCCCATTTACAGACTCTCTCACACCCCATCCCTGGTTCATTCTGACCCTGTCCCATTTAAAGAATCTCAGAGACACACTCCCTGGGTCAGTCTTACTCTTTCCCATTTACAGACTCTCTCACACCCCTCCCTGGGTCACTCTAACTCTGTCCCATTTACAGAATCTCTCACAGCCCTCCCTGGGTCAGTCTGACTCTGTCCCATTTACAGACTCTCTCACACCCCTCCCTGGGTCAGTATGACTCTGTCCCATTTTCAGACTCTCTCACACCCCTCCCTGTGTCAGTCTGACTCTGTACCATTTCCAGACTCTCTCACACCCCTCCCTGGGTCAGTCTGACTCTGTCCCATTTACAGACTGTCTCACACCTCTACCTGGGTCAGTCTGACTCTGTCCCATTTACAGACTCTCTCACACCCCTCCCTGGGTCAGTCTGACTCTATCCCATTTACAGACTCTCTCACACCCCTCCCTGGGTCAGTCTGTCCCTGTGCCATTTACAGACTCTCTCACACCCCCTCCCTGTGTCACTCTGACTCTGTCTCATTTACAGACTCTCTCACACCCCTCCCTGGGTCAGTCTGACTCTGTACCAATTACAGAATCTCTCACACCCCTCCCTGGGACATTCGGACCCTGTCCTATTTCCAGACTCTCTCACACTCCTCCCTGGGTCAGTCTTTCACTATCACATTTACAGACTCTCACATCTCTCCCTGGGTCACTCTGACTCTGTCCCATTTACAGACTCTCTCACACCCCTCCTTTGGTCACTCTGACCCTGTCGCATTTACAGACTCTCTCACACCCCTCCTTGGGTCAGTCTGACTCTGTCCCATTTACAGACTCTCTCACACCCCTCCCTGTGTCACTCTGACTTGTCCCATTTCCAGACTCTCTCACACCCCTCCCTGGGTCAGACTGACACTGTCCCATTTACAGAATCTCTCACACCCCCTCCCTGGGTCACTCTGACTCTGTCCCATTTCCAGACTCTCTCACACACCTCCCTGGGTCACTCTGACTCTGTCCCATTTACAGACTCTCTCACACCCCTCCCTGGGTCAGTCTGACTCTGTCCCATTTGCAGACTCTCTCACACCCCTCACTGGGTCAGTCTGACTCTGTCCCATTTACAGACTCTCTCACACCCCCTCCCTGTGTCAGTCAGACTCTGTCCCATTTACAGGCTCTCTCACACCCCTCCCGAGGTCATTGTGACACTGTCCCATTTACAGACTCTCTCACACCCCTCCCTGTGTCATTCTGACTCTGTCCCATTTACAGACTCTCTCACACCCCTCCCTGGGTAATTCTGACTCTGTCCCATTTCCAGACTCTCTCACACCCCTCCCTGGGTCAGTCTGACTCTGTCCCATTTACAGATTCTCTCAAACCCCTCCATGGGTCATTCTGACTCTGTCCCATTTCCAGAGACTCTCAAAACCCTACCAGTGTCAGTCTGACTCTATCCCATTTACAGACTCTCTCACTCTCCACCCTGGGTCACTCTGACTGTGTCCCATTTACAGACTCTCTCACACCCCTCCCTGGGTCAGTCTGACTCTCTCCCATTTACAGACTCTCTCACACCCCTCCCTGGGTCAGTCTGTCTCTGTCCCATTTACAGACTCTCTCACACCCCTCCCTGGGTCACTCTGACTCTGTCCCATTTACAGACTCTCTCACACCCCTCCCTGGGTCAGTCTGACTGTGTCCCATTTACAGACTCTCTCACACCCCTCCCTGGGTCAGTCTGACTCTCTCCCATTTACAGAATCTCTCACACCCCTCCCTGGGTCAGTCTGACCCTGTCCCATTTCCAGAACCTCTCATACCACTCCGTGGGTCACTCTGACGCTGTCCCATTTCCAGAATCTCTCACACCCCTCCCTGGGTCGGTCTGACTCTGTCCCATTTCCATACTCTCTCACACCCCTCCCTGGGTCAGTCTGACTCTGTCCCATTTCCAGATACTCTCACACCCCTCCCTGGGTCGGTCTGACTCTGTCCCATTTCCAGACTCTCTCACACCCCTCCCTGGGTCAGTCTGACTCTGTCCCATTTTCAGACTCCGTCAAACCCCTCTCTGTGTCAGTCTGTCCCTGTCCCCATTACAGACTCTCTCACACCCCTCCCTGGGACAGTCTGACTCTGTCCCATTTACAGACTCTCTCACACCCCCTCCCTGTGTCTGTCTGACTCTATCCCATTTACAGACTCTCTCACACCCCTCCCTGGGACAGTCTGACTCTGTCCCATTTACAGACTCTCTCACACCCCTCCCAGGGTCATTCTGACTCTGTCCCATTTACAAACTCTCTCACACACCCCCCTGGGTCAGTCTGACTCTGTCCATTTACAGACTCTCTCACACCCCTCCATGGGTCAGTCTGAATCTGTCCCATTTACAGACTCTCTCACACCCCTCCCAGGGTCAGTATGACTGTCCCATTTACAGAATCTCTCACACCCCCTCCCAGGGTCAGTCTGACCCTGTCCCATTTACAGACTCTCTCACAGGACACCTCCCTGTGTCAGTCTGACCCTGACCTATTTACAGACTCTCTCACACCCCTCCCTGTGTCAATCTTTCACTATCACATTAACAGTCTCTCTCTCACCTCTCCCAGGGTCACTCTGACTCATTTCAAGACTCGATCACAACCCTCCCTGGCTCAGTCTGTACCTATCGCATTTACAGACTCTCTCACACCCCTCCCTGGGTCAGTCAGACCCTGTCCCAATTACAGACGCTTTCACACCCCTCCCTGGGTCACTCTGACTCTGTCTCATTTCCAGAATCTCTCACACCGCACATTGGGTCAGTCTGACTCTGTCCCATTTACAGACTCTCTCAGACCCCTCCCTGTGTCTGTCTTTCACTATCACATTTACAGACTCTCTCTCACCCCTCCCAGGGTCACTCTGACTCAGTTCCATTTCAAGACTCGATTACAACCCTCCCTGTCTCAGTCTGTACCTGTCGCATTTACAAACTCTCTCACATACCCTCCCTGGGTCATTCTGATCCTGTCCCATTTCCAAACACTCTCACTCTCCTCCCTGGGTCAGTCTGTCCCTGTCCCATTTACAGACTCTCTCACACCCCTCCCTGGGTCAGTCTGAAACTGTCCCATTTCCAAACACTCTCACTCTAGTCCCTGGGTCATTCTGACTCTGTCCCATTTACAGACTCTATCACACCCCTCCCTGGGTCACTCTGACTCTGTCCCATTTACAGACTCTCTCACACCCCTCCCTGGGTCATTCTGACCCTCTCCCATTTAAAGACTCTCTCACACCCCTCCCTGTGTCAGTCTGACTCTGTCCCACTTCCAAAATCTCTCACACCCCTCCCTGGGTCATTCTGAACCTGTCCCATTTACAGAATGTCTCAAACCCCTCCCTAGGACATTGTGACACTGTCCCATTTACCGACTCTCTCACACCCCTTCCTGGGTCATTCTGACCCTCTCCCATTTAAAGACTCTCTCACACCCCTCCCTGTGTCACTCTGACTCTGTCCCATTTACAGACTCTCTCACACCCCTCCCTGGGTCATTCTGACCCTCTCCCATTTAAAGACTCTCTCACACCCCTCCCTGTGTCAGTCTGACTCTGTCCCACTTCCAAAATCTCTCACACCCCTCCCTGGGTCATTCTGAACCTGTCCCATTTACAGAATGTCTCAAACCCCTCCCTAGGACATTGTGACACTGTCCCATTTCCAGACTCTCTCACACCCCTTCCTGGGTCAGTCTGACTCTGTCCCATTTCCAGACTCTCTCACACCCCTCCCTGGGTCAGTCTGACTCTGTCCCATTTACAGACTCTCTCACACCCCTCCCTGGGTCAGTCTGACCCTGTCCCATTTACAGACTCTCTCACACCCCTCCCTGTGTCAGTCTTTCACTATCACATTTACAGACTCTCTCACACCCCTCCCTGAGTCAGTCTGACTCTGTCCCATTTAAGACTCTCTCACACCCCACCCTGGGTCAGTCTGACACTGTCCCATTTACAGACTCTCTCACACCCGTCCCTGGGTCAGTCTGACTCTGTCCCATTTCCAGAATCTCTCACACCCCTCCCTGGGTCAGTCTGACACTGTCCCATTAATAGTTTCTCTCACACCGCTCATTGGGTCAGTCTGAATGTCCCATTTCCCGACATTCTCACACACCTCCCCGGGTCAGTCTGACTTTGTCCCATTTACAGACTCTCTCACACACCTCCCTGTGTCAGTCTGACTCTGTCCCATTTACAGACATTCTCACACCCCTCCCTGGGTCAGTCTGTCCCTGTCCCATTGACAGACTCTCTCACACCCCTCCCTGGGTCATTCTGACCCTGTCCCATTTACAGACTCTCTCACAACCCTCCCTGGGTCACTCTGACTCTGTCCCATTTACAGACTCTCTCACACCCCTCCCTGGGTCACTCTGACTCTGTCCCATTTACATACTCTCTCAAACCCCCTCCCAGTGTCAGTCTGACTCTGTCCCATTTCCTGAATCTCTCACACCCCCTCCCTGTGTCACTCTGACTCTGTCCCATTTACAGACTCTCTCACACCCCTCCCTGGGTCATTCTGACCCTGTCCCATTTACAGACTCTCTCACACCCCTCCCTGGGTCACTCTGACTCTGTCCCATTTACAGACTCTCTCACACCCCTCCCTGGGTCACTCTGACTCTGTCCCATTTACAGACTCTCTCACACCCCCTCCCAGTGTCAGTCTGACTCTGTCCCATTTCCTGAATCTCTCACACCCCTCCCTGGGTCAGTCTGACTCTGTCCCATTTACAGACTCTCTCACACCCCTCCCTGGGTCACTCTGACCCTCTCCCATTTACAGATTCTCTCACTCTCCTCCCTGTGTCACTCTGACTCTGTCCCATTTACAGATTCTCTCACACCCCTCCCAGTGTCAGTCTGACTCTGTCCCATTTCCTGAATCTCTCACACCCCTCCCAGTGTCAGTCTGACCCTGTCCCATTTACAGAATCTCTCACACACCTCCCTGGGTCAGTCTGTCCCTGTCCCATTTACAGACTCTCTCACAACCCTCCCTGGGTCAGTCTGACCTTGTCCCATTTACAGACTCTCTCACACCCCTCCCTGTGTCAGTCTGACCCTGTCCCATTTACAGACTCTCTCACACCCCTCCCTGGGTCAATCAGAATCTGTCCCATTTCCAGAATCTCTCACACCCCTCCCTGTGTCAGTCTGACCCTGTCCCATTTACAGACTCTCTCACACCCCTCCCTGGGTAAGTCTGACTCTGTCCCTTTTACAGACACTCTCACACCCCTCCCTGTGTCAGTCTGACTCTGTCCCATTTACAGACTCTCTCACACCCCTCCCTGGGTCAGTCTGACCCTGTCCCATTTACAGACTCTCTCACACCCCTCCCTGGGTAAGTCAGACTCTGTCCATTTTCTAGACTCTCTCACACCCCTCCCTGGGTCAGTCTGACTCTGTCCCATTTACAGACTCTCTCACAGGCCCTCTCCCTGTGTCAGTCTTTCCCTGTCCCATTTACAGACTCTCCCACACCCCTCCCTGTGTCAGTCTTTCACTATCACATTTACAGACTCTCTCACACCCCCTCCCAGGGTCACTCTGACTCAGTTCCATTTCAAGACTCGATCACAACCCTCCCTGGGTCAGTCTGTACCTGTCGCATTTACACACTCTTTCACACCCCCTTCCTGGGTCATTCTGATACTGTCCCATTTCCAGACTCTTTCACACCCCCTTCCTGGGTCATTCTGATACTGTCCCATTTCCAGACTCTCTCACACCCCTCCCTGGGTCAGTCTGACTCTGTCCCATTTACACACTCTCTCACACCCCTCCCTGGGTCAGTCTGACTCTGTCCCATTTACAGAGTCTCTCACACCCCTCCCTGTGTCAGTCTGTCACTGTCCCATTTACAGACTCTCTCACAACCCCTCCCTGGGTCAGTCTGACCCTGTCCCATTTCCAGACTCTCTCACACCCCTCCCTGGGTCAGTCTGACTCTGTCCCATTTACAGAGTCTCTCACACCCCTCCCTGGGTCAGTCTGACCCTGTCCCATTTACAGACTCTCTCACATCCCTCCCTGGGTCAGTCTGACCCTGTCCCATTTAAAGACTCTGTCACATCCCTCCCTGGGTCAGTCTGACCCTGTCCCATTTACAGAGTTTCTCACACCCCTCCCTGGGTCACTCTGACTCTGTCCCATTTCCAGATATTCTCACACCCCTCCCTGGGTCAGTCTGTCCCTGTCCCATTTACAGACTCTCTCACACCCCTCCCTGGGTCAGTCTGACTCTGTCCCATTTACAGACTCTCTCACACCCCCTCCCTGTGTCAGTCTGACTCTGTCCCATTTACAGACTCTCTCACACCCCTCCCTGGGTCAGTCTGACTCTGTCCCATTTACAGACTCTCTCACACCCCTCCCTGGGTCAGTCTGACCCTGTCCCATTTACAGACTCTCTCACATCCCTCCCTGGGTCAGTCTGACCCTGTCCCATTTAAAGACTCTGTCACATCCCTCCCTGGGTCAGTCTGACCCTGTCCCATTTACAGAGTTTCTCACACCCCTCCCTGGGTCACTCTGACTCTGTCCCATTTCCAGATATTCTCACACCCCTCCCTGGGTCAGTCTGACTCTGTCACATTTACAGACTCTCTCACACCCCCTCCCTGTGTCAGTCTGACTCTGTCCCATTTACAGACTCTCTCACACCCCTCCCTGGGTCAGTCTGACTCTGTCCCATTTACAGAATCTCACACACCCCTCCCTGGGTCAGTCTGACTCTGTCCCATTTACAGACTCTCTCACACCCCATCCCTGGTTCATTCTGACCCTGTCCCATTTAAAGAATCTCAGAGACACACTCCCTGGGTCAGTCTTACTCTTTCCCATTTACAGACTCTCTCACACCCCTCCCTGGGTCACTCTAACTCTGTCCCATTTACAGACTCTCTCACACCCCTCCCTGGGTCACTCTAACTCTGTCCCATTTACAGAATCTCTCACAGCCCTCCCTGGGTCAGTCTGACTCTGTCCCATTTACAGACTCTCTCACACCCCTCCCTGGGTCAGTATGACTCTGTCCCATTTTCAGACTCTCTCACACCCCTCCCTGTGTCAGTCTGACTCTGTACCATTTCCAGACTCTCTCACACCCCTCCCTGGGTCAGTCTGACTCTGTCCCATTTACAGACTGTCTCACACCTCTCCGTGGGTCAGTCTGACTCTGTCCCATTTACAGACTCTCTCACACCCCTCCCTGGGTCAGTCTGACTCTATCCCATTTACAGACTCTCTCACACCCCTCCCTGGCTCAGTCTGTCCCTGTGCCATTTACAGACTCTCTCACACCCCCTCCCTGTGTCACTCTGACTCTGTCTCATTTACAGACTCTCTCACACCCCTCCCTGGGTCAGTCTGACTCTGTACCAATTACAGAATCTCTCACACCCCTCCCTGGGACATTCGGACCCTGTCCTATTTCCAGACTCTCTCACACTCCTCCCTGGGTCAGTCTTTCACTATCACATTTACAGACTCTCACATCTCTCCCTGGGTCACTCTGACTCTGTCCCATTTACAGACTCTCTCACACCCCTCCTTTGGTCACTCTGACCCTGTCGCATTTACAGACTCTCTCACACCCCTCCCTGGGTCAGTCTGACTCTGTCCCATTTACAGACTCTCTCACACCCCTCCCTGTGTCACTCTGACTTGTCCCATTTCCAGACTCTCTCACACCCCTCCCTGGGTCAGACTGACACTGTCCCATTTACAGAATCTCTCACACCCCCTCCCTGTGTCAGTCTGACTCTGTCCCATTTTCAGACTCCGTCAAACCCCTCCCTGTGTCAGTCTGTCCCTGTCCCAGTTACAGACACTCTCACACCCCTCCCTGGGTCAGTCTGACTCTGTCCCATTTGCAGACTCTCTCACACCCCTCCCTGGGTCACTCTGACTCTGTCCCATTTACAGACTCTCTCACACCCCTGCCTAGGTCACTCTAACTCTGTCCCATTTCCAGACTCTCTCACACACCTCCCTGGGTCACTCTGACTCTGTCCCATTTACAGACTCTCTCACACCCCTCCCTGGGTCAGTCTGACTCTGTCCCATTTGCAGACTCTCTCACACCCCTCACTGGGTCAGTCTGACTCTGTCCCATTTACAGACTCTCTCACACCCCCTCCCTGTGTCAGTCAGACTCTGTCCCATTTACAGGCTCTCTCACACCCCTCCCGAGGTCATTGTGACACTGTCCCATTTACAGACTCTCTCACACCCCTCCCTGTGTCATTCTGACTCTGTCCCATTTACAGACTCTCTCACACCCCTCCCTGGGTAATTCTGACTCTGTCCCATTTCCAGACTCTCTCACACCCCTCCCTGGGTCAGTCTGACTCTGTCCCATTTCCAGACTCTCTCACACCCCTCCCTGGGTCAGTCTGACTCTGTCCCATTTACAGATTCTCTCAAACCCCTCCATGGGTCATTCTGACTCTGTCCCATTTCCAGAGACTCTCAAAACCCTACCAGTGTCAGTCTGACTCTATCCCATTTACAGACTCTCTCACTCTCCACCCTGGGTCACTCTGACTGTGTCCCATTTACAGACTCTCTCACACCCCTCCCTGGGTCAGTCTGACTCTCTCCCATTTACAGACTCTCTCACACCCCTCCCTGGGTCAGTCTGTCTCTGTCCCATTTACAGACTCTCTCACACCCCTCCCTGGGTCACTCTGACTCTGTCCCATTTACAGACTCTCTCACACCCCTCCCTGGGTCAGTCTGACTGTGTCCCATTTACAGACTCTCTCACACCCCTCCCTGGGTCAGTCTGACTCTCTCCCATTTACAGAATCTCTCACACCCCTCCCTGGGTCAGTCTGACCCTGTCCCATTTCCAGAACCTCTCATACCACTCCGTGGGTCACTCTGACGCTGTCCCATTTCCAGAATCTCTCACACCCCTCCCTGGGTCGGTCTGACTCTGTCCCATTTCCATACTCTCTCACACCCCTCCCTGGGTCAGTCTGACTCTGTCCCATTTCCAGATACTCTCACACCCCTCCCTGGGTCGGTCTGACTCTGTCCCATTTCCAGACTCTCTCACACCCCTCCCTGGGTCAGTCTGACTCTGTCCCATTTTCAGACTCCGTCAAACCCCTCTCTGTGTCAGTCTGTCCCTGTCCCCATTACAGACTCTCTCACACCCCTCCCTGGGACAGTCTGACTCTGTCCCATTTACAGACTCTCTCACACCCCCTCCCTGTGTCTGTCTGACTCTATCCCATTTACAGACTCTCTCACACCCCTCCCTGGGACAGTCTGACTCTGTCCCATTTACAGACTCTCTCACACCCCTCCCAGGGTCATTCTGACTCTGTCCCATTTACAAACTCTCTCACACACCCCCCTGGGTCAGTCTGACTCTGTCCATTTACAGACTCTCTCACACCCCTCCATGGGTCAGTCTGAATCTGTCCCATTTACAGACTCTCTCACACCCCTCCCAGGGTCAGTATGACTGTCCCATTTACAGAATCTCTCACACCCCCTCCCAGGGTCAGTCTGACCCTGTCCCATTTACAGACTCTCTCACAGGACACCTCCCTGTGTCAGTCTGACCCTGACCTATTTACAGACTCTCTCACACCCCTCCCTGTGTCAATCTTTCACTATCACATTAACAGTCTCTCTCTCACCTCTCCCAGGGTCACTCTGACTCATTTCAAGACTCGATCACAACCCTCCCTGGCTCAGTCTGTACCTATCGCATTTACAGACTCTCTCACACCCCTCCCTGGGTCAGTCAGACCCTGTCCCAATTACAGACGCTTTCACACCCCTCCCTGGGTCACTCTGACTCTGTCTCATTTCCAGAATCTCTCACACCGCACATTGGGTCAGTCTGACTCTGTCCCATTTACAGACTCTCTCAGACCCCTCCCTGTGTCTGTCTTTCACTATCACATTTACAGACTCTCTCTCACCCCTCCCAGGGTCACTCTGACTCAGTTCCATTTCAAGACTCGATTACAACCCTCCCTGTCTCAGTCTGTACCTGTCGCATTTACAAACTCTCTCACATACCCTCCCTGGGTCATTCTGATCCTGTCCCATTTCCAAACACTCTCACTCTCCTCCCTGGGTCAGTCTGTCCCTGTCCCATTTACAGACTCTCTCACACCCCTCCCTGGGTCAGTCTGAAACTGTCCCATTTCCAAACACTCTCACTCTAGTCCCTGGGTCATTCTGACTCTGTCCCATTTACAGACTCTATCACACCCCTCCCTGGGTCACTCTGACTCTGTCCCATTTACAGACTCTCTCACACCCCTCCCTGGGTCATTCTGACCCTCTCCCATTTAAAGACTCTCTCACACCCCTCCCTGTGTCAGTCTGACTCTGTCCCACTTCCAAAATCTCTCACACCCCTCCCTGGGTCATTCTGAACCTGTCCCATTTACAGAATGTCTCAAACCCCTCCCTAGGACATTGTGACACTGTCCCATTTACCGACTCTCTCACACCCCTTCCTGGGTCATTCTGACCCTCTCCCATTTAAAGACTCTCTCACACCCCTCCCTGTGTCACTCTGACTCTGTCCCATTTACAGACTCTCTCACACCCCTCCCTGGGTCATTCTGACCCTCTCCCATTTAAAGACTCTCTCACACCCCTCCCTGTGTCAGTCTGACTCTGTCCCACTTCCAAAATCTCTCACACCCCTCCCTGGGTCATTCTGAACCTGTCCCATTTACAGAATGTCTCAAACCCCTCCCTAGGACATTGTGACACTGTCCCATTTCCAGACTCTCTCACACCCCTTCCTGGGTCAGTCTGACTCTGTCCCATTTCCAGACTCTCTCACACCCCTCCCTGGGTCAGTCTGACCCTGTCCCATTTACAGACTCTCTCACACCCCTCCCTGGGTCAGTCTTACTCTGTCCCATTTCCAGACTCTCTCACACCCCTCCCTGGGTCAGTCAGACCCTGTCCCATTTCCAGACTCTCTCACACCCCTCCCTGGGTCAGTCAGACTCTGTCCCATTTCCAGACTCTCTCACACCCCTCCCTGGGTCAGTCTGACCCTGTCCCATTTACAGACTCTCTCACACCCCTCCCTGTGTCAGTCTGACTCTGTCCCATTTACAGACTCTCTCACACCCCTCCCTGGGTCAGTCTGACTCTGTCCCATTTACAGAATCTCTCACATCCCTCCCTGGGTCAGTCTGACTCTGTCCCATTTCCAGACTCTCTCACACCCCTCCCTGTGTCAGTCAGACCCTGTCCCATTTCCAGAATCTCTCACCCCTCCCAGGGTCAGTCTCAACCTGTCCCATTTACAGTCACTCTCACACCCCTCCCTGGGTCAGTCGGACCCTGTCCCATTTACAGAATCTCTCACACCCCTCCCTGTGTCAGTCTGACTCTGTCCCATTTACAGACTCTCTCACACCCCTCCCTGGGTCAGTCTGACTCTGTCCCATTTACAGTCACTCTCACACCCCTCCCTGGGTCACTCTGACTCTGTCCCATTTCCAGACACTCTCACACGCCTCCCTGGGTCAGTCTGACTCTGTCCCATTTACAGACTCTCTCACACCCCTCCCTGGGTCAGTCTGACTCTGTCCCATTTACAGACTCTCTCACACGCCTCCCTGGGTCACTCTGACTCTGTCCCATTTCCAGACTCTCTCACACCCCTCCCTGGGTCACTCTGACTCTGTCCCATTTACAGACTCTCTCACACCCCTCCCTGGGTCAGTCTGACCCTGTCCCTTTTACAGACTCTCTCACACCCCCTCCCTGTGTCAGTCAGACTCTGTCCATTTTCTAGACTCTCTCACACCCCTCCCTGGGTCAGTCTGACCCTGTCCCATTTACAGACTCTCTCACAGGCCCCCTCCCTGTGTCAGTCTTTCCCTGTCCCATTTACAGACTCTCCCACACCCCTCCCTGTGTCAGTCTTTCACTATCACATTTACAGACTCTCTGTCACCCCTCCCAGGGTCACTCTGACTCAGTTCCATTTCAAGACTCGATCACAACCCTCCCTGTCTCAGTCTGTACCTGTCGCATTTACAAACTCTCTCACACACCCTCTCTGGGTCATTCTGATACTGTCCCATTTACAAACACTCTCACTCTCCTCCCTGTGTCACTCTGACTCTGTCCCATTTACAGACTCTCTCACACCCCTCCCTGTGTCAGTCTGACCCTGTACCATTTACAGACTCTCTCACACCCCTCCCTGTGTCTGTCTTTCACTATCACAATTACAGACTCTCTCTCACCCCTCCCAGAGTCACTCTGACTCAGTTCCATTTCAAGACTCGATTACAACCCTCCCTGTCTCAGTCTGTACCTGTCGCATTTACAAACTCTCTCACATACCCTCCCTGGGTCATTCTGATCCTGTCCCATTTACAGACTCTCACACACCGCCTCCCTGGGTCATTCTGATCCTGTCCCATTTACAAACACTCTCACTCTCCTCCCTGTGTCAGTCAGACTCTGTCCCATTTACAGACTCTTTCACACCCCTCCCTGGGTCACTCTGAATCTGTCCCATTTCCAGACACTCTCACACCCCTCCCAGGGTCAGTCTGACACTGTCCCATTATAGATTCTCTCACACCGCTCATTGGGTCAGTCTGAATGTCCCATTTACAGTCTCTAACGCAACACTCAATGTTTCAGTCTGACTCTGTCCCATTTCCAGAATCTCTCACAGCCATCCCTGGGTCAGTCTGAAACTGTCCCATTTCCAGAATCTCTCACACCCCTCCCGGGGTTAGTCTGACACTTTCCCATTTCCTGAATCTCTCACACCCCTCCCGGGTTCAGACTGACACTCTCCCACTTACAGAATCTCTCACACCCGCTCCCTGAGTCACTCTGAATCTGTTCCATTTCCAGACAATCTCACACCCCTTCCTCGGTCACTCTGACTCTGTCCCATTTCCAGACTCTCTCACACCCCTCCCTGCGTCAGTCTGACTCTGTCCCATTTACAGACACTCTCACACCCCTCCCTGGGTCAGTCTGACTCTGTCCCATTTACAGACTCTCTCACACCCCCTCCCTGGGTCATTCTGACCCTGTCCCATTTACACACTCTCTCACACCCCCTCCCTGTGTCAGTCTTACTCTGTCCCATTTACAAAGTCTCTTTCCCCTCACTCATTCAGTCTGACCCTGTCCAATTTACAGTCTCTCTCACACCGCCTCCCTGGGTCAGTCTTACATTTTCCCACTTACAAAGACTCTCACACCCCTCACTCATTCAGTCTGTCCCTGTCCCATTGACAGACTCTCTCACACTCCTCCCTGGCTCATTCTGACCCTGTCCCATTTACAGACTCTCTCACACCCCTCCCTGGGTCACTCTGACTCTGTCCCATTTACAGACTGTCTCACACCCCTCCCTGGGTCAGTCTGACTCTGTCCCATTTACAGACTCTCTCACACCACTCCCTGTGTCACTCTGACTCTGTCCCATTGACAGAATCCCTCACAGCCCCTCCCAGTGTCATTCTGACCCTGTCCCATTTACAGTCTCTAACGCAACACTCAATGTTTCAGTCTGACTCTGTCCCATTTCCAGAATCTCTCACACCCCTCCCTGGGTCACTCTGACATTGTCCCACTTACAGACTCTCTCACACCCCTCCCTGGGTCAGTCTGACACTTTCCCATTTCCTGAATCTCTCACACCCCTCCCGGGGTCAGACTGACACTCTCCCACTTACAGAATCTCTCACACCCGCTCCCTGAGTCACTCTGAATCTGTTCCATTTCCAGACACTCTCACACCCCTTCCTCGGTCACTCTGACTTTGTCCCATTTCCAGACTTTCTCACACCCCTCCCGGGGTCATTCTGACCCTGTCCCATTTACAGACTCTCTCACACCCCCTCCGTGGGTCAGTCTGACTCTGTCCCATTTACACACTCTCTCACACCCCTCCCTGGGTCACTCTGACTCTGTCCCATTTACAGACTCTCTCACACCCCTCCCTGTGTCTGTCTTTCACTATCACATTTACAGACTCTCTCACACCCCTCCCTGTGTCAGTCTGACTCTGTCCCATTTACAGACTCTCTCACACCCCTCCCTGTGTCTGTCTTTCACTATCACATTTACAGACTCTCTCTCACCCCCTCCCTGGGTCATTCTGATCCTGTCCCATTTACAGACTCTCTCACACCCCTCCCTGTGTCAGTCTGACCCTGTCCCATTTACAGACTATCTCACACCCCTCCCTGTGTCAGTCTGACTCTGTCCCATTTACAGACTCTCTCACACCCCTCCCTGTGTCACTCTGACTCTGTCCCATTGACAGACTCTCTCACACCCCTCCCTGTGTCACTCTGACTCTGTCCCATTGACAGAATCCCTCACGGCCCCTCCCAGTGTCAGTCTGACCCTGTCCCATTTACAGTCTCTAACGCAACACTCCATGTTTCAGTCTGACTCTGTCCCATTTCCAGATTCTCTCACACCCCTCCCTGGGTCAGTCTGACACTTTCCCATTTCCTGAATCTCTCACACCCCTCCCGGGGTCAGTCTGTCACTGTCCCACTTACAGATTCTCTCACACCCGCTCCCTGAGTCACTCTGAATCTGTTCCATTTCCAGACAATCTCACACCCCTTCCTCAGTCACTCTGACTCTCTCCCATTTCAAGACTCTCTCACACCCCTCCCTGGGTCATTCTGACCCTGTCCCATTTACACACTCTCTCACACCCCCTCCGTGGGTCAGTCTTACTTTTTCCCATTTACAAAGTCTCTCACACCCCTCCCTGGGTCAGTCTGACTCTGTCCCATTTACAGACTCTCTCACACCCCCTCCCTGGGTCAGTCTTACTCTGTCCCATTTCCAGAATCCCTCACACAACCCCCGGGTCAGTCTGACTTTGACCCATTTCCAGACTCTCTCAAACCCCTCCCTGCGTCAGTCTGACTCTGTCCCATTTACAGACTCTCTCACACCCCTCCCTGGGTCAGTCTGACCCTGTCCCATTTACAAATTTCTCTTTCCCCTCCCTCATTCAGTCTGACACTGTCCCATTTACAGACTCTCTCACACCCCTCGCTCGTTCAGTCTGTCCCTGTCCCATTTACAGACTCTCTCACACCCCCTCCCTGGGTCAGTCTGACTCTCTCCCATTTCCAGAATCCCTCACACCCCTCCCTGGGTCAGTCTGACCCTGTCCCATTTACAGACTCTCTCACACCCCCTCCCTGGGTCAGTCTGTCCCTGTCCCATTTCCAGACTCTCTCACACCCCTCCCTGGGTCAGTCTGACTCTGTCCCATTTACAGACTCTCTCACACCCCCTCCCTGGGTCATTCTGAACCTGTCCCATTTCCAGAATCTCTCACACCCCTCCCTGGGTCAGTCTGACCGTGTCCCATTTTTAGATTCTGTCCCTGGACCATGTCCCATTTGACACTCTCCCCCTTCCCATCACTGAAACGTAAGGTATAGGTACATCTGTCGGCTTTTAGGCCCTTCCAGCTCCTTCCTCCTTTCACTCTGATTGGGCTGAGTTTTTAGCTGAACTCCACTCTCCTACCTGATCCCTATATCCCTTCAAACTCTTACAAACCCAAAACCCTATTCTGCTTAGTCTTGGACAACGTTCTCTTGGTACTGGTACAGTATCTCAAATGCGACCCTCCAAGAACTGAGGTTGTCCATAAGCAGGATATTTTTATAATGTGAATGAATTTGTATTGACCGAATTTAAAAGTACTGAGCTGGGCTGTTCAGCTAGTTGTGCTGCAATAAAAACCTAAAATGCTGCAAAACCTCAGCCGGTCTGACAGCATCTGTGGAGAGAGAGGCAGAGTTAACGTTTCGAGTTGTTCAGAGCTATTTCTGCATTGGCGCAGTCTGGGGCTTGACATCTGACGTCTTTGTCAGTTTGCACTCTGCTCTAGTCCCACACTCTGAACGACCCTTGTCTCCACCCCAAGCCGGCTTGACCTGAACTGTCCACGGTCCAAACCACCTGACCTGATACCTGGCACAGACTCATTCACCAGGTTGCCAGTTTTGAGACACTGTGCGTGTAGGCGGGAGTTGGTTAGTTCAGTTGGCTAGTTGGCTAGAGTGTGATGTGGAATGATGCCAATAGGGTCAGGTTTGATGCCCCTGCCAGCTGTTGTAGCCCATGGAGGCCTGCCCCACATCTGCTGAGTGTTGCCTCTCGAGCACTAAAGAACCACCTGTCTTTCTCTAATAGAGGGAGATGCCTATACTCCTCCATGGGCTAAAGCTAATTTCCTCCCTTGGTAGGGAATTCCCAAGATGCACAGCCTGCTGGGTGAACTCATCTCCATCCTAAATGGCCAACCCATTATTCTGCGATGATGACCCTTAGCTCTGGACTCCCTCGCCAGTGGAAATAGTGTCTCATTGTTTATCCTATGAGGCCCTCTAAGCACTCGATAGGTTTCAATGAGATCACCTCTCATTCTTCTAAATGGCAGAGCATATCAGCCCATTCTATTCAAACTCTCATCTTAAGACAGTCCTCATTCCATGAATCAAATGAGTGGACCTTGGTTACACCCTCTCTAAGGAAAGTATATCCTTTTTTAAGGAAAGGAGACAAAACCTGTCCACAGGACTCCAGATGTGGTCTCAGCAAAGCCCCTATACAACTGCAGCAAGACTTTACTCCAGCGCAATAAAGACCAGCCTATTGTTTGCCCTCCTAACTGCTTGCTTTACCTGCATGCTAACGATTGTGATATGTGGGCAAGGACATCCCGATCCCTCTCTTAGTCGCACTCTTTGCTTATGAGTTCGGAGATTGGAGGATCAGGTTCCATCGAAGTACAAAAATCAAGCTTGATACTTCGGAGCAGTACTGAGGGGGTGTGGTGCTGTTGGAGGCACAGCTTTTTTGGTGAGATGTTAATCTGAAGCCCCATTTGCCCTCTCGGATGGATGTTAAAGATCCCACGGCATTACTTCAAATGAAAGTAGGGGAGATTCTCCTTGCTGTCTCGGCCAATATTGATCCCTCGATCAGCATCACAAAGAGAGATTATCTGGTCATCATCAGGTTGCTGTTTGCGAGAGCTGGCTGTCACGAATTTACTCCCGGGATTCCCAAACTAGAACAGGAGCTGCACTTCAAAAATACTTCACTGGCTGTGAAACACTTTCAGACGTCTCGTGTTCATGATAGGAATTATATAACCAGAAGCCTTTCATTTCCTTTCACCACCATTTTCTAGTTTACCTTTGAAAGAAGATTCTGCTTCTCTATCCTCCCTCCCAAAGTGGGTAACTCCACACGTACCCACATGACTGTATATAGTTGTTATGATGATGTGCTATAGAGATATTAATTTCTGGTGTCATCGACTGTTGAACATTTTGGAAAGAACGTTTTGTGTTAAGTAAAGGACACGCACCTACTAACTCGCATTTGTGAAGGCCGCAAGCCACTTTACAATCGACAGAGCTCTCAGAGACAATGGTGAAGTCACTTCCCAGATTGCAGCCAGAGTGCTCACATCACCCTGTTCCTGGGTGTAAAAGATACAAGATTCAACCTAACAGAAAGAGACTGTGCCATAGGGAGAGTAGAGACAATAGTCTTCCTCCCTCTCTCTCTCTCTGAAACCTCTCTCATACGAACATACGAATTAAGAACAGGAGTAGGCCATTCGGCCCCTCGAGCCTGCTCCGCCATTCAATAAGATCATGGCTGATCTGAATATAACCTCAACCCCACGTTCCTGCCTACCCCCGATAACCTTTCACCCCCTTGTTTATCAAGAATCTATCCAGCTCTGCCTTAAAAATATTCAAAGACTCTGCTTCCACCGCCTTTTGAGGAAGAGAGTTCCAAAGACTCACAACCCTCTGAGAGAAAACATTTCTCATCTCTGTATCAAATGGGCAACCCCTTATTTTTAAACAGTGACCCCCTAGTTCTAGATTCTCCCACAAGAGGAAACATCCTTTCCACATCCGCCCTGTCAAGACCCCTCAGGATCTTAAACGTTTCAGTTAAGTCACCTCTTACTCTTCTAAACTCCAGTGGATACAAGCCTAACCTGCCCAGCCTATCCTGATAAGACAACCCACCCATTCCTGGTATTAAATCTGGTAAACCTTCTCTGAACTGCTTCTAATACATTTATATCTTTCTTTAAATAAGGAGACCAGTACTGGACACAATACTCCAGTTGTGGTCTCACCAGTGCCCTGTACAACTGAAGCATAACCTCCCTACTTTTATCATCAATTCCCCCTCACAGTAAATTATAACATTCTATTAGCTTTCCGAATTACCTGCTGTACCTGCAAACTAACCTTTTGTGATTCATGCACCAGGACACCCAGATCTCTCTGAATCTCAGAGCTCTGCAATCTCTCACCATTTAGATAATAAGCTTCTTTTTTATTCTTCCTGCCAAAATGAACGATTTCACATTTGCCCACATTATACTCCATTTGCCAGGTCTTTGCCCACTCACTTAACCTATTAAGGGGAGGTGGTGGAGTAGTGGTATTGTCACTGGACTGGTAATCTAGAGACCCAGGGTAATGCTCGGGGTTCCGATCCCACCACAGCAGATGGCTTGAATTAAGTCTAACGGTGACCATGAAATCATTGCCAAATGTCATCAAAACCCACTAATGTCCTTTAGAGAAGGAAATCTGCTGTCCTTACCTGGTCTGGCTTACTCCAGACCCACAGCAATGTGGTTGACTTGCAAATACCCTCTGAACAAGGGCAATTAGGGATGGGCAATAAATGCTGGTCCAGCCAGTGACACCCACATCCCGTGAACAAATAAAAAATACATATATGTCACTTTGTAGCCTCCTTATGTCGTCTTCACAATTTACTTTCTATTTATCTTTGTGTCATTAGCAAATTCAGTAACCATACCTTCAGTCCCTTCACCCAAGTCATTTATATAAATTGTAAAAGGCTGATGCCCCAGCACTGATCCCTGTGGCTCACCACTCGCCACATCCTGCCAACCAGAAAAAGACACATTTATGCCAACTCTCTGTTTCCTGTTAGCTAGCCAATCTTCTATCCATGCCAATATGTTACCCCTACACCATGAGCTTTTATTTTCTGCAATAACCTTTGATGTGGCACTTTATCAAATGCCTTCTGGAAATCTAAGTACAGCACATCCATCGGTTCCCCTTTATCCACAGCACATGTGACTCCTTCAAAGAACTCAAATAAACATGACTTCTCTTTTACAAAACCATGTTGACTCTGCCTGATTGCTTTGAATGTTTCTAAGTGCCTGTTATAACGTCTTTAATAATAGCTTCTAACATTTTCCCCATGACAGATGTTAGGCTAACTGGCCTATAGATTCCTGCTTTCTTTCTCCCTCCCTTTTTGAATAAAGGAATTACATTTGCTATTTTCCAATCTAATGGAACCTTCCCTGAATCTAGGGAATTTTGGAAAATTAAAACCAGTGCATCAACTATCTCACCAGCCACTTCTTTCAAGGCCTTAGGGTGAAGTCCATCCGGACCTGGGGATTTGTCAGCCCACAGCCCCAACAATTTGCTCAATATCACTTCCCTGGTGATTGTAATTATCCCGAGTTCCTCCCTCCCTCTCATTTCCTGATTCACAGATATTCCCAGGATGTTCCTTGTCTCCTCTATAGTGAAGACCGAAGCAAAATACCTGTTTAATTCATCCACCATCTCCCTACTTTCCATTATCAATTCCCTAGACGCACTCTCTATAGGACCAACGCTCCCTTTGTTAACCCTTTCCTTATTTAAATATCTATAGAAACTCTTACTATCCGTCTTTATATTACTCACTAGCTTTCTCTCATACTCTCATTTTTCCTTCCTTATTAATCTTTTTGTCATCCTTTGCTGTGTTTTATATTCTTTCCAATCTTCTGACCTGCCACCCGTCTTTGTGTAATTATATGCTTTTTTTTTAAGTTTGACACTGTCTTTAACTTTCGTTAACCACAGATGGTGCCCCCCCCTTGAATTTTCCTTTCTCATTGGAATGTATTTATTCTGTGCATTCTGAAATATCCCTTTAAACGTCTGTCACTGAACCTCTATTGACCTAACCCTTAACCTCATTTGCCAGTTTACTCTAGCTAGCTCTGCTTTTATGCCCTCATAATTGCCCTTATTTAAGTTTAAAATACTAGTCTTGGACACACTTGTTTCTCCCTCAAAATGAATGTAAAATTCAATCATATTATGATCGTGACTACCTCGGGGTGCCTCCACTCGGAGGTTATCAATTAATCCTATCTTGTTGCACATACCAGGTCTGGTATAGCCTGTTCTTTGGTTGACTCCAGAATGTCCTGTTCTAAGAAACTAGCCTGAAACATTCAATGAACTCCTCATCTATGCTACCTTTACCCATCTGATTTTTCCAGCCTATATGTAAAATCCCTCATGATTATTACAGTACCTATCTCGAAAGCTCCCATTATCTATTCCTTTATACTCTGTCCTTCTGTGTAGTTACAATTCAGGGGCCTGTACACCACTCCCACAAGTGACTCCTTGCCTTTACCAGTCCTCATCTCTACTCAAACCTACATCCTGGTTTCCTGAACTTAGGTCACCCCTCTCTAATGTGCTAATACCATCATTAATTAACAGAGCCGCCCCTCCACCTTTCCTAACTTTCTGTTCTTCCTAAATGTCACATACCCTTCAAGATTTAGGCCCCAATCTATGTCATCCTGTAATCATGGCTCTGTAACAGCGATCAGATTGTACTGATTTATTTCTATTTGCACTCTCAACAAAACTGAGCCCTGTTTGTGGTTTGAAAACCCACCAGAAGACCTCATTGCTGCAAACTGAGTGTTCTTACAGAAGGATTCCAACTCAATACCATTGTCTTCAAGGGAAATGAGAATCAACCAGCCCTGATTGCAGAGTGGCTGTTTCAATGAGAAACCAAAGTATCAACCATCACTGTGGACAGTGACTCTCTTGCTGTGCACAAGCACTTGGACAATCCAAGAATAATTTTCCTGACTTTATCAAGATTTAACATCTGAAACTCTGTAAAGTTTGATTGATTTTGTGCATGCCTGGGGAAGTTTTGCATGTGTTTTTTGCATCAGTGGGAAATTGGACATATTTGTACATTTTGCAGCTTTTTGTTAATAATTTCTGAATCTTACCTCTTAGTAATACAACTAACTCCTTACTTGTTAACTCAAGGAATCTGGTTGGCTTAATTCCGAAACCAGGCTATACACAGTTAAGTACATTCTTTTATTCATTCATGGGACGTGGGCTTCGCTGGCTACCCCAGCATTTATTGCCCATCCCTAGTTGCCCTTGAGAAGGTGGTGGTGAGCTGCCTTCTTGACCCGCTGCAGTCCATGTGGTATAGGTACACCCACAGCGCTGTTAGCGAGGGAGTTCCAGGATTCTGACCCAGCGACAGTGAAGGAACGGCGATATATTTCCAAGTCAGGATGGTGAGTGACTTGGAAGGGAACTTCCAGGTGGTGATGTTCCCATCTGTCTGCTGCCCTTGTCCTTCTAGATGGTAGTGATCATGGGTTTGGAAGGTGCTGTCGAAGGAGCCTTGGTGAGTTCCTGCAGTGCATCTTGTAGATGGTACACACACTGCTGCTACTGTGCGTCGGTGATGGAGGGAGTGAATGTTTGTGGATGGGGTGCCAATCAAGTGGGCTGCTTTGTCCTGGATGGTGTTGAGCTTCTTGAGTGTTGTGGGAGCTGCACTCATCCAGACAAGCGGACAGTATTCCATCACACTCCTGACCTATGGATGGCAACTGGTGAATGAGCAATATCACATTTTTGCAAGAACCCCAATTCTGTTCCAACCAACCCAGGAGTGGGACAGGGAAAGGAGTCAGCTCACCAACACCACCCCCACCCCGCCTCCCTAACCTTTCCATAACACAGTATTCCAGCTACCATCTTCCTGCCCACTCACTCGACTGTCGATACCCAGCTGCAGCCTTTAGGCTGGATGTTTGTGGCTTCCGGCCAACTCTGGAGACCTTTAAAAAGGGTGGGCGAGGCCTGATTCCAGGATGCCCCTCCCCATACCTGGAGCTGGCAAATCTCCACTGGCAGCGTGAGGGTGGGGGTAGCAAGCCCATTAAATACTCACTGGTTCCAACCCCAGACGCAGGAGTAGGCCATTCTGCCCCTCCATCCTGTTCCACCATTCAATAAGATCTGATTGTGGCTTTAACTCCATTTTCCCTCTGCCCGCCCCCCCCCATATCCCTTGACAACCGAACATCTATCAAACTCAGCCCTAAATAAATTCGCTGACCACTTCTCTCTGGGGAAGAACCTTCTGAGAGGAAAAGCATTCTCTCTAGTCTTAAATGGGAGACCCCTCATTTCTCAACTCCATCCCCTAGTTTCTAGGTTCCTCCACACAGGGGAACCTCCTCTCAGCATCCACCCTGTCAAATCCCCTCAGGATCTTCTATGTTTCAATAAGATCACCTCTCAATCTTCTAAACTCTAGTGGATACAAGACCAGCCTATCCAAACCTTTCCACATAACACAATCCTTTCATCCCAGGAATCAATCAAGTGAACCTTCTCTGAACTGCTTCTAATGCAATTATATCATTTCTTAAATAAGGAGACCAAAACTGCACACAGTCCTGCATGTGAGTATCCCTAAGGCACTGCCCAGCTGCAGCAACGTTACTTTTAAGCTTGATTCCCCTTGCAATAAACACCATTTGCCTTCCTAATTACTTGCTGGGCCTGTATACTTTCAGCCATTCATATAAGCAGATCCCCCTGAACCGGAGAGTTCTGCGGTTTCTCTCTCTCCATTCGAATGCTTTTCTATTCTTCCTGCCCAGGTTCACATTTTCCTACATTACACACCTTTAGCAGAACTGGCATGTATGATTTCTCTTTCATAAATCCATCTTGACTCAGCTTAATCATATCATCATTTTTTAAGCGACCTGCTACCATGTACCCAATGACAGCTTCCAGCATTTTCCCTATTGTAGCTGTCAGGTTAACCAGCCTGTAGTTCTCTGTTTCCTCTCTCCCTTCTTTCTTGAATTTTCTATCTTCTAATTCATGTGACCATCTGGAATCTGGAGGACTTTGAAAGATCACAGCCAGGGAATCCACTACCTATACATCCATCTCTTTTAAAATGATAGGATCAGATCAGAAATGATCAGATCGAGGGGGTTTATTAGCTTTTAGAGCAGTGAGAGAGACACCCTTATACCTCTCTCCGGGTCATTCTGACTCTGCCCTATTCACAGGCGTATACCCCTCCCTGGGTAGGTCTAATTGAATCCCAAGTGCTATCTGTTTCTCATGGCTGTTGTCTGGGATATACACACATGCATGGGGTCAGATATCAAAGCTAACAGCCATTCAGGCGAATGGTGTGAATAGTTGAGATGTGTGAGGGGCAGCTCTGGGTTAAACTAGATGCAATGCCAACAGCTGAGACACAGCTGCAGCCCCCGGCACAAGGAGGAGACAAGGGCAGCTTCTTGAGAATGAGGTTCCTCAAAGAGCAGGAAGAACTTGCAGCTGTGGTGACGGATTGAGAAGCTTGGTGTGAGGGAGAAGGTCTGGGCGCCCTGACACACATTTATCAGATACATCCCCATCAGGAGCCTCACACCAGCCACCACCCCCGCCCCCCCACCCCCAAGGGGATACTGTGGCTTGTATTTCCTTGAGTAGAGAAGGTAAAGGGCTGAGCAAATTGAGGTGATTAAAGAAATTTTGTCAACATTATTATCATCGGCTGTCCCTCAATTCGAGAATGACATCGTGAGTTCCTGGCACTGGCCGATTTCCAACCCATAGACCATTGGGCACATGGAGCACCATGTCCCACAGGACTGTAGGATCCACAGTGCAGGACCTGCTTCCTATCCTTTCCCTTCCTCTGCTGCTGCTGCTGTGTCTCCTCACAGAGGCCTTGTAACTTTAAGCGTGATGTAGCTGGTTAGTCCTGTCATCACTTTGACTGATTGGTAACAAGTTCCTCCCAGTCATTAATGGAACACTGGCCAGTTGAGAGTTGAGAGACAGGGCCTCGTGGAGGATGCACTTTCCCACCATTGGGACAGTGTCCAGACCATTGTAGTTGATTTTGTAGGAATTTTCTCTGAAATAATTATGGAGCTGAATTCGAGAGGGACACTCGCTTTTGTTTGATGCCCCTACCACTGACCCAAGAGGAAGCAATGGAGCAATTGTTGATGAGTGTTCTATTGTGTCAGTGATACTCAGTCTAGGTCTCACTGCAGTCCAGGACTGTGCTGATAGATAACTGCTCCATACACTAAGACTATGGTTGACTTTTTAAAATTTATTTACAGGAAGTGGGCTTCACTGGCTACCCCAGCATTTATTGCCCATCCCTAGTTGCCCTTGAGAAGGTGGTGGTGAGCCACCTTCTTGAACCGCTGCAGTCCATGTGGTGTAGGTACACCCACCGAGCTGTTAGGGAGGGATTTCCAGGATTTTGACCCAGCGACAGTGAAGGAACGGTGATATATTTCCAAGTCAGGATGGTGAGTGACTTGGAGGGGAACTTCCGGGTGGTGGTGTTTTCATCTATCTGCTGCCCTTGTCCTTCTAGATGGCAGTCGGGAGTAACACTGCATCAAACCCCTGTTAGGTGAATGGGGAGTAACACTGCATCAAAACCCCGTTAGGTGAATGGGGAATAACAATGCACCAAATCCCCGTTAGGTGAATGGGAAGTAACAATACATGAAACCCCCGTTAGGTGAATGGGGAGTAAAACTGTGTCAAACCCCCGTTAGGTGAATGGTGAGTAACACTGTGTCAATATCCCATTAGGTGAATGGGGAGTAACACTGTGTCAAACCCCCGTTAGGTGAATGCGGAGTAACACTGTGTCAATCTCCCGTTAGGTGAATGGTGTGTAAGACAGTGTCAAACCCCCGTTAAGTGAATGGGGAGTAACAATCTGTCAATATCCCGTTAGGTGAATGGTGAGTAAAATTGTGTCAAACCCCCGTTAGGTGAATGGGGGTAAGACTGTGTCAAACCCCAGTTAGGTGCATGGTGAGTAACACTGTGTCAAGCCCCAGGTTAGGTGAATGGAGAGTAACACTGTGTCAAACACCGGTTTGGGGGAATGGAGAGTAACACTGTGTCAAACCGCCGTTAGGTGAATGGGGAGTAACAATGTGTCAATCTCCCGTTAGGTGAATCGAAAGTAATATTGTGTCAATCTCCCATTAGGTGAATGGGGAGTAACAATGTGTCAAAACCCAGTTAGGTGAATGGAGAGTACCACTGTGTCAAACCACCGTTATGTGAATGGGAAGTAACAATGTGTCAAAACCCCGTTAGGTGAATGGCGAGTAACACTGTGTCAAACCCCCGTTAGATGAATGGGGAGTAACACTGTGTCAAACCTCCGTTAGGAGAATGAGCAGTAACACTGTGTTAATATACCATTAGGTGAATGGGGAGTAAAACTGTGTCAAACCCCCGTTAGGTGAATGAGGATTAAGACTCTGTCAATCTCCCGTTAGGTAAATGGAGAGTAACACTGTGTCAAACTCCTGTTAGGTGAATGGAGAGTAAAACTGTGTCAATCTCCCTTTAGGTGAATGGAGAGTAACAATGTGTCAAACTCCCGTAAGGTGAATGAAGAGTAACAATGCGTCAATCTCCCGTTAGGTGAATGGAGAGTAACACAGTGTCATTCTCCCATTAGGTGTATGGAGAGTAACACTGGGTCAATATCCCATTAGGTGAATGGGGAGTAACAATGTGTCAATCTCCCATTAAGTGAATGGGGAGTAACACTGTGTCAATATCCCGTTAGGTGAATAGGGAGTAACACTGTGTCAATCACCCGTTAGGTGAATGCAGAGTAATACTGTGTCAATCTCCCGTTAGGTGAATGGGGAGTAACAATGTGTCAAACCCCCATTAGGTGAATGGAGAGGAACACTGTGTCAAACACCCGTTAGGTGAATGGGGAGTAACAATGTGTCAAACCCCCGTTAGGTGAATGGTGAGTAACACAGTATCAAACCCCCGTTAGGTGAATGGGGAGTAATACTGTGTCAAACCCCCATTAGGTGAATGAGGAATAACACTGTGTCAATATCCCATTAGGTGAATGGGGAGTAATACTGTGTCAATCTCCCGTTAGGTGAATTGGGAGTAACTCTGTGTCAATATCTCCTTAGGTAAAAGGAGATAAACACTGTGTCCAACCCCAAGTAAGTGAATGGAGAGTAACACTGTGTCAAACCCCCGTTGGGTGAATGAGGAGTAACACTGCGTCAATCTCCTGTTAGGTGAATGGAGAGTAACACTGTGTCAATCTCCCATTAGGTGAATGGAGAGTAACACTGTGTCAATCTCGTGTTCGGTGAATGGAGAGTAACACTGGGTCAATATCCAAATAGGTGAATGGGGAGTAACAATGTGTCAATCTCCCATTAAGTGAATGGGGAGTAACACTGTGTCAATATTCCGTTAGGTGAATGGGGAGTAACACGGTGTCAATCGCCCGTTAGGTGAATGGGGAGTAACACTGTGTCAATCTCCCATTAGGTGAATGGGGAGTAACACTGTGTCAATCTCACGTTAAGTGAATGGAGAGTAACACTGTGTTAATATACAATTATGTGAATGCGGAGTAACAATATGTCAAACCCCCGTTAGGTGAATGAGGAGTAACACTGTGTCAAACCCCCATTAGGTGAAAGGAGAGTAACACTGTGTCAATCTACCATTAGGTGAATGGGGAGTAACACTGTGTCAATATCCCGTTAGGTGAATGGGAAGTAAGAAAGTGTCAAACCTCCATTAGGTGAATGCGGAGTAACACTGTGTTAATATATCATTAGGTGAATGGGGAGTAATACTGTCTCAATCTCCCGTTAGGTGAATGGAGAGTAACACTGTGTCAAACACCGGTGAGGTGAATGGAGAGTAACACTGTGTTAAACCCACGTTAGGTGAATGAGGATTAATACTGTGTCAATCTCCCGTTAGGTGAATGGAGAGTAACACTGTGTCAATCTCCCGTTAGGTGAATGGAGAGTAACACTGTGTCAATCTCCCGTTAGGTGAATGGGGAGTAACAATGTGTCAATCTCCCGTTAGGTGAATGGGGAGTAACAATGTGTCTAACCCACGTTAGGTGAATGAGGAGTAACACTGTGTCAAACCCCCATTAGGTGAATGGAGAGTAACACTGTGTCAAACCACCGTTAGGTGAATGGGAAGTAACAATGTGTCAAACCCCCGTTAGGTGAATGGAGAAAAACACTGTGTCAAACCTCTGTTGGGTGAATGAGGAGTAACACTGTGTTAATATACCATTAGGTGAATGGGGAGTAAGACTGACTCAATCTCCCGTTAGGTGAATGGAGAGTAACACTGTGTCAAAACCCGGTTAGGTGAATGGAGAGTAACACTGTGTAAACCCCCATTAGGTGAATGAGGATTAACACTGTGTCAATCTCCCGTTAGTTGAATGGAGAGTAACACAGTGTCAATCTCCCGTTAGGTGAATGGAGAATAAAACTGTGTCAATCTCCCGTTCGGTGAATGGAGACTAACACTGTGTCAATATCCCATTAGGTGAATAGGGAGTAACAATGTGTCAATCTCCCGTTAGGTGAATGGGGATTAACACTGTTTCAATTTCTGGAAGGTGAATGGGGAGTAACACTGTGTCAATGTCCCATTAGGTGAATGGAGAGTAACACTGTGTCAATATCCCATTCTGTGAATGGGGATTAACAATGTGTCAAACCCACGTTAGGTGAATGAGGAGTAAAACTGTGTCAACCCACATTAGGTGAATGGAGAGTAACACTGTGTCAAACCTCCGTTAGGGGAATGGGGAGTAACACTGTGTCAACATCCCGTTAGGTGAATGGGGAGTAACACTGTGTCAATCTCCAGTTAGGTGAATGGGAAGTAACACTGTGTCAATATCCCGTTAGGTGAATGGTGAGTAACACTGTGTCAAACCCCCGTTAGGTGAATGGGGAGCAACAATGTGTCAATCTCCCATCAGGTGTATAGAGAGTAACACTGTGTCAATCTCCCGTTAGGTGAATGGAGAGTAATACTGTGTCATTCTCCCGTTAGGTGAATGGGGAGTAACAATGTGCCAAACCCCGTTAGATGAATGGGGAGTAAAACTGTGTCAAACCCCTGTTTGGTGAATGAGGAGTAACACTGTGTCAATATCCCATTAGGTGAATGGAGAGTAATATTGTGTCAATCTCCAGTTAGGAGAATGGGGAGCAAAAATGTGTCAATCTCCCGTTAGGTGAATGGAGAGTAACACTGTGTCAAACCCCCGTTAGGTGAATGGAGAATAACACTGTGTCAAACCCCCGTTAGGTGAATAAGGAGTAACAATGTGTCAATGTCCAGTTAGGTGAATGGAGAGTAACACCGTGTCAATCACCTGTTAGGTAATTGGAGAGTATCAGTGTGTCAATATCCCATTCGGTGAATGGGGTGTAACAACGTGTCAATCTCCCGTTAGGTGAATGGGGAGTAACACTGTGTCAATATCCCATTAGGTGAATGGAGAGTAACACTGTGTCAATCTCCTGTTAGGTGAATGAGGAGTAACACTGTGTCAATTTCCGGTTAGGTGAAAGGGGAGTATCACTGTGTCAATCTCCCGTTAGGTGAATGGAGAGTAACACTGTGTCAATCTCCCGTTGGGCGAATGGAGAATAACATTGTGTCAAACCCCCTTTAGATGAATGGAGAGTAACACTGTGTCAAACCTTCGTTAGGGAAATGGGGAGTAACACCATGTCAATATCCCATTAGATGAATGGGGAGCAACAATGTGTCAATATCCGGATAGGTGAATGGGGAGTAAAACTGTGTCAATATCCAGTCAGGTGAATGGTGAGTAACACTGTGTCAAACCCCCGTTAGGTGAATGGGGCGTAACACTGTGTCAATCTCCCGTTAGGTGAATGTTGAGTAACACTGTGTCAAACCCCCGTTAAGTGAATGGGGAGTAACACTGTGTCAAACTCCCGTTAGGTGAATGGGGAGTAACACTGTGTCAATCTCCCGTTAGGTGATTGGGGAGTAACCCTTTCTCAAAACCCTGTTTGGTGAATGGGGAGTAACACTGTCTCAAACCCCCGTTAGGTGAATGGGGAGTATGACTGTGTCAATCTCCCGTTAGGTGAATAGGGAGTAACATTGTGTCAATATCCCGTTGGGTGAATGGTGAGTAACACTGTGTCAAACCCCCGTTAGGTAAATGGGGAGTAGCACTGCGTCAGTCTCGGGTTAGGTGAATGACGAGTAACACTGTGACAAACCACCGTTAGGTGAATGGGGAGTAATAATGTGTCAATATCCCGTTAGGTGAATGGTGAGTAAAACTGTCTCAAACCCCCGTTAGGTGAATCGGGAGTAACACTGTCTCAAAACCCCGTTAGGTGAATGGAGAGTAACACTGTGTCAAACCCCCGTTAGGTGAGTGCAGAGTAAGACTGTGTCAAACCGCCGTTAGGTGAATGGGGAGTAACACTGTGTCAATCTCCCGTTAGGTGAATGAGGAGAAACAATGTTTCAATATCCGGTTAGGTGAATGAAGAGTAATACTGTGTCAATCTCCCGTTAGGTGTATAGGGCGTCACACTGTGACAATCTCCTGTTAGTTGAATGGAGAGTAACACTGTGTCAATGTCCCATTAGGTGAATGGAGAGTAACACTGTGTCAATATCCCATTATGTGAATGGGGGTTAACAATGTGTCAAAACCACGTTAGGTGAATGAGGAGTAAAACTGTGTCAACCCACATTAGGTGAATGGAGAATAACAATGTGTCAATCTCCCGTTAGGCGAATGGAGTGTAACATTGTGACAAAACCCCATTAGGTGAATGGAGAGTAACACTGTGTCAAAACTCCGTTAGGGAAACGGGGAGTAACACCGTGTCAATATCCCATTAGATGAATGGGGAGCAACAATGTGTCAATATCCGGATAGGTGAATGGGGAGTAAAACTGTGTCAATATCCAGTCAGGTGAATGTTGAGTAACACTGTGTCAAACCTCCGTTAAGTGAATGGGGAGTAACACTGTGTCAAACCCCCGTTAGGTGAATGGGGAGTAACACTGTGTCAATCTCCCGTTAGGTGATTGGGGTGTAACACTTTCTCAAAACCCTGTTTGGTGAATGGGAAGTAACACTGTCTCAAACCCCCATTAGGTGAATGGGGAGTAACACTGTGTCAAACCCCCGTTAGGTGAATGGGGAGTAACACTTTGTCAATCTCCCGTTAGGTGATTGGGGTGTAACACTTTCTCAAAACCCTGTTTGGTGAATGGGAAGTAACACTGTCTCAAACCCCCGTTAGGTGAATGGGGAGTAACACTGTGTCAAACCCCCGTTAGGTAAATGGGGAGTAGCACTGCGTCAGTCTCGCGTTAGGTGAATGGCGAGTAACACAGTGACAAACCACCGTTAGGTGAATGGGGAGTAATAATGTGTCAATATCCCGTTAGGTGAATGGTGAGTAAAGCTGTCTCAAACCCCCGTTAGGTGAATCGGGAGTAACACTGTCTCAAACCCCCGTTAGGTGAATGGAGAGCAACACTGTGTCAAACCCCCGTTAGGTGAGTGCAGAGTAAGACTGTGTCAAACCGCCGTTAGGTGAATGGGGAGTAACACTGTGTCAAACCCCCGTTAGGTAAATGGGGAATAGCACTGCGTCAGTCTCGCGTTAGGTGAATGGCGAGTAACACTGTGACAAACCACCGTTAGGTGAATGGGGAGTAATAATGTGTCAATATCCCGTTAGGTGAATGGTGAGTAAAACTGTCTCAAACCCCCGTTAGGTGAATCGGGAGTAACACTGTCTCAAACCCCCGTTAGGTGAATGGAGCGTAACACTGTGTCAAACCCCCGTTAGGTGAGTGCAGAGTAAGACTGTGTCAAACCGCCGTTGGGTGAATGGTGAGAAACACTGTGTCAAACCCCCGTTAGGTGAGTGCAGAGTAAGACTGTGTCAAACCGCCGTTAGGTGAATGGAGAGTAACACTGTGTCAAACCCCCGTTAGGTGAGTGCAGAGTAAGACTGTGTCAAACCGCCGTTAGGTGAATGGTGAGTAACACTGTGTCAATCTCCCGTTAGGTGAATGAGGAGAAACAATGTTTCAATATCCGGTTAGGTGAATGAAGAGTAATACTGTGTCAATCTCCCGTTAGGTGTATAGGGCGTCACACTGTGACAATCTCCTGTTAGTTGAATGGAGAGTAACACTGTGTCAATGTCCCATTAGGTGAATGGAGAGTAACACTGTGTCAATATCCCATTATGTGAATGGGGATTAACAATGTATCAAACCCACGTTAGGTGAATGAGGAGTAAAATTGTGTCAACCCACATTAGGTGAATGGAGAATAACAATGTGTCAATCTCCCGTTAGGCGAATGGAGAGTAACATTGTGACAAACCCCCATTAGGTGAATGGAGAGTAACACTGTGTCAAACCTCCGTTAGGGGAATTGGGAGTAACACTGTGTCAACATCCCCTTAGGTGAATGGGGAGTAACAATGTGTCAATATCCAGTTAGGTGAATGGGAAGTAACACTGTGTCAATATCCCGTTAGGTGAATGGTGAGTAACACTGTGTCAAACCCCCGTTAGGTGAATGGGGAGTAACAATGTGTCAATCTCCCATCAGGTGTATAGGGAGTAACACTGTGTCAATCTCCCGTTAGGTGAATGGAGAGTAATACTGTGTCATTCTCCCGTTAGGTGAATGGGGAGTAACAATGTGCCAAACCCCATTAGATGAATGGGGAGTAAAACTGTGTCAAACCCCCGTTTGGTGAATGAGGATTAACACTGTGTCAATATCCCATTAGGTGAATGGAGAGTAATATTGTGTCAATCTCCAGTTAGGAGAATGGGGAGCAAAAATGTGTCAATCTCCCGTTAGGTGAATGGAGAGTAACACTGTGTCAAACCCCCGTTAGGTGAATGGAGAATAACACTGTGTCAAACCCCCGTTATGTGAATAAGGAGTAACAATGTGTCAACGTCCAGTTAGGTGAATGGAGAGTAACACGGTGTCAATCACCTGTTAGGTAATTGGAGAGTAGCAGTGTGTCAATATCCCATTAGGTGAATGGGGAGTAACAACGTGTCAATCTCCCGTTAGGTGAATGGGGCGTAACAACGTGTCAATCTCCCGTTAGGTGAATGGGGAGTAACACTGTGTCAAACCCCCGTTAGGTAAATGGGGAGTAATAATGTGTCAATATCCCGTTAGGTGAATGGTGTGTAAAACTGTCTCAAACCCCCGTTAGGTGAATCGGGAGTAATACTGTCTCAAACCCCCGTTAGGTGAATGGAGAGTAACACTGTGTCAAACCCCCGTTAGGTGAGTGCAGAGTAAGACTGTGTCAAACCGCCGTTGGGTGAATGGTGAGAAACACTGTGTCAAACCCCCGTTAGGTGAGTGCAGAGTAAGACTGTGTCAAACCGCCGTTAGGTGAATGGAGAGTAACACTGTGACAAACCACCGTTAGGTGAGTGCAGAGTAAGACTGTGTCAAACCGCCGTTAGGTGAATGGGGAGTAACACTGTGTCAAACCCCCGTTAGGTAAATGGGGAATAGCACTGCGTCAGTCTCGCGTTAGGTGAATGGCGAGTAACACTGTGACAAACCACCGTTAGGTGAATGGGGAGTAATAATGTGTCAATATCCCGTTAGGTGAATGGTGAGTAAAACTGTCTCAAACCCCCGTTAGGTGAATCGGGAGTAACACTGTCTCAAACCCCCGTTAGGTGAATGGAGCGTAACACTGTGTCAAACCCCCGTTAGGTGAGTGCAGAGTAAGACTGTGTCAAACCGCCGTTGGGTGAATGGTGAGAAACACTGTGTCAAACCCCCGTTAGGTGAGTGCAGAGTAAGACTGTGTCAAACCGCCGTTAGGTGAATGGAGAGTAACACTGTGTCAAACCCCCGTTAGGTGAGTGCAGAGTAAGACTGTGTCAAACCGCCGTTAGGTGAATGGTGAGTAACACTGTGTCAATCTCCCGTTAGGTGAATGAGGAGAAACAATGTTTCAATATCCGGTTAGGTGAATGAAGAGTAATACTGTGTCAATCTCCCGTTAGGTGTATAGGGCGTCACACTGTGACAATCTCCTGTTAGTTGAATGGAGAGTAACACTGTGTCAATGTCCCATTAGGTGAATGGAGAGTAACACTGTGTCAATATCCCATTATGTGAATGGGGATTAACAATGTATCAAACCCACGTTAGGTGAATGAGGAGTAAAATTGTGTCAACCCACATTAGGTGAATGGAGAATAACAATGTGTCAATCTCCCGTTAGGCGAATGGAGAGTAACATTGTGACAAACCCCCATTAGGTGAATGGAGAGTAACACTGTGTCAAACCTCCGTTAGGGGAATTGGGAGTAACACTGTGTCAACATCCCCTTAGGTGAATGGGGAGTAACAATGTGTCAATATCCAGTTAGGTGAATGGGAAGTAACACTGTGTCAATATCCCGTTAGGTGAATGGTGAGTAACACTGTGTCAAACCCCCGTTAGGTGAATGGGGAGTAACAATGTGTCAATCTCCCATCAGGTGTATAGGGAGTAACACTGTGTCAATCTCCCGTTAGGTGAATGGAGAGTAATACTGTGTCATTCTCCCGTTAGGTGAATGGGGAGTAACAATGTGCCAAACCCCATTAGATGAATGGGGAGTAAAACTGTGTCAAACCCCCGTTTGGTGAATGAGGATTAACACTGTGTCAATATCCCATTAGGTGAATGGAGAGTAATATTGTGTCAATCTCCAGTTAGGAGAATGGGGAGCAAAAATGTGTCAATCTCCCGTTAGGTGAATGGAGAGTAACACTGTGTCAAACCCCCGTTAGGTGAATGGAGAATAACACTGTGTCAAACCCCCGTTATGTGAATAAGGAGTAACAATGTGTCAACGTCCAGTTAGGTGAATGGAGAGTAACACGGTGTCAATCACCTGTTAGGTAATTGGAGAGTAGCAGTGTGTCAATATCCCATTAGGTGAATGGGGAGTAACAACGTGTCAATCTCCCGTTAGGTGAATGGGGCGTAACAACGTGTCAATCTCCCGTTAGGTGAATGGGGAGTAACACTGTGTCAAACCCCCGTTAGGTAAATGGGGAGTAATAATGTGTCAATATCCCGTTAGGTGAATGGTGAGTAAAACTGTCTCAAACCCCCGTTAGGTGAATCGGGAGTAATACTGTCTCAAACCCCCGTTAGGTGAATGGAGAGTAACACTGTGTCAAACCCCCGTTAGGTGAGTGCAGAGTAAGACTGTGTCAAACCGCCGTTGGGTGAATGGTGAGAAACACTGTGTCAAACCCCCGTTAGGTGAGTGCAGAGTAAGACTGTGTCAAACCGCCGTTAGGTGAATGGAGAGTAACACTGTGACAAACCACCGTTAGGTGAATGGGGAGTAATAATGTGTCAATATCCCGTTAGGTGAATGGTGAGTAAAACTGTCTCAAACCCCCGTTAGGTGAATCGGGCGTCACACTGTGACAATCTCCTGTTAGTTGAATGGAGAGTAACACTGTGTCAATGTCCCATTAGGTGAATGGAGAGTAACACTGTGTCAATATCCCATTATGTGAATGGGGATTAACAATGTGTCAAACCCACGTTAGGTGAATGAGGAGTAAAATTGTGTCAACCCACATTAGGTGAATGGAGAATAACAATGTGTCAATCTCCCATTAGGCGAATGGAGAGTAACATTGTGACAAACCCCCATTAGGTGAATGGAGAGTAACACTGTGTCAAACCTCCGTTAGGGGAATGGAGAGTAATATTGTGTCAATCTCCAGTTAGGAGAATGGGGAGCAAAAATGTGTCAATCTCCCGTTAGGTGAATGGAGAGTAACACTGTGTCAAACCCCCGTTAGGTGAATGGAGAATAACACTGTGTCAAACCCCCGTTATGTGAATAAGGAGTAACAATGTGTCAACGTCCAGTTAGGTGAATGGAGAGTAACACCGTGTCAATCACCTGTTAGGTAATTGGAGAGTAGCAGTGTGTCAATATCCCATTAGGTGAATGGGGAGTAACAACGTGTCAATCTCCCGTTAGGTGACTGGGGAGTAACAACGTGTCAATCTCCCATTAGGTGAATGGAGAGTAACACTGTGTCAATCTCCCGTTGGGCGAATGGAGAATAACATTGTGTCAAACCCCCTTTAGATGAATGGAGAGTAATACTGTGTCAAACCTCCGTTAGGGAAATGGGGAGTAACACCGTGTCAATATCCCGTTAGATGAATGGGGAGCAACAATGTGTCAATATCCGGATAGGTGAATGGGGAGTAAAACTGTGTCAATATCCAGTCAGGTGAATGGAGAGTAACACTGTGTCAAACCCCCGTTAGGTGAATGGGGCGTAACACTGTGTCAATCTCCCGTTAGGCGAATGTTGAGTAACACTGTGTCAAACCCCCGTTAAGTGAATGGGGAGTAACACTGTCTCAAACCCCCGTTAGGTGAATGGGGAGTAACACTTTCTCAAAACCCTGTTTGGTGAATGGGGAGTAACACTGTCTCAAACCACCGTTAGGTGAATGGGGAGTATGACTGTGTCAATATCCCATTAGGTGAATGGGGAGTAACATTGTGTCAATATCCCGTTGGGTGAATGGTGAGTAACACTGTGTCAAACCTCCATTTAGGTGAATGGGGAGTATGACTGTGTCAATCTCCCGTTAGGTGAATGGAGAGTAACAGTGTGTTAAACTCCCATTAGGTGAATGGAGAGTAACACTGTGTCAATGTCCCATTAGGTGAATAGGGAGTAACACTGTGTCTAAACCCCGTTAGGTGAATGGGGAGTAACAGTGTGTCAAACCTCCGTTAGGTGAATGGGGAGTAACACTGTGTCAAAAGCCCGTTAAGTGAGTGGGGAGCAACACTCTGTCAAACCTCCATTAGGTGAATGGGGAGTAACAATGTGTCAATATCCCGTTAGGTGAATGGTGAGTAAAACTGTCTCAAACTCCCGTTAGGTGAATGGGGAGTAACACTGTGTCAATCTCCCGTTAGGTGAATGGAGAGTAACACTGTGTCAATATCCCGTTAGGTGATTGGGGAGTAATACTGTGTCAATCTCCCGCTGCATGTATAGGGTGTAACACTGTGTCAATCTCCCGTTAGGGGAATGGAGAGTAATAGTGTGTCAAACCCCCATTAGGTGAATGGGGAGTAACACTGTGTCAATCTCACGGTTGGTGAATGAGGAGTAACAATATGTCAAACTCCCGTTAGGTGAATGGAGAGTAACACTGTGTCAATATCCCATTAGGTGAATATGGAGCAACATTGTGTCAAACCCCTGTCAGGTGAATGGGGAGTAACACTGTTTCAAAACCCCGTTAAGTGAGTGGGGAGCAACACTGCGTCAAACCTCCGTTAGGTGAATGGGGAGTAACAATGTGTCAATCTCCCGTTAGGTGAATGGAGAGTAACATTGTGCCAAACTCCCATTAGGTGAATGGAGAGTAACACTGTGTCAATATCCCATTAGGTGAATATGGAGCAACATTGTGTCAAACCCCTGTCAGGTGAATGGGGAGTAACACTGCTTCAAAACCCCGTTAAGTGAGTGGGGAGCAACACTGCGTCAAATTTCCGTTAGGCGAATGGGGAGTAACAATGTGTCAATATCCCGTTAGGTGAATGGTGAGTAAAACTGTCTCAAACTCCCGTTAGGGGAATGGAGAGTAAAATTGAGTCAAACCCCCGTTAGGTGAATGGGGAGTAACACTGTGTCAAACCCCCGTTAGGTGAATGGGGAGTAACACTGTGTCAATCTCCCATTAGGTGAATGAGGCGTAACAATGTGTCAATCTCCCGAGGGGGGTATAGGCAGTAACACTGTGTCAGTATCCCATTAGGTGAATGTGAGTAATAATGTGTCAATCTCCCGTTTGGTGTATAGGGAGTAACACTGTGTCAATCTCCCGTTAGGTGAAAGGAGAGTAATAATGTGTCAATCTCCCGTTAGGTGAATGGAGAGTAACACTGTGTCAAACCCCGTTAGGTGAATGAGGAGAAACACTGTGTCAATCTCCCGTTAGGTGAATGGTGAGTAACACTGTGTCAATCTCCCGTTAGGTGAATGGAGATGAACACTCTGTCAATCTCCCATTTGGTGAATGCAGAGTAACACTGTGTCAGTATCTCATTAGGTGAAAGGGGAGCAACAACGTGTCAATCTCCCGTTAGTTGAATGAGGAGTAACACAGTGTCAATCTCCCGTTAGCGGAATGGGGAGTAAAACTGTGTCAATCTCCCGTTAGGTGAATGGGGAGTAACAATGTGTCTAACCCCCGTGTGGTGAATGGGGAGTAACACCGTGTCAATATCCCATTATGTGAATGGGGAGTAAGAATGAGTCAAACCCCCGTTAGGTGAATGGGGACTAACACTGTGTCAATTTCCCATTAGGTGAATGGAGAGTAACATTGTGATAAACTCCCGTTAGGGGAATGGAGAGAAACACGGTATCAAACCCCCGTTAAGTGAATGGGGAGTAACACTGTGTCAATATCCCATTAGGTGAATGGGGAGTAACAATGTGTCTAACCCCCGTTTGGTGAATGGGGAGTAACACTGTGTCACTCTCCCGTTAAGTGAATGGGGAGTAACACTGTGTCAAATGCCCGTTAGGTAAATATGGTGCAACAGTGTGTCAAACCCCCGTTAGGTGAATGGGCAGTAACATTGTGTCAAACCCCCGTTAAGTGAATGTGGAGTAACACTGTGTCAAACCCCCGTTAGGTGAATGGAAAGTAACAATGTGTCAAACCCCCATTAGGTGAATGGAGAGTAACAATGTGTCAATCTCCCGTCAGATGTATAGGGAATAAAGCTGTGTCAATATCCCATTAGGTGAATGGGGGGTAATACTGTTTCAAACTCCCGTTAGGTGTATAGGGTGAAACATTGAGTCAATCTCCCATTAGGTGAATGGAGAGTAATACTGTGTTAAACGCCCATTAGGTGAATGGGGAGTAACACTGTGTCAATCTCCTGTTAGGTGAATGGGGAGTAAAACTGTGTCAATCTCCCGTTAAGTGAATGGGGAGTAACACTGTGACAAATGCCTGTTAGGTGAATGGGAAGTAACACTGTGTCAATCTCCCGTTAGGTGAATGAGCAGTAACAATGTGTCAATCTCCCGTTAGGTGAATAGGCAGTAAGACATTGTCAGTATCCCATTAGGTGGATGGGGAGTAATAATGTGTCAAACTCCTGTTAGGTGTATAGGGAGTAACACTGTGTCAATCTCCCATTAGGTGAATGGGGAGTAACACTGTGTCAATCTCCCATTAAGGGAATGGGGAGTAACACTGTGTCAAACGCCCATTGGGTGAATGGGGAGCAACAGTGTGTCAAACCCCCATTAGGTGAATGGGGAGTAACACTGTGTCAATCTCCCATTAAGTGAATGGGGAGTAACACTGTGTCAAACCCCCGTTAGGTGAATGGGGAGTAACATTGTGTCAAACCCCCGTTAGGTGAATGGGGAGTAACACTGTGTAAATCTCCCGTTAGGTGAATGAGGACTAACAATGTGTCAATCTCCCATTAGGTGTATAGGGAGTAACACTGTGTGAATATCCCATTAGGTGAATGGGGAGTAATAATGTGTCAATCTCCCGTTAGATGTACAGGGTGTAACAATGTGTCAATCTCCCGTTAGGTGAATAGAGAGTAATACTGTGTCAAACCCCCGTTAGGTGAATGGCGAGTAACACTGTGTCAATCTCCCGTTAGGTGAAAGGGGAGTAACACTGTGTCAATCTCCCGTTAGGTGAATGAGGAGTAACAATGTGTCAATCTTGTGTTAAGTGTTTAGGCAGTAACACTGGGTGAATATACCATAAGGTGAATGGGGATTAATACTGTGTCAATATCCCGATAGGTGAATGGGGAGTAACACTGTGTCAATATCCCATTAGTTGAATGGTGAGTAACACTGTGTCAAAGCCTCATTAGGTGAATGGAGAGTAACACTGTGCCAATCTCCCGTTAGGTGATTGGCGAGTAACACTGTGTGAAACCCCGATTAGGTCAATGATGAGTAACAATGTCTCAATATCCCGTTAGGTGAATGGTGAGTAAAATTGTGTCAAACCCCCGTTAGGTGAATGGGGAGTAACACTGTGTCAAACCCCTGTTAGGTGCATGGGGAGTAACACTGTGCCAATCTTCCGTTAGATGAATGGGGAGTAACATTGTGTGAATCTCCCGTTAGGTGAATGGGGAGTAACACTGTGTCAATATCGCATTAGGTGATTGGAGACTAACACTGTGTAAATCTCCCATTAGGTGAATGAGGAGTCACACTGTGTCAATCTCCCGTTAGGTGAATGATCAGTAACACTGTGTCAATCTCCCGTTAGGTGAATGGAGAGTAACACTGTGTCAATATCCCATTCTGTGAATGGGGAGTAACAATGAGTCAAACCCCCGTGAGGTGAATGAGGAGTAACACTGTGTCAATCCCCATTAGGTGAATGGAGAATAACACACTGTCAATCTCCCGTTAGCTGAATGGAGAGTAACATTGTGTCAAAACCCCGCTAAGTGAATGGGAAGTAACACTGTGTCAATAACCCATTAGGTGAATGGGTTTAACACTGTGTCTAACCCCTGTTACGTGAATGGGCAGTAACACTGTGTCAATATCCCATTAGTTGAATGGGGAGTAACAACGTGTCAATCTCCCGTTAGGTGAATGGGGAGTAACACTGTGTCAATCTCCCGTTAGATGAATGGGGAGTAACACTGTGTCAATATCCCATTAGGTGAATGTGGAATAACACTGTGTCAATATCACATTAGGTGAATGGAGAGTAACAATGGGTCAAACGCCCGTTAGGTGAAGGAGGATTAACACTGTGTCAAACCCCCATTAGGGGAATGATCAGTAAAACTGTGTCAATCTCCCGTTAGGTGAATGGAGAGTAACATTGTGTCAAACTCCTGTTAAGTGAATGGAGAGTAACAGTGTATCAAACCCCCATTAAGTGAATGGGGAGTAACACTGTGTCAATATCCCATTAAGTGAATGGGGAGTAAGACTGTGTCTTACCCCCGTTAGGTGAATGGGGAGAAACTGTGTCAATATCCCGATAGGTGAATGGGGAGTAACACTGCGTCAATAGGCAATTAGGTGAATGGTGAGTAACAATGTGTCAAACCCTCATTTGGTGAATGGGGAGTAACACTGTGTCAATCTCCCGTTAGGTGAATGGCGAGTAACAATGTGTCAAACCCCCGTTAGGTGAATGGAGCTTAACAATGCATCAATATCACGTAAGGTGAATGGTGAGTATAACTTTGTCAAACCCCCGTTAGGTGAATGGGGAGTAACACTGTGTCAAACCCCCATTAGGTATATAGGGAATAACACTGTCTCAATATCCCATTAGGTGAATGGGGAGTAATAGTGTGTCAAGCTCCCGTTAGGTGTATAGAGAGTAACACTGTGTCAATCTCCCGTTAGGAGAATGGAGAGTAATACTGTGTCAATCTCCCGTTAGGTGAATGAGGAGTAACACTGTGTCAAATCCCCGTTACGTGAATGAGGAGTAACACTGTTTCAAATCCCCGTTTGGTGAATGGGGAGTAACACTGTGTCAATCTCCCGTTAGGTGAATGAGCAGTAACAATGTGTCAATCTCCCGTTTGGTGTATAGGCAGTAACACTGTGTCAGTATCCCATTATGTGAATGGGGAGTAATAATGTATCAATCTCCCATTAGGTGAATAGGGAGTAACACTGTGTCTAACCCCCGTTAGGTGAATGGGGAGTAACACTGTGTCAATCTCCAGTTAGGTGAATGGGAAGTAACACTGTGTCAATATCCCATTAGGTGAATGGGGAGTAACACTGTGTCAAACCCCCGTTAGGTGAATGGGGAGTAACAATGTGTCAATCTCCCATCAGGTGTATAGGGAGTAACACTGTGTCAATCTCCCGTTAGGTGAATGGAGAGTAATACTGTGTCATTCTCCCGTTAGGTGAATGGGGAGTAACAATGTGCCAAACCCCGTTAGATGAATGGGGAGTAAAACTGTGTCAAACCCCCGTTTGGTGAATGAGGAGTAACACTGTGTCAATATCCCATTAGGTGAATGGAGAGTAATATTGTGTCAATCTCCAGTTAGGAGAATGGGGAGCAAAAATGTGTCAATCTCCCGTTAGGTGTATGGAGAGTAACACTGTGTCAAACCCCCGTTAGGTGAATGGAGAATAACACTGTGTCAAACCCCCGTTAGGTTAATAAGGAGTAACAATGTGTCAATGTCCAGTTAGGTGAATGGAGAGTAACACCGTGTCAATCACCTGTTAGGTAATTGGAGAGTAGCAGTGTGTCAATATCCCATTAGGTGAATGGGGAGTAACAACGTGTCAATCTCCCGTTAGGTGAATGGGGAGTAACAACGTGTCAATCTCCCGTTAGGTGAATGGAGAGTAACACTGTGTCAATCTCCCGTTGGGCGAATGGAGAATAACATTGTGTCAAACCCCCTTTAGATGAATGGAGAGTAATGCTGTGTCAAACCTCCGTTAGGGAAATGGGGAGTAACACTTTCTCAAAACCCTGTTTGGTGAATGGGGAGTAACACTGTCTCAAACCCCCGTTAGGTGAATGGGGAGTATGACTGTGTCAATATCCCGTTAGATGAATGGGGAGCAACAATGTGTCAATATCCGGATAGGTGAATGGGGAGTAAAACTGTGTCAATATCCAGTCAGGTGAATGGAGAGTAACACTGTGTCAAACCCCCGTTAGGTGAATGGGGCGTAACACTGTGTCAATCTCCCGTTAGGTGAATGTTGAGTAACACTGTGTCAAACCCCCGTTAAGTGAATGGGGAGTAACACTGTCTCAAACCCCCGTTAGGTGAATGGGGAGTAACACTTTCTCAAAACCCTGTTTGGTGAATGGGGAGTAACACTGTCTCAAACCCCCGTTAGGTGAATGGGGAGTATGACTGTGTCAATCTCCCATTAGGTGAATGGGGAGTAACATTGTGTCAATATCCCATTGGGTGAATGGTGAGTAACACAGTGTCAAACCTCCGTTAGGAGAATGGGGAGTATGACTGTGTCAATCTCCCGTTAGGTGAATGGAGAGTAACAGTGTGTTAAACTCCCATTAGGTGAATGGAGAGTAACACTGTGTCAATGTCCCATTAGGTGAATAAGGAGTAACACTGTGTCTAACCCCCGTTAGGTGAATGGGGAGTAACAGTGTGTCAAACCTCTGTTAGGTGAATGGGGAGTAACACTGTGTCAAAAGCCCGTTAAGTGAGTGGGGAGCAACACTCTGTCAAACCTCCATTAGGTGAATGGGGAGTAACAATGTGTCAATATCCCGTTAGGTGAATGGTGAGTAAAACTGTCTCAAACTCCCGTTAGGTGAATGGGGAGTCACACTGTGTCAATCTCCCGTTAGGTGAATGGAGAGTAACACTGTGTCAATATCCCATTAGGTGATTGGGGAGTAATACTGTGTCAATCTCCCGCTGCGTGTATAGGGTGTAACACTGTGTCAATCTCCCGTTAGGGGAATGGAGAGTAATACTGTGTCAAACCCCCATTAGGTGAATGGGGAGTAACACTGTGTCAATCTCACGGTTGGTGAATGAGGAGTAACAATATGTCAAACTCCCGTTAGGTGAATGAGCAGTAATAGTGTGTCAATCTCCCGTTAGGTGAATGGAGAGTAACATTGTGTCAATCTCCCGTTACGTGAATGGAGAGTAACACTGTGTCAATATCCCATTAAGTGAATGGGGAATAAAAATGAGTAAAACCCCCGTTAGGTGAATGAGGAGTAACACTGTGTCAATCTCCCGTTAGGTGAATGGAGAGTAACATTGTGCCAAACTCCCATTAGGTGAATGGAGAGTAACACTGTGTCAATATCCCATTAGGTGAATATGGAGCAACATTGTGTCAAACCCCTGTCAGGTGAATGGGGAGTAACACTGCTTCAAAACCCCATTAAGTGAGTGGGGAGCAACACTGCGTCAAATTTCCGTTAGGCGAATGGGGAGTAACAATGTGTCAATATCCCGTTAGGTGAATGGTGAGTAAAACTGTCTCAAACTCCCGTTAGGGGAATGGAGAGTAAAATTGAGTCAAACCCCCGTTAGGTGAATGGGGAGTAACACTGTGTCAAACCCCCGTTAGGTGAATGGGGAGTAACACTGTGTCAATCTCCCGTTAGGTGAATGAGGAGTAACAATGTGTCAATCTCCCGAGGGGGGTATAGGCAGTAACACTGTGTCAGTATCCCATTAGGTGAATGTGAGTAATAATGTGTCAATCTCCCGTTTGGTGTATAGGGAGTAACACTGTGTCAATGTCCCGTTAGGTGAAAGGAGAGTAATAATGTGTCAATCTCCCGTTAGGTGAATGGAGAGTAACACTGTGTCAAACCCCGTTAGGTGAATGAGGAGAAACACTGTGTCAATCTCCTGTTAGGTGAATGGTGAGTAACACTGTGTCAATCTCCCGTTAGGTGAATGGAGATGAACACTCTGTCAATCTCCCATTTGGTGAATGGAGAGTAACACTGTGTCAGTATCCCATTAGGTGAAAGGGGAGCAACAACGTGTCAATCTCCCGTTAGTTGAATGAGGAGTAACACAGTGTCAATCTCCCGTTAGCGGAATGGGGAGTAAAACTGTGTCAATCTCCCGTTAGGTGAATGGGGAGTAACAATGTGTCTAACCCCCGATTGGTGAATGGGGAGTAACACCGTGTCAATATCCCATTATGTGAATGGGGAGTAAGAATGAGTCAAACCCCCGTTAGGTGAATGGAGACTAACACTGTGTCAATTTCCCATTAGGTGAATGGAGAGTAACATTGTGATAAACTCCCGTTAGGGGAATGGAGAGAAACACGGTATCAAACCCCCGTTAAGTGAATGGGGAGTAACACTGTGTCAAATGCCCGTTAGGTAAATATGGTGCAACAGTGTGTCAAACCCCCGTTAGGTGAATGGGGAGTAACATTGTGTCAAACCCCCGTTAAGTGAATGTGGAGTAACACTGTGTCAAACCCCTGTTAGGTGAATGGAGAGTAACACTGTGTCAAACCCCCATTAGGTGAATGGAGAGTAACACTGTGTTAAACCCCCGTTAGGTGAATGGGGAGTAACACTGTGTCAAAATTCCGTTAGGTGAATGAGGAGTAACACTGTGTCAATATCCCGTTAGGTGAATGGTGAGTAAAACTGTCTCAAACTTCCGTTAGGTGAATGAAGAGTAACAATGTGTCAATCTCCCATCAGATGTATAGGGAATAAAGCTGTGTCAATATCCCATTAGGTGTATGGGGTGTAATACTGTTTCAAACTCCCGTTAGGTGTATAGGGTGAAACATTGAGTCAATCTCCCATTAGGTGAATGGAGAGTAATACTGTGTCAAACCCCCATTAGGTGAATGGGGAGTAACACTGTGTCAATCTCACGGTTGGTGAATGAGGAGTAACAATATGTCAAACTCCCGTTAGGTGAATGAGCAGTAATAGTGTGTCAATCTCCCGTTAGGTGAATGGAGAGTAACATTGTGTCAATCTCCCGTTACGTGAATGGAGAGTAACACTGTGTCAATATCCCATTCAGTGAATGGGGAATAAAAATGAGCAAAACCCCCGTTAGGTGAATGAGGAGTAACACTGTGTCAATCTCCCGTTAGGTGAATGGAGAGTAACATTGTGCCAAACTCCCATTAGGTGAATGGAGAGTAACACTGTGTCAATATCCCATTAGGTGAATATGGAGCAACATTGTGTCAAACCCCTGTCAGGTGAATGGGGAGTAACACTGCTTCAAAACCCCGTTAAGTGAGTGGGGAGCAACACTGCGTCAAATTTCCGTTAGGCGAATGGGGAGTAACAGTGTGTCAATATCCCGTTAGGTGAATGGTGAGTAAAACTGTCTCAAACTCCCGTTAGGGGAATGGAGAGTAAAATTGAGTCAAACCCCCGTTAGGTGAATGGGGAGTAACACTGTGTCAAACCCCCGTTAGGTGAATGGGGAGTAACACTGTGTCAATCTCCCGTTAGGTGAATGAGGAGTAACAATGTGTCAATCTCCCGAGGGGGGTATAGGCAGTAACACTGTGTCAGTATCCCATTAGGTGAATGTGAGTAATAATGTGTCAATCTCCCGTTTGGTGTATAGGGAGTAACACTGTGTCAATGTCCCGTTAGGTGAAAGGAGAGTAATAATGTGTCAATCTCCCGTTAGGTGAATGGAGAGTAACACTGTGTCAAACCCCGTTAGGTGAATGGGGAGTAACACTGTGTCAATCTCCCTTAGGTGAATGGGGAGTAACACTGTGTCAATCTCCCGTTAGGTGAATGGAGAGTAATACTGTGTCAAACCTCCGTTAGGTGAATGGGGAGTAACAATGTGTCAATATCCCGCTAGGTGAATGGGGAGTAAAACTGTCTCAAACTCCCGTTAGGTGAATGGAGAGTAAAATTGAGACAAACCCCCGTAAGGTGAATGGAGAGTAACACTGTGTCAAACCCCCATTAGGTATATAGGGAATAACACTGTCTCAATATCCCATTAGGTGAATGGGGAGTAATAGTGTGTCAAGCTCCCGTTAGGTGTATAGAGAGTAACACTGTGTCAATCTCCCGTTAGGAGAATGGAGAGTAATACTGTGTCAATCTCCCGTTAGGTGAATGAGGAGAAACACTGTGTCAAATCCCCGTTACGTGAATGAGGAGTAACACTGTTTCAAATCCCCGTTTGGTGAATGGGGAGTAACACTGTGTCAATCTCCCGTTAGGTGAATGAGCAGTAACAATGTGTCAATCTCCCGTTTGGTGTATAGGCAGTAACACTGTGTCAGTATCCCATTATGTGAATGGGGAGTAATAATGTGTCAATCTCCCATTAGGTGAATAGGGAGTAACACTGTGTCTAACCCCCGTTAGGTGAATGGGGAGTAACACTGTGTCAATCTCCAGTTAGGTGAATGGGAAGTAACACTGTGTCAATATCCCGTTAGGTGAATGGTGAGTAACACTGTGTCAAACCCCCGTTAGGTGAATGGGGAGTAACAATGTGTCAATCTCCCATCAGGTGTATAGAGAGTAACACTGTGTCAATCTCCCGTTAGGTGAATGGAGAGTAATACTGTGTCATTCTCCCGTTAGGTGAATGGGGAGTAACAATGTGCCAAACCCCGTTAGATGAATGGGGAGTAAAACTGTGTCAAACCCCCGTTTGGTGAATGAGGAGTAACACTGTGTCAATATCCCATTAGGTGAATGGAGAGTAATATTGTGTCAATCTCCAGTTAGGAGAATGGGGAGCAAAAATGTGTCAATCTCCCGTTAGGTGTATGGAGAGTAACACTGTGTCAAACCCCCGTTAGGTGAATGGAGAATAACACTGTGTCAAACCCCCGTTAGGTTAATAAGGAGTAACAATGTGTCAATGTCCAGTTAGGTGAATGGAGAGTAACACCGTGTCAATCACCTGTTAGGTAATTGGAGAGTAGCAGTGTGTCAATATCCCATTAGGTGAATGGGGAGTAACAACGTGTCAATCTCCCGTTAGGTGAATGGGGATTAACAACGTGTCAATCTCCCGTTAGGTGAATGGAGAGTAACACTGTGTCAATCTCCCGTTGGGCGAATGGAGAATAACATTGTGTCAAACCCCCTTTAGATGAATGGAGAGTAATGCTGTGTCAAACCTCCGTTAGGGAAATGGGGAGTAACACTTTCTCAAAACCCTGTTTGGTGAATGGGGAGTAACACTGTCTCAAACCCCCGTTAGGTGAATGGGGAGTATGACTGTGTCAATATCCCGTTAGATGAATGGGGAGCAACAATGTGTCAATATCCGGATAGGTGAATGGGGAGTAAAACTGTGTCAATATCCAGTCAGGTGAATGGAGAGTAACACTGTGTCAAACCCCCGTTAGGTGAATGGGGCGTAACACTGTGTCAATCTCCCATTAGGTGAATGTTGAGTAACACTGTGTCAAACCCCCGTTAAGTGAATGGGGAGTAACACTGTCTCAAACCCCCGTTAGGTGAATGGGGAGTAACACTTTCTCAAAACCCTGTTTGGTGAATGGGGAGTAACACTGTCTCAAACCCCCGTTAGGTGAATGGGGAGTATGAATGTGTCAATCTCCCATTAGGTGAATGGGGAGTAACAATGTGTCTAACCCCCGTTTGTTGAATGGGGAGTAACACTGTGTCACTCTCCCGTTAAGTGAATGGGGAGTAACACTGTGTCAAATGCCCGTTAGGTAAATATGGTGCAACAGTGTGTCAAACCCCCGTTAGGTGAATGGGCAGTAACATTGTGTCAAACCCCCGTTAAGTGAATGTGGAGTAACACTGTGTCAAACCCCCGTTAGGTGAATGGAAAGTAACAATGTGTCAAACCCCCATTAGGTGAATGGAGAGTAACAATGTGTCAATCTCCCGTCAGATGTATAGGGAATAAAGCTGTGTCAATATCCCATTAGGTGAATGGGGGGTAATACTGTTTCAAACTCCCGTTAGGTGTATAGGGTGAAACATTGAGTCAATCTCCCATTAGGTGAATGGAGAGTAATACTGTGTTAAACGCCCATTAGGTGAATGGGGAGTAACACTGTGTCAATCTCCTGTTAGGTGAATGGGGAGTAAAACTGTGTCAATCTCCCGTTAAGTGAATGGGGAGTAACACTGTGACAAATGCCTGTTAGGTGAATGGGAAGTAACACTGTGTCAATCTCCCGTTAGGTGAATGAGCAGTAACAATGTGTCAATCTCCCGTTAGGTGAATAGGCAGTAAGACATTGTCAGTATCCCATTAGGTGGATGGGGAGTAATAATGTGTCAAACTCCTGTTAGGTGTATAGGGAGTAACACTGTGTCAATCTCCCATTAGGTGAATGGGGAGTAACACTGTGTCAATCTCCCATTAAGGGAATGGGGAGTAACACTGTGTCAAACGCCCATTGGGTGAATGGGGAGCAACAGTGTGTCAAACCCCCATTAGGTGAATGGGGAGTAACACTGTGTCAATCTCCCATTAAGTGAATGGGGAGTAACACTGTGTCAAACCCCCGTTAGGTGAATGGGGAGTAACATTGTGTCAAACCCCCGTTAGGTGAATGGGGAGTAACACTGTGTAAATCTCCCGTTAGGTGAATGAGGACTAACAATGTGTCAATCTCCCATTAGGTGTATAGGGAGTAACACTGTGTGAATATCCCATTAGGTGAATGGGGAGTAATAATGTGTCAATCTCCCGTTAGATGTACAGGGTGTAACAATGTGTCAATCTCCCGTTAGGTGAATAGAGAGTAATACTGTGTCAAACCCCCGTTAGGTGAATGGCGAGTAACACTGTGTCAATCTCCCGTTAGGTGAAAGGGGAGTAACACTGTGTCAATCTCCCGTTAGGTGAATGAGGAGTAACAATGTGTCAATCTTGTGTTAAGTGTTTAGGCAGTAACACTGGGTGAATATACCATAAGGTGAATGGGGATTAATACTGTGTCAATATCCCGATAGGTGAATGGGGAGTAACACTGTGTCAATATCCCATTAGTTGAATGGTGAGTAACACTGTGTCAAAGCCTCATTAGGTGAATGGAGAGTAACACTGTGCCAATCTCCCGTTAGGTGATTGGCGAGTAACACTGTGTGAAACCCCGATTAGGTCAATGATGAGTAACAATGTCTCAATATCCCGTTAGGTGAATGGTGAGTAAAATTGTGTCAAACCCCCGTTAGGTGAATGGGGAGTAACACTGTGTCAAACCCCTGTTAGGTGCATGGGGAGTAACACTGTGCCAATCTTCCGTTAGATGAATGGGGAGTAACATTGTGTGAATCTCCCGTTAGGTGAATGGGGAGTAACACTGTGTCAATATCGCATTAGGTGATTGGAGACTAACACTGTGTAAATCTCCCATTAGGTGAATGAGGAGTCACACTGTGTCAATCTCCCGTTAGGTGAATGATCAGTAACACTGTGTCAATCTCCCGTTAGGTGAATGGAGAGTAACACTGTGTCAATATCCCATTCTGTGAATGGGGAGTAACAATGAGTCAAACCCCCGTGAGGTGAATGAGGAGTAACACTGTGTCAATCCCCATTAGGTGAATGGAGAATAACACACTGTCAATCTCCCGTTAGCTGAATGGAGAGTAACATTGTGTCAAAACCCCGCTAAGTGAATGGGAAGTAACACTGTGTCAATAACCCATTAGGTGAATGGGTTTAACACTGTGTCTAACCCCTGTTACGTGAATGGGCAGTAACACTGTGTCAATATCCCATTAGTTGAATGGGGAGTAACAACGTGTCAATCTCCCGTTAGGTGAATGGGGAGTAACACTGTGTCAATCTCCCGTTAGATGAATGGGGAGTAACACTGTGTCAATATCCCATTAGGTGAATGTGGAATAACACTGTGTCAATATCACATTAGGTGAATGGAGAGTAACAATGGGTCAAACGCCCGTTAGGTGAAGGAGGATTAACACTGTGTCAAACCCCCATTAGGGGAATGATCAGTAAAACTGTGTCAATCTCCCGTTAGGTGAATGGAGAGTAACATTGTGTCAAACTCCTGTTAAGTGAATGGAGAGTAACAGTGTATCAAACCCCCATTAAGTGAATGGGGAGTAACACTGTGTCAATATCCCATTAAGTGAATGGGGAGTAAGACTGTGTCTTACCCCCGTTAGGTGAATGGGGAGAAACTGTGTCAATATCCCGATAGGTGAATGGGGAGTAACACTGCGTCAATAGGCAATTAGGTGAATGGTGAGTAACAATGTGTCAAACCCTCATTTGGTGAATGGGGAGTAACACTGTGTCAATCTCCCGTTAGGTGAATGGCGAGTAACAATGTGTCAAACCCCCGTTAGGTGAATGGAGCTTAACAATGCATCAATATCACGTAAGGTGAATGGTGAGTATAACTTTGTCAAACCCCCGTTAGGTGAATGGGGAGTAACACTGTGTCAAACCCCCATTAGGTATATAGGGAATAACACTGTCTCAATATCCCATTAGGTGAATGGGGAGTAATAGTGTGTCAAGCTCCCGTTAGGTGTATAGAGAGTAACACTGTGTCAATCTCCCGTTAGGAGAATGGAGAGTAATACTGTGTCAATCTCCCGTTAGGTGAATGAGGAGTAACACTGTGTCAAATCCTCGTTACGTGAATGAGGAGTAACACTGTTTCAAATCCCCGTTTGGTGAATGGGGAGTAACACTGTGTCAAACCCCCGTTAGGTGAATGGGGAGTAACAATGTGTCAATCTCCCATCAGGTGTATAGGGAGTAACACTGTGTCAATCTCCCGTTAGGTGAATGGAGAGTAATACTGTGTCATTCTCCCGTTAGGTGAATGGGGAGTAACAATGTGCCAAACCCCGTTAGATGAATGGGGAGTAAAACTGTGTCAAACCCCCGTTTGGTGAATGAGGAGTAACACTGTGTCAATATCCCATTAGGTGAATGGAGAGTAATATTGTGTCAATCTCCAGTTAGGAGAATGGGGAGCAAAAATGTGTCAATCTCCCGTTAGGTGTATGGAGAGTAACACTGTGTCAAACCCCCGTTAGGTGAATGGAGAATAACACTGTGTCAAACACCCGTTAGGTGAATGGGGAGTAACAATGTGTCAATGTCCAGTTAGGTGAATGGAGAGTAACACCGTGTCAATCACCTGTTAGGTAATTGGAGAGTAGCAGTGTGTCAATATCCCATTAGGTGAATGGGGAGTAACAACGTGTCAATCTCCCGTTAGGTGAATGGGGAGTAACAACGTGTCAATCTCCCGTTAGGTGAATGGAGAGTAACACTGTGTCAATCTCCCGTTGGGCGAATGGAGAATAACATTGTGTCAAACCCCCTTTAGATGAATGGAGAGTAATGCTGTGTCAAACCTCCGTTAGGGAAATGGGGAGTAACACTTTCTCAAAACCCTGTTTGGTGAATGGGGAGTAACACTGTCTCAAACCCCCGTTAGGTGAATGGGGAGTATGACTGTGTCAATATCCCGTTAGATGAATGGGGAGCAACAATGTGTCAATATCCGGATAGGTGAATGGGGAGTAAAACTGTGTCAATATCCAGTCAGGTGAATGGAGAGTAACACTGTGTCAAACCCCCGTTAGGTGAATGGGGCGTAACACTGTGTCAATCTCCCGTTAAGTGAATGGGGAGTAACACTGTCTCAAACCCCCGTTAGGTGAATGGGAAGTAACACTTTCTCAAAACCCTGTTTGGTGAATGGGGAGTAACACTGTCTCAAACCCCCGTTAGGTGAATGGGGAGTATGACTGTGTCAATCTCCCATTAGGTGAATGGGGAGTAACATTGTGTCAATATCCCATTGGGTGAATGGTGAGTAACACAGTGTCAAACCTCCGTTAGGAGAATGGGGAGTATGACTGTGTCAATCTCCCGTTAGGTGAATGGAGAGTAACAGTGTGTTAAACTCCCATTAGGTGAATGGAGAGTAACACTGTGTCAATGTCCCATTAGGTGAATAAGGAGTAACACTGTGTCTAAACCCCGTTAGGTGAATGGGGAGTAACAGTGTGTCAAACCTCTGTTAGGTGAATGGGGAGTAACACTGTGTCAAAAGCCCGTTAAGTGAGTGGGGAGCAACACTCTGTCAAACCTCCATTAGGTGAATGGGGAGTAACAATGTGTCAATATCCCGTTAGGTGAATGGTGAGTAAAACTGTCTCAAACTCCCGTTAGGTGAATGGGGAGTCACACTGTGTCAATCTCCCGTTAGGTGAATGGAGAGTAACACTGTGTCAATATCCCATTAGGTGATTGGGGAGTAATACTGTGTCAATCTCCCGCTGCGTGTATAGGGTGTAACACTGTGTCAATCTCCCGTTAGGGGAATGGAGAGTAATACTGTGTCAAACCCCCATTAGGTGAATGGGGAGTAACACTGTGTCAATCTCACGGTTGGTGAATGAGGAGTAACAATATGTCAAACTCCCGTTAGGTGAATGAGCAGTAATAGTGTGTCAATCTCCCGTTAGGTGAATGGAGAGTAACATTGTGTCAATCTCCCGTTACGTGAATGGAGAGTAACACTGTGTCAATATCCCATTAAGTGAATGGGGAATAAAAATGAGTAAAACCCCCGTTAGGTGAATGAGGAGTAACACTGTGTCAATCTCCCGTTAGGTGAATGGAGAGTAACATTGTGCCAAACTCCCATTAGGTGAATGGAGAGTAACACTGTGTCAATATCCCATTAGGTGAATATGGAGCAACATTGTGTCAAACCCCTGTCAGGTGAATGGGGAGTAACACTGCTTCAAAACCCCATTAAGTGAGTGGGGAGCAACACTGCGTCAAATTTCCGTTAGGCGAATGGGGAGTAACAATGTGTCAATATCCCGTTAGGTGAATGGTGAGTAAAACTGTCTCAAACTCCCGTTAGGGGAATGGAGAGTAAAATTGAGTCAAACCCCCGTTAGGTGAATGGGGAGTAACACTGTGTCAAACCCCCGTTAGGTGAATGGGGAGTAACACTGTGTCAATCTCCCGTTAGGTGAATGAGGAGTAACAATGTGTCAATCTCCCGAGGGGGGTATAGGCAGTAACACTGTGTCAGTATCCCATTAGGTGAATGTGAGTAATAATGTGTCAATCTCCCGTTTGGTGTATAGGGAGTAACACTGTGTCAATGTCCCGTTAGGTGAAAGGAGAGTAATAATGTGTCAATCTCCCGTTAGGTGAATGGAGAGTAACACTGTGTCAAACCCCGTTAGGTGAATGAGGAGAAACACTGTGTCAATCTCCTGTTAGGTGAATGGTGAGTAACACTGTGTCAATCTCCCGTTAGGTGAATGGAGATGAACACTCTGTCAATCTCCCATTTGGTGAATGGAGAGTAACACTGTGTCAGTATCCCATTAGGTGAAAGGGGAGCAACAACGTGTCAATCTCCCGTTAGTTGAATGAGGAGTAACACAGTGTCAATCTCCCGTTAGCGGAATGGGGAGTAAAACTGTGTCAATCTCCCGTTAGGTGAATGGGGAGTAACAATGTGTCTAACCCCCGATTGGTGAATGGGGAGTAACACCGTGTCAATATCCCATTATGTGAATGGGGAGTAAGAATGAGTCAAACCCCCGTTAGGTGAATGGAGACTAACACTGTGTCAATTTCCCATTAGGTGAATGGAGAGTAACATTGTGATAAACTCCCGTTAGGGGAATGGAGAGAAACACGGTATCAAACCCCCGTTAAGTGAATGGGGAGTAACACTGTGTCAAATGCCCGTTAGGTAAATATGGTGCAACAGTGTGTCAAACCCCCGTTAGGTGAATGGGGAGTAACATTGTGTCAAACCCCCGTTAAGTGAATGTGGAGTAACACTGTGTCAAACCCCTGTTAGGTGAATGGAGAGTAACACTGTGTCAAACCCCCATTAGGTGAATGGAGAGTAACACTGTGTCAAACCCCCGTTAGGTGAATGGGGAGTAACACTGTGTCAAAATTCCGTTAGGTGAATGAGGAGTAACACTGTGTCAATATCCCGTTAGGTGAATGGTGAGTAAAACTGTCTCAAACTTCCGTTAGGTGAATGAAGAGTAACAATGTGTCAATCTCCCATCAGATGTATAGGGAATAAAGCTGTGTCAATATCCCATTAGGTGTATGGGGTGTAATACTGTTTCAAACTCCCGTTAGGTGTATAGGGTGAAACATTGAGTCAATCTCCCATTAGGTGAATGGAGAGTAATACTGTGTCAAACCCCCATTAGGTGAATGGGGAGTAACACTGTGTCAATCTCACGGTTGGTGAATGAGGAGTAACAATATGTCAAACTCCCGTTAGGTGAATGAGCAGTAATAGTGTGTCAATCTCCCGTTAGGTGAATGGAGAGTAACATTGTGTCAATCTCCCGTTACGTGAATGGAGAGTAACACTGTGTCAATATCCCATTCAGTGAATGGGGAATAAAAATGAGCAAAACCCCCGTTAGGTGAATGAGGAGTAACACTGTGTCAATCTCCCGTTAGGTGAATGGAGAGTAACATTGTGCCAAACTCCCATTAGGTGAATGGAGAGTAACACTGTGTCAATATCCCATTAGGTGAATATGGAGCAACATTGTGTCAAACCCCTGTCAGGTGAATGGGGAGTAACACTGCTTCAAAACCCCGTTAAGTGAGTGGGGAGCAACACTGCGTCAAATTTCCGTTAGGCGAATGGGGAGTAACAGTGTGTCAATATCCCGTTAGGTGAATGGTGGTAAAACTGTCTCAAACTCCCGTTAGGGGAATGGAGAGTAAAATTGAGTCAAACCCCCGTTAGGTGAATGGGGAGTAACACTGTGTCAAACCCCCGTTAGGTGAATGGGGAGTAACACTGTGTCAATCTCCCGTTAGGTGAATGAGGAGTAACAATGTGTCAATCTCCCGAGGGGGGTATAGGCAGTAACACTGTGTCAGTATCCCATTAGGTGAATGTGAGTAATAATGTGTCAATCTCCCGTTTGGTGTATAGGGAGTAACACTGTGTCAATGTCCCGTTAGGTGAAAGGAGAGTAATAATGTGTCAATCTCCCGTTAGGTGAATGGAGAGTAACACTGTGTCAAACCCCGTTAGGTGAATGGGGAGTAACACTGTGTCAATCTCCCTTAGGTGAATGGGGAGTAACACTGTGTCAATCTCCCGTTAGGTGAATGGAGAGTAATACTGTGTCAAACCTCCGTTAGGTGAATGGGGAGTAACAATGTGTCAATATCCCGCTAGGTGAATGGGGAGTAAAACTGTCTCAAACTCCCGTTAGGTGAATGGAGAGTAAAATTGAGACAAACCCCCGTAAGGTGAATGGAGAGTAACACTGTGTCAAACCCCCATTAGGTATATAGGGAATAACACTGTCTCAATATCCCATTAGGTGAATGGGGAGTAATAGTGTGTCAAGCTCCCGTTAGGTGTATAGAGAGTAACACTGTGTCAATCTCCCGTTAGGAGAATGGAGAGTAATACTGTGTCAATCTCCCGTTAGGTGAATGAGGAGAAACACTGTGTCAAATCCCCGTTACGTGAATGAGGAGTAACACTGTTTCAAATCCCCGTTTGGTGAATGGGGAGTAACACTGTGTCAATCTCCCGTTAGGTGAATGAGCAGTAACAATGTGTCAATCTCCCGTTTGGTGTATAGGCAGTAACACTGTGTCAGTATCCCATTATGTGAATGGGGAGTAATAATGTGTCAATCTCCCATTAGGTGAATAGGGAGTAACACTGTGTCTAACCCCCGTTAGGTGAATGGGGAGTAACACTGTGTCAATCTCCAGTTAGGTGAATGGGAAGTAACACTGTGTCAATATCCCGTTAGGTGAATGGTGAGTAACACTGTGTCAAACCCCCGTTAGGTGAATGGGGAGTAACAATGTGTCAATCTCCCATCAGGTGTATAGAGAGTAACACTGTGTCAATCTCCCGTTAGGTGAATGGAGAGTAATACTGTGTCATTCTCCCGTTAGGTGAATGGGGAGTAACAATGTGCCAAACCCCGTTAGATGAATGGGGAGTAAAACTGTGTCAAACCCCCGTTTGGTGAATGAGGAGTAACACTGTGTCAATATCCCATTAGGTGAATGGAGAGTAATATTGTGTCAATCTCCAGTTAGGAGAATGGGGAGCAAAAATGTGTCAATCTCCCGTTAGGTGTATGGAGAGTAACACTGTGTCAAACCCCCGTTAGGTGAATGGAGAATAACACTGTGTCAAACCCCCGTTAGGTTAATAAGGAGTAACAATGTGTCAATGTCCAGTTAGGTGAATGGAGAGTAACACCGTGTCAATCACCTGTTAGGTAATTGGAGAGTAGCAGTGTGTCAATATCCCATTAGGTGAATGGGGAGTAACAACGTGTCAATCTCCCGTTAGGTGAATGGGGAGTAACAACGTGTCAATCTCCCGTTAGGTGAATGGAGAGTAACACTGTGTCAATCTCCCGTTGGGCGAATGGAGAATAACATTGTGTCAAACCCCCTTTAGATGAATGGAGAGTAATGCTGTGTCAAACCTCCGTTAGGGAAATGGGGAGTAACACTTTCTCAAAACCCTGTTTGGTGAATGGGGAGTAACACTGTCTCAAACCCCCGTTAGGTGAATGGGGAGTATGACTGTGTCAATATCCCGTTAGATGAATGGGGAGCAACAATGTGTCAATATCCGGATAGGTGAATGGGGAGTAAAACTGTGTCAATATCCAGTCAGGTGAATGGAGAGTAACACTGTGTCAAACCCCCGTTAGGTGAATGGGGCGTAACACTGTGTCAATCTCCCATTAGGTGAATGTTGAGTAACACTGTGTCAAACCCCCGTTAAGTGAATGGGGAGTAACACTGTCTCAAACCCCCGTTAGGTGAATGGGGAGTAACACTTTCTCAAAACCCTGTTTGATGAATGGGGAGTAACACTGTCTCAAACCCCCGTTAGGTGAATGGGGAGTATGAATGTGTCAATCTCCCATTAGGTGAATGGGGAGTAACATTGTGTCAATATCCCATTGGGTGAATGGTGAGTAACACAGTGTCAAACCTCCGTTAGGTGAATGGGGAGTATGACTGTGTCAATCTCCCGTTAGGTGAATGGAGAGTAACAGTGTGTTAAACTCCCATTAGGTGAATGGAGAGTAACACTGTGTCAATGTCCCATTAGGTGAATAAGGAGTAACACTGTGTCTAAACCCCGTTAGGTGAATGGGGAGTAACAGTGTGTCAAACCTCCGTTAGGTGAATGGGGAGTAACACTGTGTCAAAAGCCCGTTAAGTGAGTGGGGAGCAACACTAGGTCAAACCTCCATTAGGTGAATGAGGAGAAACACTGTGTCAATCTCCTGTTAGGTGAATGGTGAGTAACACTGTGTCAATCTCCCGTTAGGTGAATGGAGATGAACACTCTGTCAATCTCCCATTTGGTGAATGGAGAGTAACACTGTGTCAGTATCCCATTAGGTGAAAGGGGAGCAACAACGTATCAATCTCCCGTTAGTTGAATGAGGAGTAACACAGTGTCAATCTCCCGTTAGCGGAATGGGGAGTAAAACTGTGTCAATCTCCCGTTAGGTGAATGGGGAGTAACAATGTGTCTAACCCCCGATTGGTGAATGGGGAGTAACACCGTGTCAATATCCCATTATGTGAATGGGGAGTAAGAATGAGTCAAACCCCAGTTAGGTGAATGGAGACTAACACTGTGTCAATTTCCCATTAGGTGAATGGAGAGTAACATTGTGATAAACTCCCGTTAGGGGAATGGAGAGAAACACGGTATCAAACCCCCGTTAAGTGAATGGGGAGTAACACTGTGTCAAATGCCCGTTAGGTAAATATGGTGCAACAGTGTGTCAAACCCCCGTTAGGTGAATGGGGAGTAACATTGTGTCAAACCCCCGTTAAGTGAATGTGGAGTAACACTGTGTCAAACCCCTGTTAGGTGAATGGAGAGTAACACTGTGTCAAACCCCCATTAGGTGAATGGAGAGTAACACTGTGTCAAACCCCCGTTAGGTGAATGGGGAGTAACACTGTGTCAAAATTCCGTTAGGTGAATGAGGAGTAACACTGTGTCAATATCCCGTTAGGTGAATGGTGAGTAAAACTGTCTCAAACTTCGGTTAGGTGAATGAAGAGTAACAATGTGTCAATCTCCCATCAGATGTATAGGGAATAAAGCTGTGTCAATATCCCATTAGGTGTATGGGGTGTAATACTGTTTCAAACTCCCGTTAGGTGTATAGGGTGAAACATTGAGTCAATCTCCCATTACGTGAATGGAGAGTAATACTGTGTCAAACCCCCATTAGGTGAATGGGGAGTAACACTGTGTCAATCTCACGGTTGGTGAATGAGGAGTAACAATATGTCAAACTCCCGTTAGGTGAATGAGCAGTAATAGTGTGTCAATCTCCCGTTAGGTGAATGGAGAGTAACATTGTGTCAATCTCCCGTTACGTGAATGGAGAGTAACACTGTGTCAATATCCCATTAAGTGAATGGGGAATAAAAATGAGTAAAACCCCCGTTAGGTGAATGAGGAGTAACACTGTGTCAATCTCCCGTTAGGTGAATGGAGAGTAACATTGTGCCAAACTCCCATTAGGTGAATGGAGAGTAACACTGTGTCAATATCCCATTAGGTGAATATGGAGCAACATTGTGTCAAACCCCTGTCAGGTGAATGGGGAGTAACACTGCTTCAAAACCCCGTTAAGTGAGTGGGGAGCAACACTGCGTCAAATTTCCGTTAGGCGAATGGGGAGTAACAATGTGTCAATATCCCGTTAGGTGAATGGTGGTAAAACTGTCTCAAACTCCCGTTAGGGGAATGGAGAGTAAAATTGAGTCAAACCCCCGTTAGGTGAATGGGGAGTAACACTGTGTCAAACCCCCGTTAGGTGAATGGGGAGTAACACTGTGTCAATCTCCCGTTAGGTGAATGAGGAGTAACAATGTGTCAATCTCCCGAGGGGGGTATAGGCAGTAACACTGTGTCAGTATCCCATTAGGTGAATGTGAGTAATAATGTGTCAATCTCCCGTTTGGTGTATAGGGAGTAACACTGTGTCAATGTCCCGTTAGGTGAAAGGAGAGTAATAATGTGTCAATCTCCCGTTAGGTGAATGGAGAGTAACACTGTGTCAAACCCCGTTAGGTGAATGGGGAGTAACACTGTGTCAATCTCCCTTAGGTGAATGGGGAGTAACACTGTGTCAATCTCCCGTTAGGTGAATGGAGAGTAATACTGTGTCAAACCTCCGTTAGGTGAATGGGGAGTAACAATGTGTCAATATCCCGCTAGGTGAATGGGGAGTAAAACTGTCTCAAACTCCCGTTAGGTGAATGGAGAGTAAAATTGAGACAAACCCCCGTAAGGTGAATGGAGAGTAACACTGTGTCAAACCCCCATTAGGTATATAGGGAATAACACTGTCTCAATATCCCATTAGGTGAATGGGGAGTAATAGTGTGTCAAGCTCCCGTTAGGTGTATAGAGAGTAACACTGTGTCAATCTCCCGTTAGGAGAATGGAGAGTAATACTGTGTCAATCTCCCGTTAGGTGAATGAGGAGTAACACTGTGTCAAATCCCCGTTACGTGAATGAGGAGTAACACTGTTTCAAATCCCCGTTTGGTGAATGGGGAGTAACACTGTGTCAATCTCCCGTTAGGTGAATGAGCAGTAACAATGTGTCAATCTCCCGTTTGGTGTATAGGCAGTAACACTGTGTCAGTATCCCATTATGTGAATGGGGAGTAATAATGTGTCAATCTCCCATTAGGTGAATAGGGAGTAACACTGTGTCTAACCCCCGTTAGGTGAATGGGGAGTAACACTGTGTCAATCTCCAGTTAGGTGAATGGGAAGTAACACTGTGTCAATATCCCGTTAGGTGAATGGTGAGTAACACTGTGTCAAACCCCCGTTAGGTGAATGGGGAGTAACAATGTGCCAAACCCCGTTAGATGAATGGGGAGTAAAACTGTGTCAAACCCCCGTTTGGTGAATGAGGAGTAACACTGTGTCAATATCCCATTAGGTGAATGGAGAGTAATATTGTGTCAATCTCCAGTTAGGAGAATGGGGAGCAAAAATGTGTCAATCTCGCGTTAGGTGTATGGAGAGTAACACTGTGTCAAACCCCCGTTAGGTGAATGGAGAATAACACTGTGTCAAACCCCCGTTAGGTTAATAAGGAGTAACAATGTGTCAATGTCCAGTTAGGTGAATGGAGAGTAACACCGTGTCAATCACCTGTTAGGTAATTGGAGAGTAGCAGTGTGTCAATATCCCATTAGGTGAATGGGGAGTAACAACGTGTCAATCTCCCGTTAGGTGAATGGGGAGTAACAACGTGTCAATCTCCCGTTAGGTGAATGGAGAGTAACACTGTGTCAATCTCCCGTTGGGCGAATGGAGAATAACATTGTGTCAAACCCCCTTTAGATGAATGGAGAGTAATGCTGTGTCAAACCTCCGTTAGGGAAATGGGGAGTAACACTTTCTCAAAACCCTGTTTGGTGAATGGGGAGTAACACTGTCTCAAACCCCCGTTAGGTGAATGGGGAGTATGACTGTGTCAATATCCCGTTAGATGAATGGGGAGCAACAATGTTTCAATATCCGGATAGGTGAATGGGGAGTAAAACTGTGTCAATATCCAGTCAGGTGAATGGAGAGTAACACTGTGTCAAACCCCCGTTAGGTGAATGGGGCGTAACACTGTGTCAATCTCCCGTTAGGTGAATGTTGAGTAACACTGTGTCAAACCCCCGTTAAGTGAATGGGGAGTAACACTGTGTCAAATGCCCGTTAGGTAAATATGGTGCAACAGTGTGTCAAACCCCCGTTAGGTGAATGGGGAGTAACATTGTGTCAAACCCCCGTTAAGTGAATGTGGAGTAACACTGTGTCAAACCCCTGTTAGGTGAATGGAGAGTAACACTGTGTCAAACCCCCATTAGGTGAATGGAGAGTAACACTGTGTCAAACCCCCGTTAGGTGAATGGGGAGTAACACTGTGTCAAAATTCCGTTAGGTGAATGAGGAGTAACACTGTGTCAATATCCCGTTAGGTGAATGGTGAGTAAAACTGTCTCAAACTTCCGTTAGGTGAATGAAGAGTAACAATGTGTCAATCTCCCATCAGATGTATAGGGAATAAAGCTGTGTCAATATCCCATTAGGTGTATGGGGTGTAATACTGTTTCAAACTCCCGTTAGGTGTATAGGGTGAAATATTGAGTCAATCTCCCATTAGGTGAATGGAGAGTAATGCTGTGTCAAACCCCCATTAGGTGAATGGGGAGTAACACTGTGTCAATCTCACGGTTGGTGAATGAGGAGTAACAATATGTCAAACTCCCGTTAGGTGAATGAGCAGTAATAGTGTGTCAATCTCCCGTTAGGTGAATGGAGAGTAACATTGTGTCAATCTCCCGTTACGTGAATGGAGAGTAACACTGTGTCAATATCCCATTAAGTGAATGGGGAATAAAAATGAGTAAAACCCCCGTTAGGTGAATGAGGAGTAACACTGTGTCAATCTCCCGTTAGGTGAATGGAGAGTAACATTGTGCCAAACTCCCATTAGGTGAATGGAGAGTAACACTGTGTCAATATCCCATTAGGTGAATATGGAGCAACATTGTGTCAAACCCCTGTCAGGTGAATGGGGAGTAACACTGCTTCAAAACCCCATTAAGTGAGTGGGGAGCAACACTGCGTCAAATTTCCGTTAGGCGAATGGGGAGTAACAATGTGTCAATATCCCGTTAGGTGAATGGTGGTAAAACTGTCTCAAACTCCCGTTAGGGGAATGGAGAGTAAAATTGAGTCAAACCCCCGTTAGGTGAATGGGGAGTAACACTGTGTCAAACCCCCGTTAGGTGAATGGGGAGTAACACTGTGTCAATCTCCCGTTAGGTGAATGAGGAGTAACAATGTGTCAATCTCCCGAGGGGGGTATAGGCAGTAACACTGTGTCAGTATCCCATTAGGTGAATGTGAGTAATAATGTGTCAATCTCCCGTTTGGTGTATAGGGAGTAACACTGTGTCAATGTCCCGTTAGGTGAAAGGAGAGTAATAATGTGTCAATCGCCCGTTAGGTGAATGGAGAGTAACACTGTGTCAAACCCCGTTAGGTGAATGGGGAGTAACACTGTGTCAATCTCCCTTAGGTGAATGGGGAGTAACACTGTGTCAATCTCCCGTTAGGTGTATAGAGAGTAACACTGTGTCAATCTCCCGTTAGGAGAATGGAGAGTAATACTGTGTCAATCTCCCGTTAGGTGAATGAGGAGTAACACTGTGTCAAATCCCCGTTACGTGAATGAGGAGTAACACTGTTTCAAATCCCCGTTTGGTGAATGGGGAGTAACACTGTGTCAATCTCCCGTTAGGTGAATGAGCAGTAACAATGTGTCAATCTCCCGTTTGGTGTATAGGCAGTAACACTGTGTCAGTATCCCATTATGTGAATGGGGAGTAATAATGTGTCAATCTCCCATTAGGTGAATAGGGAGTAACACTGTGTCTAACCCCCGTTAGGTGAATGGGGAGTAACACTGTGTCAATCTCCAGTTAGGTGAATGGGAAGTAACACTGTGTCAATATCCCGTTAGGTGAATGGTGAGTAACACTGTGTCAAACCCCCGTTAGGTGAATGGGGAGTAACAATGTGTCAATCTCCCATCAGGTGTATAGGGAGTAACACTGTGTCAATCTCCCGTTAGGTGAATGGAGAGTAATACTGTGTCATTCTCCCGTTAGGTGAATGGGGAGTAACAATGTGCCAAACCCCGTTAGATGAATGGGGAGTAAAACTGTGTCAAACCCCCGTTTGGTGAATGAGGAGTAACACTGTGTCAATATCCCATTAGGTGAATGGAGAGTAATATTGTGTCAATCTCCAGTTAGGAGAATGGGGAGCAAAAATGTGTCAATCTCCCGTTAGGTGTATGGAGAGTAACACTGTGTCAAACCCCCGTTAGGTGAATGGAGAATAACACTGTGTCAAACCCCCGTTAGGTTAATAAGGAGTAACAATGTGTCAATGTCCAGTTAGGTGAATGGAGAGTAACACCGTGTCAATCACCTGTTAGGTAATTGGAGAGTAGCAGTGTGTCAATATCCCATTAGGTGAATGGGGAGTAACAACGTGTCAATCTCCCGTTAGGTGAATGGGGAGTAACAACGTGTCAATCTCCCGTTAGGTGAATGGAGAGTAACACTGTGTCAATCTCCCGTTGGGCGAATGGAGAATAACATTGTGTCAAACCCCCTTTAGATGAATGGAGAGTAATGCTGTGTCAAACCTCCGTTAGGGAAATGGGGAGTAACACTTTCTCAAAACCCTGTTTGGTGAATGGGGAGTAACACTGTCTCAAACCCCCGTTAGGTGAATGGGGAGTATGACTGTGTCAATATCCCGTTAGATGAATGGGGAGCAACAATGTGTCAATATCCGGATAGGTGAATGGGGAGTAAAACTGTGTCAATATCCAGTCAGGTGAATGGAGAGTAACACTGTGTCAAACCCCCGTTAGGTGAATGGGGCGTAACACTGTGTCAATCTCCCGTTAGGTGAATGTTGAGTAACACTGTGTCAAACCCCCGTTAAGTGAATGGGGAGTAACACTGTCTCAAACCCCCGTTAGGTGAATGGGGAGTATGACTGTGTCAATCTCCCATTAGGTGAATGGGGAGTAACATTGTGTCAATATCCCATTGGGTGAATGGTGAGTAACACAGTGTCAAACCTCCGTTAGGTGAATGGGGAGTATGACTGTGTCAATCTCCCGTTAGGTGAATGGAGAGTAACAGTGTGTTAAACTCCCATTAGGTGAATGGAGAGTAACACTGTGTCAATGTCCCATTAGGTGAATAAGGAGTAACACTGTGTCTAAACCCCGTTAGGTGAATGGGGAGTAACAGTGTGTCAAACCTCCGTTAGGTGAATGGGGAGTAACACTGTGTCAAAAGCCCGTTAAGTGAGTGGGGAGCAACACTCTGTCAAACCTCCATTAGGTGAATGAGGAGAAACACTGTGTCAATCTCCTGTTAGGTGAATGGTGAGTAACACTGTGTCAATCTCCCGTTAGGTGAATGGAGATGAACACTCTGTCAATCTCCCATTTGGTGAATGGAGAGTAACACTGTGTCAGTATCCCATTAGGTGAAAGGGGAGCAACAACGTATCAATCTCCCGTTAGTTGAATGAGGAGTAACACAGTGTCAATCTCCCGTTAGCGGAATGGGGAGTAAAACTGTGTCAATCTCCCGTTAGTTGAATGGGGAGTAACAATGTGTCTAACCCCCGATTGGTGAATGGGGAGTAACACCGTGTCAATATCCCATTATGTGAATGGGGAGTAAGAATGAGTCAAACCCCCGTTAGGTGAATGGAGACTAACACTGTGTCAATTTCCCATTAGGTGAATGGAGAGTAACATTGTGATAAACTCCCGTTAGGGGAATGGAGAGAAACACGGTATCAAACCCCCGTTAAGTGAATGGGGAGTAACACTGTGTCAAATGCCCGTTAGGTAAATATGGTGCAACAGTGTGTCAAACCCCCGTTAGGTGAATGGGGAGTAACATTGTGTCAAACCCCCGTTAAGTGAATGTGGAGTAACACTGTGTCAAACCCCTGTTAGGTGAATGGAGAGTAACACTGTGTCAAACCCCCATTAGGTGAATGGAGAGTAACACTTTGTCAAACCCCCGTTAGGTGAATGGGGAGTAAAACTGTGTCAAAATCCCGTTAGGTGAATGAGGAGTAACACTGTGTCAATATCCCGTTAGGTGAATGGTGAGTAAAACTGTCTCAAACTTCCGTTAGGTGAATGAAGAGTAACAATGTGTCAATCTCCCATCAGATGTATAGGGAATAAAGCTGTGTCAATATCCCATTAGGTGTATGGGGTGTAATACTGTTTCAAACTCCCGTTAGGTGTATAGGGTGAAACATTGAGTCAATCTCCCATTAGGTGAATGGAGAGTAATACTGTGTCAAACCCCCATTAGGTGAATGGGGAGTAACACTGTGTCAATCTCACGGTTGGTGAATGAGGAGTAACAATATGTCAAACTCCCGTTAGGTGAATGAGCAGTAATAGTGTGTCAATCTCCCGTTAGGTGAATGGAGAGTAACATTGTGTCAATCTCCCGTTAGGTGAATGGAGAGTAACACTGTGTCAATATCCCATTAAGTGAATGGGGAATAAAAATGAGTAAAACCCCCGTTAGGTGAATGAGGAGTAACACTGTGTCAATCTCCCGTTAGGTGAATGGAGAGTAACATTGTGCCAAACTCCCATTAGGTGAATGGAGAGTAACACTGTGTCAATATCCCACTAGGTGAATATGGAGCAACATTGTGTCAAACCCCTGTCAGGTGAATGGGGAGTAACACTGCTTCAAAACCCCGTTAAGTGAGTGGGGAGCAACACTGCGTCAAATTTCCGTTAGGCGAATGGGGAGTAACAATGTGTCAATATCCCGTTAGGTGAATGGTGAGTAAAACTGTCTCAAACTCCCGTTAGGGGAATGGAGAGTAAAATTGAGTCAAACCCCCGTTAGGTGAATGGGGAGTAACACTGTGTCAAACCCCCGTTAGGTGAATGGGGAGTAACACTGTGTCAATCTCCCGTTAGGTGAATGAGGAGTAACAATGTGTCAATCTCCCGAGGGGGGTATAGGCAGTAACACTGTGTCAGTATCCCATTAGGTGAAAGGAGAGTAATAATGTGTCAATCTCCCGTTAGGTGAATGGAGAGTAACACTGTGTCAAACCCCGTTAGGTGAATGAGGAGAAACACTGTGTCAATCTCCTGTTAGGTGAATGGTGAGTAACACTGTGTCAATCTCCCGTTAGGTGAATGGAGATGAACACTCTGTCAATCTCCCATTTGGTGAATGGAGAGTAACACTGTGTCAGTATCCCATTAGGTGAAAGGGGAGCAACAACGTGTCAATCTCCCATTAGTTGAATGAGGAGTAACACAGTGTCAATCTCCCGTTAGCGGAATGGGGAGTAAAACTGTGTCAATCTCCCGTTAGGTGAATGGGGAGTAACAATGTGTCTAACCCCCGATTGGTGAATGGGGAGTAACACCGTGTCAATATCCCATTATGTGAATGGGGAGTAAGAATGAGTCAAACCCCCGTTAGGTGAATGGAGACTAACACTGTGTCAATTTCCCATTAGGTGAATGGAGAGTAACATTGTGATAAACTCCCGTTAGGGGAATGGAGAGAAACACGGTATCAAACCCCCGTTAAGTGAATGGGGAGTAACACTGTGTCAAATGCCCGTTAGGTAAATATGGTGCAACAGTGTGTCAAACCCCCGTTAGGTGAATGGGGAGTAACATTGTGTCAAACCCCCGTTAAGTGAATGTGGAGTAACACTGTGTCAAACCCCTGTTAGGTGAATGGAGAGTAACACTGTGTCAAACCCCCATTAGGTGAATGGAGAGTAACACTGTGTCAAACCCCCGTTAGGTGAATGGGGAGTAAAACTGTGTCAAAATCCCGTTAGGTGAATGAGGAGTAACACTGTGTCAATATCCCGTTAGGTGAATGGTGAGTAAAACTGTCTCAAACTTCCGTTAGGTGAATGAAGAGTAACAATGTGTCAATCTCCCATCAGATGTATAGGGAATAAAGCTGTGTCAATATCCCATTAGGTGTATGGGGTGTAATACTGTTTCAAACTCCCGTTAGGTGTATAGGGTGAAACATTGAGTCAATCTCCCATTAGGTGAATGGAGAGTAATACTGTGTCAAACCCCCATTAGGTGAATGGGGAGTAACACTGTGTCAATCTCACGGTTGGTGAATGAGGAGTAACAATATGTCAAACTCCCGTTAGGTGAATGAGCAGTAATAGTGTGTCAATCTCCCGTTAGGTGAATGGAGAGTAACATTGTGTCAATCTCCCGTTAGGTGAATGGAGAGTAACACTGTGTCAATATCCCATTAAGTGAATGGGGAATAAAAATGAGTAAAACCCCCGTTAGGTGAATGAGGAGTAACACTGTGTCAATCTCCCGTTAGGTGAATGGAGAGTAACATTGTGCCAAACTCCCATTAGGTGAATGGAGAGTAACACTGTGTCAATATCCCACTAGGTGAATATGGAGCAACATTGTGTCAAACCCCTGTCAGGTGAATGGGGAGTAACACTGCTTCAAAACCCCGTTAAGTGAGTGGGGAGCAACACTGCGTCAAATTTCCGTTAGGCGAATGGGGAGTAACAATGTGTCAATATCCCGTTAGGTGAATGGTGAGTAAAACTGTCTCAAACTCCCGTTAGGGGAATGGAGAGTAAAATTGAGTCAAACCCCCGTTAGGTGAATGGGGAGTAACACTGTGTCAAACCCCCGTTAGGTGAATGGGGAGTAACACTGTGTCAATCTCCCGTTAGGTGAATGAGGAGTAACAATGTGTCAATCTCCCGAGGGGGGTATAGGCAGTAACACTGTGTCAGTATCCCATTAGGTGAAAGGAGAGTAATAATGTGTCAATCTCCCGTTAGGTGAATGGAGAGTAACACTGTGTCAAACCCCGTTAGGTGAATGAGGAGAAACACTGTGTCAATCTCCTGTTAGGTGAATGGTGAGTAACACTGTGTCAATCTCCCGTTAGGTGAATGGAGATGAACACTCTGTCAATCTCCCATTTGGTGAATGGAGAGTAACACTGTGTCAGTATCCCATTAGGTGAAAGGGGAGCAACAACGTGTCAATCTCCCATTAGTTGAATGAGGAGTAACACAGTGTCAATCTCCCGTTAGCGGAATGGGGAGTAAAACTGTGTCAATCTCCCGTTAGGTGAATGGGGAGTAACAATGTGTCTAACCCCCGATTGGTGAATGGGGAGTAACACCGTGTCAATATCCCATTATGTGAATGGGGAGTAAGAATGAGTCAAACCCCCGTTAGGTGAATGGAGACTAACACTGTGTCAATTTCCCATTAGGTGAATGGAGAGTAACATTGTGATAAACTCCCGTTAGGGGAATGGAGAGAAACACGGTATCAAACCCCCGTTAAGTGAATGGGGAGTAACACTGTGTCAAATGCCCGTTAGGTAAATATGGTGCAACAGTGTGTCAAACCCCCGTTAGGTGAATGGGGAGTAACATTGTGTCAAACCCCCGTTAAGTGAATGTGGAGTAACACTGTGTCAAACCCCCATTAGGTGAATGGAGAGTAACACTGTGTCAAACCCCCATTAGGTGAATGGAGAGTAACACTGTGTCAAACCCCCGTTAGGTGAATGGGGAGTAACACTGTGTCAAAATCCCGTTAGGTGAATGAGGAGTAACACTGTGTCAATATCCCGTTAGGTGAATGGTGAGTAAAACTGTCTCAAACTTCCGTTAGGTGAATGAAGAGTAACAATGTGTCAATCTCCCATCAGATGTATAGGGAATAAAGCTGTGTCAATATCCCATTAGGTGTATGGGATGTAATACTGTTTCAAACTCCCGTTAGGTGTATAGGGTGAAACATTGAGTCAATCTCCCATTAGGTGAATGGAGAGTAATACTGTGTCAAACGCCCATTAGGTGAATGGGGATTAACACTGTGTCAATCTCCTGTTAGGTGAATGGGGAGTAAAACTGTGTCAATCTCCCGTTAAGTGAATGGGGAGTAACACTGTGTCAATCTCCCGTTAGGTGAATGAGCAGTAACAATGTGTCAATCTCCCGTTAGGTGTATAGGCATTAAGACATTGTCAGTATCCCATTAGGTGGAAGGGGAGTAATAATGTGTCAAACTCATGTTAGGTTTTTAGGGAGTAACACTGTGTCAATCTCCCGTTAGGTGAATGGGGAGTAACACTGTGTCAATCTCCCATTAAGTGAATGGGGAGTAACACTGTGTCAAACGCCCATTGGGTGAATGGGGAGCAACAGTGTGTCAAACCCCCATTAGGTGAATGGGGAGTAACACTGTGTGAATATCCCATTAGGTGAATGGGGAGTAATAATGTGTCAATCTCCCGTTAGATGTACAGGGTGTAACAATGTGTCAATCTCCCGTTAGGTGAGTAGAGAGTAATACTGTGTCAAACCCCCGTTAGGTGATTGGCGAGTAACACTGTGTCAATCTCCCGTTAGGTGAAAGGGGAGTAACACTGTGTCAATCTCCCGTTAGGTGAATGAGGAGTAACAATGTGTCAATCTCATGTTAAGTGTTTAGGCAGTAACACTGGGTGAATATACCATAAGGTGAATGGGGATTAATACTGTGTCAATATCCCAATAGGTGAATGGGGAGTAACACTGTGTCAATATCCCATTAGTTGAATGGTGATTAACACTGTGTCAAAGCCTCATTAGGTGAATGGGGAGTAACACTGTGCCAATCTCCCGTTAGGTGATTGGCGAGTAACACTGTGTGAAACCCCGGTTAGGTGAATGATGAGTAACAATGTCTCAATATCCCGTTAGGTGAATGGTGAGTAAAATTGTGTCAAACCCCCGTTAGGTGAATGGGGAGTAACACTGTGTCAAACCCCTGTTAGGTGCATGGGGAGTAACAGTGTGCCAATCTTCCGTTAGATGAATGGGGAGTAACATTGTGTGAATCTCCCGTTAGGTGAATGGGGAGTAACACTGTGTCAATATCGCATTAGGTGATTGGTGACTAACACTGTGTAAATCTCCCATTAGGTGAATGAGGAGTCACACTGTGTCAATCTCCCGTTAGGTGAATGGGGAGTAACACTGTGTCAATCTCCCGTTAGGTGAATGGAGAGTAACACTGTGTCAATATCCCATTCTGTGAATGGGGAGTAACAATGAGTCAAACCCCCGTGAGGTGAATGAGGAGTAACACTGTGTCAATCCCCATTAGGTGAATGGAGAATACCACACTGTCAATCTCCCGTTAGCTGAATGGAGAGTAACATTGTGTCAAAACCCCGCTAAGTGAATGGGGAGTAACACTGTGTCAATAACCCATTAGGTGAATGGGTTTAACACTGTGTCTAACCCCTGTTACGTGAATGGGCAGTAACACTGTGTCAATATCCCATTAGTTGAATGGGGAGTAACAATGTGTCAATATCCCGTTAGATGAATGGGGAGTAACACTGTGTCAATCTCCCGTTAGATGAATGGGGAGTAACACTGTGTCAATATCCCATTAGGTGAATGTGGAATAACATTGTGTCAATATCACATTAGGTGAATGGAGAGTAACAATGGGTCCAACGCCCGTTAGGTGAAGGAGGATTAACACTGTGTCAAACCCCCATTCGGGGAATGATCAGTAAAACTGTGTCAATCTCCCTTTAGGTGAATGGAGAGTAACATTGTGTCAAACTCCTGTTAAGTGAATGGAGAGTAACAATGTATCAAACCCCCATTAAGTGAATGGGGAGTAACACTGTGTCAATATCCCATTAAGTGAATCGGGAGTAAGACTGTGTCTTACCCCCGTTAGGTGAATGGGGAGAAACACTGTGTCAATATCCCGATAGGTGAATGGGGAGTAACACTGTGTCAATAGGCAATTAGGTGAATGGTGAGTAACAATGTGTCAAACCCTCATTTGGTGAATGGGGAGTAACACTGTGTCAATCTCCCGTTAGGTGAATGGCGAGTAACAATGTGTCAAACCCCCGTTAGGTGAATGGAGCTTAACAATGCGTCAATATCACGTAAGGTGAATGGTGAGTATAACTTTGTCAAACGCCCGTTAGATGAATGGGGAGTAACACTGTGTCAAACCCCCATTAGGTGAATGGGGAGTAACACTGTGTCAAACCTCCGTTAGGTGAATGGGGAGTAACACTGTGTCAAAACCCCGTTAGGTGAATGGGGAGTAACAATATGTCAATCTCCCTTTTGGTGAATGAAGATTAACAATGTGTCAACCTCCCGTAAGGTGTATAGGGAGTAACACTGTGTCAATATCCCATTAGGTGAATGGGGAGTAATACTGTGTCAATCTTGTGCTGCGTGTATAGGGTGTAACACTGTGTCAATCTCCCGTAAGGGGAATGGAGAGTAATGCTGTGTCAAACCCCCGTTAGGTGAATGGAGAGTAACAAGGTGTCAATCTCACGTTTGGTGAATGAGGAGTAACAATATGTCAAACTCGCGTTAGGTGAATGAGCAGTAACAATGTGTCAATCTCCCGTTAGGTGAATGGAGAGTAACAGTGTGACAATATCCCATTAAGTGAATGGGGAATAAAAATGAGTCAAACCCCCGTTGGGAGAATGAGGAGTAACACTGTGTCAATCTCCTGTTAGGTGAATGAGGAGAAACGCTGTGTCAAGCCCCCATTAGGTAAATGGAGAGTAACACTGTGTCAATCTCCCGTTAGGTGAATGGAGAATAACATTGTGCCAAACTCCCGTTAAGTGAATGAGGAGTAACACTGTGTCAATCTCCCGTTAGGTGAATGGAGAGTAATACTGTGTCAAACCTCCGTTAGGTGAATGGGGAGTAACAATGTGTCAATATCCCGCTAGGTGAATGTGGAGTAAAACTGTCTCAAACTCCCGTTAGGTGAATGGAGAGTAAAATTGAGACAAACCCCCATTAGGTATATAGGGAATAACACTGTCTCAATATCCCATTAGGTGAATGGGGTGTAATAGTGTGTCAAGCTCCCGTTAGGTGTATAGAGAGTAACACTGTGTCAATCTCCCGTTAGGAGAATGGAGAGGAATACTGTGTCAATCTCCCGTTAGGTGAATGAGGAGTAACACTGTGTCAAATCCCCGTTACGTGAATGAGGAGTAACACTGTTTCAAATCCCCGTTTGGTGAATGGGGAGTAACACTGTGTCAATCTCCCGTTAGGTGAATGAGCAGTAACAATGTGTCAATCTCCCGTTTGGTGTATAGGCAGTAACACTGTGTCAGTATCCCATTATGTGAATGGGGAGTAATAATGTGTCAATCTCCCATTAGGTGAATAGGGAGTAACACTGTGTCTAACCCCCGTTAGGTGAATGGGGAGTAACACTGTGTCAATCTCCAGTTAGGTGAATGGGAAATAACACTGCGACAATATCCCGTTAGGTTAATGGTGAGTAACACTGTGTCAAACCCCCGTTAGGTGAATGGGGAGTAACAATGTGTCAATCTCCCATCAGGTGTATAGGGAGTAACACTGTGTCAATCTCCCGTTAGGTGAATGGAGAGTAATACTGTGTCATTCTCCCGTTAGGTGAATGGGGAGTAACAATGTGCCAAACCCCGTTAGATGAATGGGGAGTAAAACTGTGTCAAAGCCCCGTTTGGTGAATGAGGAGTAACACTGTGTCAATATCCCATTAGGTGAATGGAGAGTAATATTGTGTCAGTCTCCAGTTAGGAGAATAGGGAGCAAAAATGTGTCAATCTCCCGTTAGGTGAATGATCAGTAACACTGTGTCAATCTCCCGTTAGGTGAATGGAGAGTAACACTGTGTCAATATCCCATTCTATGAATGAGTAGTAACAATGAGTCAAACCCCCGATAGGTGAATGAGGAGTAACACTGTGTCAATCCCCATTAGGTGAATGGAGAATAACACTCTGTCAATCTCCCGTTAGCTGAATGGAGAGTAACATTGTGTCAAAACCCCGCTAAGTGAATGGGGAGTAACACTGTGTCAATAACCCATTAGGTGAATGGGCAGTAACACTGTGTCAATCTCCCGTTAGGTGAATGTTGAGTAATACTGTTTCAAACCTCCGTTGGGTGAAGGGTGAGTAACACTGTGTCAAACCCCTGTTAGGTGATTGGGGAGTAAGACTGTGTCAAAATCCCGTTAGCTGAATGGGGAGTAACAATGTGTCAATATCCCGTTAGGTGAATGGGGAGTAACACTGTGTCAATAGGCAATTAGGTGAATGGTGAGTAACAATGTGTCAAAGCCTCATTAGGTGAATGGGGAGTAACACTGTGTCAATCTCCCGTTAGGTGAATGGCGAGTAACAATGTGTCAAACCCCTGTTAGGTGAATGGAGCTTAACAATGTGTCAATATCACGTAAGGTGAATGGTGAGTATAACTTTGTCAAACCCCCGTTAGGTGAATGGGGAGTAACACTGTGTCAAACCCCCATTAGGTGAATGGGGAGTAACACTGTGTCAAACCCCCGTTGGGTGAATGGGGAGTAACAATGTGTCAATATCCCGTTAGGTGAATGCTGAGTAAAACTGTGTCAAAGCACTCTTAGGTGAATGGGGAGTAACAATGTGTCAATCTCCCATTAGGTGAATGAGGAGTAACACTGTGTCAAACCCCCGTAAAGTGAATGGGGAGTAACACTGTTTCAAACCCCCGTTAGGTGAATGGGGAGTAACACTGTGCCAAACCCCCATTAGGTGAATGGGGAGTAACAATGTGTGAAAACACTGTTAGGTGATTCGGGAGTAACACTGTGTCAATGTCCCGTTAGGTGATTGGGGAGTAACACTGTGTCAATATTCAATTAGGTGAATGGTGAGTAACAATGTGTCAAACCCTCATTTGGTGAATGGGGAGTAACACTGTGTCAATCTCCCGTTAGGTGAATGGCGAGTAACAATGTGTCAAACCCCCGTTAGGTGAATGGAGCTTAACAATGCGTCAATATCACGTAAGGTGAATGGTGAGTATAACTTTGTCAAACCCCCGTTAGGTGAATGGGGAGTAACACTGTGTCAAACCCCCATTAGGTGAATGGGGAGTAACACTGTGTCAAACCTCCGTTAGGTGAATGGGGAGTAACACTGTGTCAAAACCCCGTTAGGTGAATGGGGAGTAACAATGTGTCAATCTCCCTTTTGGTGAATGAAGATTAACAATGTGTCAACCTCCCGTAAGGTGTATAGGGAGTAACACTGTGTCAATATCCCATTAGGTGAATGGGGAGTAATACTGTGTCAATCTTGTGCTGCGTGTATAGGGTGTAACACTGTGTCAATCTCCCGTAAGGGGAATGGAGTGTAATGCTGTGTCAAACCCCCGTTAGGTGAATGGAGAGTAACAATGTGTCAATCTCACGTTTGGTGAATGAGGAGTAACAATATGTCAAACTCGCGTTAGGTGAATGAGCAGTAACAATGTGTCAATCTCCCGTTAGGTAAATGAAGAGTAACACTGTGTCAATCTCCCGTTAGGTGAATGGGGAATAAAAATGAGTCAAACTCCCGTTAAGTGAATGGAGAGTAGCACTGTGTTAATATCCCATTAGGTGAATAGGGAGTAACACTGTGTCTAACCCCCGTTAGGTGAATGGGGAGTAACACAGTGTCAATCTCCCGTTAAATGAATGGGGAGTAACACTGTGTCAAACCCTCGTTAGGTGAATGGGGAGTAACACTGTATCAAACCACCGTTAGGTGAATGGGGAGTAACACTGTGTCAATCTCCCGTTAGGTGAATGGGGAGTAATACTATGTCAAACTTCTGTTAGGTGAATGGAGAGTAACACAGTTTCCAACCCCCGTTAGGTGAATGGGGAGTAAGACTGTGTCAATATCCCGTTAGGTGAATAGGGAGTAACAATGGGTCAATTTCCCTTTTGGTGAATGGCGAGTAACATGGTGTCAAACCCCGGTTAGGTGAATGGGGAGTAACACTGTGTCGATCTCCCGTTAGGTGAATGGCGAGTAACGCTGTGACAAACCCCCGTTAGGTGAATGGGGAGTAACAATGTGTCAATATCCAGTTAGCTGAATGGTTAGTAAAACTGTCTCAAACCTTCGTTATCTGAATGTGGAGTAACACTGAGTCAAACCGCCATTAGGTGAATGGGGAGTAACAATGTGTGAAAACACTGTTAGGTGATTCGGGAGTAACACTGTGTCAATGTCCCGTTAGGTGATTGGGGAGTAACACTGTACCAATATCCAATTAGTTGAATGGTGAGTAACAATGTGTCAAATCCTCGTTAAGTGAATGGGGAGTAACACTGTATCAAACCACCGTTAGGTGAATGGGGAGTAACACTGTGTCAATATCCCATTAGGTGAATGGGGAGTAACACTGTGTCTAACTCCTGTTAGGTGAATGGGGAGTAACACTGTGCCAATCTCCCGTTAGGTGAATGGGGAGTAATACTATGTCAAACTTCTGTTAGGTGAATGGAGAGTAACACAGTTTCCAACCCCCGTTAGGTGAATGTGGAGTCAGACTGTGTCAATATCCCGTTAGGTGAATAGGGAGTAACAATGTGTCAATATCCCTTTTGGTGAATGGTGAGTAACATGGTGTCAAACCCCGGTTAGGTGAATGGGGAGTAACACTGTGTCGATCTCCCGTTAAATGAATGGGGAGTAACAGTGTGTCAAACGCCCTTAGGTGAATGGGGAGTTACACTGTGTCAATCATCCGTTAGGTGAATGGAGAGTAATACTGTGTCAAACCCCTGTTCGGTGAATGGAGAGTAAAATTTTGTCAAACCCCCATTGGGAGAACGGAGAGGAACACAGTGTCAATCTCCAGTTAGGTGAATGAGGAGTAACAATGTGTCAATCTCCCTTTTGGTGAATGAAGATTAACAATGTGTCATTCTCCCATAAGGTGTATAGGGAGCAACACTGTGTCAATATCCCATTAGGTGAATGGGGAGTAATACTGTGTCAATCTTCTGCTGCGTGTATAGGGTGTAACACTGTGTCAATCTCCCGTAAGGGGAATGGAGAGTAATACTGTGTCAAACCCCTGTTAGGTGAATGGGGAGTAACAATGTGTCAATCTCACGTTTGGTGAATGAGGAGTAACAATATGTCAAACTCGCGTTAGGTGAATGAGCAGTAATAATGTGTCAATCCCCCGTTAGGTGAATGGAGAGAAACAGTGTGACAATATCCCATTAAGTGAATGGGGAATAATAATGAGTCAAACCCCCGTTAGGTCAGTAGGGAGTAACACTGTGTCTAACCCCCGTTAGGTGAATGGGGAGTAACACTGTGTCAATCTCCCGTTAAATGAATGAGGAGTAACAGTGTGTCAAACGCCCTTAGGTGAATGGAGAGTAATACTGTGTCAAACGTCCGTTAGGTGAATAGGGAGTAGCAATGTGTCAGTATCCCGTTAGGTGAATGGGGAGTAAAACTGTCTCAAACTCCCGTTAGGTGAATGGAGAGTAAAATTGAGACAAACCCCCGTTAGGTGAATGGAGAGTAACACTGTGTCAAACCCCCGTTAGCTATATAGGGAATAACACTGTCTCAATATCCCATTAGGTGAATGGGGAGTAATAGTGTGTCAAGCTCCCGTTAGGTGTATAGAGTGTAACACTGTTTCAATCTCCCATTAGGAGAATGGAGAGTAATACTGTGTCAATCTTCCGTTACGTGAATGAGGAGTAACACTGTGTCAAATCCCCGTTAGGTGAATGGGGAGTAACACTGTGTCAATCTCCCGTTAGGTGAATGAGCAGTAACAATGTGTCAATCTCCCGTTTGGTGTATAGGCAGTAACACTGTGTCAGTATCCCATTATGTGAATGGGGAGTAATAATGTGTCAATCTCCCATTTGGTGTATAGGGAGTAACACTGTGTCAATCTCCCGTTAGGTGAATGGAGAGTAATACTGTGTCAATCTCCCATTAGGTGAATGGGGAGTAACAATGTGTCAAACCCCCGTTAGGTGAATGGAGTGTAACACTGTGTCAAACCTCCGTTAGGTGAATGAGGAGCAACACTGTGTCAATCTCTCTTTAGGTGAATGGTGAGTAAAACTGTGTCAATCTCACGTTAGGTGAATGGAGAGTAACACTGTGTCACTCTCCCATTTGGTGAATGGAGAGTAAAACTGTGTCAGTATCCCATTAGGTGAAAGGGGAGCAACAACGTGTCAATCTCCCGTTAGTTGAATGAGGAGTAACACTGTGTCAATCTCCCGTTAGGGGAATGGGGAGTAAAACTGTGTCAATCTCCCGTTAGGTGAATGGGGAGTAAGACTGTGTCAATATCCCGTTAGGTGAATAGGGAGTAACAATGGGTCAATTTCCCTTTTGGTGAATGGCGAGTAACATGGTGTCAAACCCCGGTTAGGTGAATGGGGAGTAACACTGTGTCGGTCTCCCGTTAGGTGAATGGCGAGTAACGCTGTGACAAACCCCCGTTAGGTGAATGGGGAGTAACAATGTGTCAATATCCAGTTAGCTGAATGGTTAGTAAAACTGTCTCAAACCTTCGTTATCTTAATGTGGAGTAACACTGAGTCAAACCGCCATTAGGTGAATGGGGAGTAACAATGTGTGAAAACACTGTTAGGTGATTCGGGAGTAACACTGTGTCAATGTCCCGTTAGGTGATTGGGGAGTAACACTGTGTCAATATCCAATTAGTTGAATGGTGAGTAACAATGTGTCAAATCCTCGTTAAGTGAATGGGGAGTAACACTGTATCAAACCACCGTTAGGTGAATGGGGAGTAACACTGTGTCAATATCCCATTAGGTGAATGGGGAGTAACACTGTGTCTAACTCCTGTTAGGTGAATGGGGAGTAACACTGTGCCAATCTCCCGTTAGGTGAATGGGGAGTAATACTATGTCAAACTTCTGTTAGGTGAATGGAGAGTAACACAGTTTCCAACCCCGTTAGGTGAATGTGGAGTAAGACTGTGTCAATATCCCGTTAGGTGAATAGGGAGTAACAATGTGTCAATATCCCTTTTGGTGAATGGTGAGTAACATGGTGTCAAACCCCGGTTAGGTGAATGGGGAGTAACACTGTGTCGATCTCCCGTTAGGTGAATGGCGAGTAACGCTGTGACAAACCCCCGTTAGGTGAATGGGGAGTAACAATGTGTCAATATCCAGTTAGCTGAATGGTTAGTAAAACTGTCTCAAACCCTTGTTATCTGAATGTGGGTTAACACTGAGTCAAACCGCCATTAGGTGAATGGAGAGTAACACTGTGTCAAACCCCTGTTCGGTGAATGGAGAGTAAAATTTTGTCAAACCCCCATTGGGAGAATGGGGAGGAACACAGTGTCAATCTCCAGTTAGGTGAATGAGGAGTAACAATGTGTCAATCTCCCTTTTGGTGAATGAAGATTAACAATGTGTCAATCTCCCGTAAGGTGTATAGGGAGTAACACTGTGTCAATATCCCATTAGGTGAATGGGGAGTAATACTGTGTCAATCTTCTGCTGCGTGTATAGGGTGTAACACTGTGTCAATCTCCCGTAAGGGGAATGGAGTGTAATACTGTGTCAAACCCCCGTTAGGTGAATGGAGAGTAACAATGTGTCAATCTCACGTTTGGTGAATGAGGAGTAACAATATGTCAAACTCCCGTTAGGTGAATGAGCAGTAACAATGTGTCAATCTCCCATTAGGTGAATGGAGAGTAACAGTGTGACAATATCCCATTAAGTGAATGGGGAATAAAAAAGAGTCAAACCCCTATTAGGAGAATGAGGAGTAACAATGTGTCAATCTCCTGTTAGGTGAATGAGGAGTAACACTGTGTCAAGCCCCCATTAGGTAAATGGAGAGTAACACTGTGTCAATCTCCCGTTAGGTGAATGGAGAGTAACATTGTGCCAAACTCCCGTTAAGTGAATGGAGAGTAGCACTGTGTTAATATCCCATTAGGTGAATAGGGATTAACACTGTGTCTAACCCCCGTTAGGTGAATGGGGAGTAACACTGTGTCAATCTCCCGTTAAATGAATGGGGAGTAACAGTGTGTCAAACGCCCTTAGGTGAATGGGGAGTAACACTGTGTCAATCTCCCGTTAGGTGAATGGAGAGTAATACTGTGTCAAACCTCCGTTAGGTGAATGGGGAGTAACAATGTGTCAATATCCCGCTAGGTGAATGGGGAGTAAAACTGTCTCAAACTCCCATTAGGTGAATGGAGAGTAAAATTGAGACAAACCCCCGTAAGGTGAATGGAGAGTAACACTGTGTCAAACCCCCATTAGGTATATAGGGAATAACACTGTCTCAATATCCCATTAGATGAATGGGGAGTAATAGTGTGTCAAGCTCCCGTTAGGTGTATAGAGAGTAACAATGTGTCAATCTCCCGTTAGGAGAATGGAGAGTAATACTGTGTCAATCTCCCGTTAGGTGAATGAGGAGTAACACTGTGTCAAATCCCCGTTACGTGAATGATGAGTAACACTGTTTCAAATCCCCGTTTGGTGAATGGGGAGTAACACTGTGTCAATCTCCCATTAGGTGAATGAGCAGTAACAATGTGTCAATCTCCCGTTTGGTGTATAGGCAGTAACACTGTGTCAGTATCCCATTAGGTGAATGGGGAGTAATAATGTGTCAATCTCCCATTTGGTGTATAGGGAGTAACACTGTGTGAATCTCCCCTTAGGTGAATGGAGAGTAATACTGTGTCAATCTCCCGTTAGGTGAATGGGGAGTAACAATGTGTCAAACCCCCGTTAGGTGAATGGAGAGTAACACTGTGTCAAACCTCCATTAGGTGAATGAGGAGCAACACTGTGTCAATCTCCCTTTAGGTGAATGGTGAGTAAAACTGTCAATCTCCCATTAGGTGAATGGAGAGTAACACTGTGTCAATCTCCCATTTGGTGAAAGGGGAGCAACAACGTGTCAATCTCCTGTTAGTTGAATAAGGAGTAACACTGTGTCAATCTCCCGTTAGGGGAATGGGGAGTAAAACTGTGTCAATCTCCCGTTAGGTGAATGGGGAGTAACAATGTGTCTAACCCCCATTTGGTGAATGGGGAGTAACACTGTGTCAATATCCCATTATGTGAATGGGGAGTAACAATGAGTCAAACCCCCATTAGGTGAATGGAGACTAACACTGTGTCAATCTACCTTTAGCTGAATGGGGAGTAACACTGTGTCAATATCGCATTAGGTGATTGGAGACTAACACTGTGTAAATCTCCCGTTAGGTGAATGAGGAGTAACACTGTGTCAATCTCCCGTTAGGTGAATGATCAGTAACACTGTGTCAATCTCCCGTTACGTGAATGGAGAGTAACACTGTGTCAATATGCCATTCTGTGAATTGGGAGTAACAATGAGTCAAACCCCCGTTAGGTGAATGAGGAGTAACACTGTGTCAATCCCCATTAGTGAAAGGAGAATAACACTCTGTCAATCTCCCGTTAGCTGAATGGAGAGTAACATTGTGTCAAAACCCCACTAAGTGAATGGGGAGTAACACTGTGTCAATAACCCATTAGGTGAATGGGCAGTAACACTGTGTCAATCTCCCGTTAGGTGAATGTTGAGTAATACTGTTTCAAACCTCCGTTGGGTGAAGGGTGAGTAACACTGTGTCAAACCCCTGTTAGGTGATTGGGGAGTAAGACTGTGTCAAAATCCTGTTAGCTGAATGGGGAGTAACAATGTGTCAATATCCCGTTAGGTGAATGGGGAGTAACACTGTGTCAATAGGCAATTAGGTGAATGGTGAGTAACAATGTGTCAAATCCTCATTAGGTGAATGGGGAGTAACACTGTGTCTAACTCCTGTTAGGTGAAAGGGGAGTAACACTGTGTCAATCTCCCGTCAGGTGAATGGGGAGTAATACTATGTCAAACTTCTGTTAGGTGAATGGAGAGTAACACAGTTTCCAACCCCCGTTAGGTGAATGGGGAGTAAGACTGTGTCAATATCCCGTTAGGTGAATAGGGAGTAACAATGTGTCAATATCCCGTTAGGGGAATGGTGAGTAACATGGTGTCAAACCCCAGTTAGGTGAATGGGGAGTAACACTGTGTCGATCTCCCGTTAGGTGAATGGTGAGTAACGCCTTGACAATCCCCCGTTAGGTGAATGGGGAGTAACAATGTGTCAATATCCAGTTAGCTGAATGGTTAGTAAAACTGTCTCAAACCCTCGTTATCTGAATGTGGAGTAACACTGAGTCAAACCGCCATTAGGTGAATGGAGAGTAACACTGTGTCAAACCCCTGTTCGGTGAATGGAGAGTAAAATTTTGTCAATACTGTGTCAATCTTCTGCTGCGTGTATAGGGTGTAACACTGTGTCAATCTCCCGTAAGGGGAATGGAGAGTAATACTGTGTCAAACCCCCGTTAGGTGAATGGGGAGTAACAATGTGTCAATCTCACGTTTGGTGAATGAGGAGTAACAATATGTCAAACTCCCGTTAGGTGAATGAGCAGTAACAATGTGTCAATCCCCCGTTAGGTGAATGGAGAGAAACAGTGTGACAATAACCCATTAAGTGAATGGGGAATAATAATGAGTCAAACCCCCGTTAGGTGAGTAGGGAGTAACACTGTGTCTAACCCCCGTTAGGTGAATGGGGAGTAACACTGTGTCAATCTCCCGTTAAATGAATGGGGAGTAACAGTGTGTCAAACGCCCTTAGGTGAATGGGGAGTTACACTGTGTCAATCATCCGTTAGGTGAATGGAGAGTAATACTGTGTCAAACCCCTGTTCGGTGAATGGAGAGTAAAATTTTGTCAAACCCCCATTGGGAGAACGGGGAGGAACACAGTGTCAATCTCCAGTTAGGTGAATGAGGAGTAACAATGTGTCAATCTCCCTTTTGGTGAATGAAGATTAACAATGTGTCATTCTCCCATAAGGTGTATAGGGAGCAACACTGTGTCAATATCCCATTAGGTGAATGGGGAGTAATACTGTGTCAATCTTCTGCTGCGTGTATAGGGTGTAACACTGTGTCAATCTCCCGTAAGGGGAATGGAGAGTAATACTGTGTCAAACCCCCGTTAGGTGAATGGGGAGTAACAATGTGTCAATCTCACGTTTGGTGAATGAGGAGTAACAATATGTCAAACTCGCGTTAGGTGAATGAGCAGTAATAATGTGTCAATCCCCCGTTAGGTGAATGGAGAGAAACAGTGTGACAATATCCCATTAAGTGAATGGGGAATAATAATGAGTCAAACCCCCGTTAGGTCAGTAGGGAGTAACACTGTGTCTAACCCCCGTTAGGTGAATGGGGAGTAACACTGTGTCAATCTCCCGTTAAATGAATGAGGAGTAACAGTGTGTCAAACGCCCTTAGGTGAATGGAGAGTAATACTGTGTCAAACGTCCGTTAGGTGAATAGGGAGTAGCAATGTGTCAGTATCCCGTTAGGTGAATGGGGAGTAAAACTGTCTCAAACTCCCGTTAGGTGAATGGAGAGTAAAATTGAGACAAACCCCCGTTAGGTGAATGGAGAGTAACACTGTGTCAAACCCCCATTAGGTGAATGGGGAGTAACAATGTGTGAAAACACTGTTAGGTGATTGGGGAGTAAGACTGTGTCAATGTCCCGTTAGGTGATTGGGGAGTAACACTGTGTCAATATCCAATTAGTTGAATGGTGAGTAACAATGTGTCAAAACCTCGTTAGGTGAATGGGGAGTAACACTGTATCAAACCACCGTTAGGTGAATGGGGAGTAACACTGTGTCAATATCCCATTAGGTGAATGGGGAGTAACACTGTGTCTAACTCCTGTTAGGTGAAAGGGGAGTAACACTGTGTCAATCTCCCGTCAGGTGAATGGGGAGTAATACCTTGTCAAACTTCTGTTAGGTGAATGGAGAGTAACACAGTTTCCAACCCCCGTTAGGTGAATGGGGAGTAAGACTGTGTCAATATCCCGTTAGGTGAATAGGGAGTAACAATGTGTCAATATCCCGTTAGGGGAATGGTGAGTAACATGGTGTCAAACCCCAGTTAGGTGAATGGGGAGTAACACTGTGTCGATCTCCCGTTAGGTGAATGGTGAGTAACGCCTTGACAATCCCCCGTTAGGTGAATGGGGAGTAACAATGTCCAATATCTAGTTAGCTGAATGGTTAGTAAAACTGTCTCAAACCCTCGTTATCTGAATGTGGAGTAACACTGAGTCAAACCGCCATTAGGTGAATGGAGAGTAACACTGTGTCAAACCCCTGTTCGGTGAATGGAGAGTAAAATTTTGTCAATACTGTGTCAATCTTCTGCTGCGTGTATAGGGTGTAACACTGTGTCAATCTCCCGTAAGGGGAATGGAGAGTAATACTGTGTCAAACCCCCGTTAGGTGAATGGGGAGTAACAATGTGTCAATCTCACGTTTGGTGAATGAGGAGTAACAATATGTCAAACTCCCGTTAGGTGAATGAGCAGTAACAATGTGTCAATCCCCCGTTAGGTGAACGGAGAGAAACAGTGTGACAATAACCCATTAAGTGAATGGGGAATAATAATGAGTCAAACCCCCGTTAGGTGAGTAGGGAGTAACACTGTGTCTAACCCCCGTTAGGTGAATGGGGAGTAACACTGTGTCAATCTCCCGTTAAATGAATGGGGAGTAACAGTGTGTCAAACGCCCTTAGGTGAATGGGGAGTTACACTGTGTCAATCATCCGTTAGGTGAATGGAGAGTAATACTGTGTCAAACCCCTGTTCGGTGAATGGAGAGTAAAATTTTGTCAAACCCCCATTGGGAGAACGGGGAGGAACACAGTGTCAATCTCCAGTTAGGTGAATGAGGAGTAACAATGTGTCAATCTCCCTTTTGGTGAATGAAGATTAACAATGTGTCATTCTCCCATAAGGTGTATAGGGAGCAACACTGTGTCAATATCCCATTAGGTGAATGGGGAGTAATACTGTGTCAATCTTCTGCTGCGTGTATAGGGTGTAACACTGTGTCAATCTCCCGTAAGGGGAATGGAGAGTAATACTGTGTCAAACCCCCGTTAGGTGAATGGGGAGTAACAATGTGTCAATCTCACGTTTGGTGAATGAGGAGTAACAATATGTCAAACTCGCGTTAGGTGAATGAGCAGTAATAATGTGTCAATCCCCCGTTAGGTGAATGGAGAGAAACAGTGTGACAATATCCCATTAAGTGAATGGGGAATAATAATGAGTCAAACCCCCGTTAGGTCAGTAGGGAGTAACACTGTGTCTAACCCCCGTTAGGTGAATGGGGAGTAACACTGTGTCAATCTCCCGTTAAATGAATGAGGAGTAACAGTGTGTCAAACGCCCTTAGGTGAATGGAGAGTAATACTGTGTCAAACGTCCGTTAGGTGAATAGGGAGTAGCAATGTGTCAGTATCCCGTTAGGTGAATGGGGAGTAAAACTGTCTCAAACTCCCGTTAGGTGAATGGAGAGTAAAATTGAGACAAACCCCCGTTAGGTGAATGGAGAGTAACACTGTGTCAAACCCCCGTTAGATATATAGGGAATAACACTGTCTCAATATCCCATTAGGTGAATGGGGAGTAATAGTGTGTCAAGCTCCCGTTAGGTGTATAGAGTGTAACACTGTTTCAATCTCCCATTAGGAGAATGGAGAGTAATACTGTGTCAATCTTCCGTTAGGTGAATGAGGAGTAACACTGTGTCAAATCCCCGTTAGGTGAATGAGGAGTAACACTGTGTCAAATCCCCGTTAGGTGAATGGGGAGTAACACTGTGTCAATCTCCCGTTAGGTGAATGAGCAGTAACAATGTGTCAATCTCCCGTTTGGTGTATAGGCAGTAACACTGTGTCAGTATCCCATTATGTGAATGGGGAGTAATAATGTGTCAATCTCCCATTTGGTGTATAGGGAGTAACACTGTGTCAATCTCCCGTTAGGTGAATGGAGAGTAATACTGTGTCAATCTCCCATTAGGTGAATGGGGAGTAACAATGTGTCAAACCCCCGTTAGGTGAATGGAGTGTAACACTGTGTCAAACCTCCGTTAGGTGAATGAGGAGCAACACTGTGTCAATCTCCCTTTAGGTGAATGGTGAGTAAAACTGTGTCAATCTCACGTTAGGTGAATGGAGAGTAACACTGTGTCACTCTCCCATTTGGTGAATGGAGAGTAAAACTGTGTCAGTATCCCATTAGGTGAAAGGGGAGCAACAACGTGTCAATCTCCCGTTAGTTGAATGAGGAGTAACACTGTGTCAATCTCCCGTTAGGGGAATGGGGAGTAAAACTGTGTCAATCTCCCGTTAGGTGAATGGGGAGTAACAATGTGTCTAACCCCCGTTTGGTGAATGGGGAGTAACACTATGTCAATATCCCATTATGTGAATGGGGAGTAACAATGAGTCAAATCCCCATTATGTGAATGGAGACTAACACTGTGTCAATCTCCCATTAGGTGAATGGAGTGTAACATTGTGTCAAACTCCCGTTAGGGGAATGGAGAGCAACACGGTGTCATACCCCCGTTAAGTGAATGGGGAGGAACACTGTGTCAATATCCCATTAGGTGAATGGGGAGTAACACTGTGTCACTCTCCCATTAAGTGAATGGGGAGTAACACTGTGTCAAATGCCCGTTAGGTAAATATGGAGCAACAGTGTGTCAAACCCCTGTTAGGTGAATGGGGAATAACAATGTGTCAATGTCCCGTTAGGTGAATGGTGAGTAAAACTGTCTCAAACCCCCGTTAGGTGAATGAAGAGTAACACTGTGTCAAACCCACATTACGTGAATGGAGGGAAACACTGTGTCAAACCCCCGTTAGTTGAATGGAGAGTAACACTGTGTCAAACCCCCGTTAGGTGAATGGGGAGAAACATTGTGTGAAACCCCCGTTAGGTGAATGGGGAGAAACATTGTGTCAATCTCCCGTTAGGTGAATGAGGAGTAACAATGTGTCAATCTCCCATTAGGTGAATTAAGAGTAACAATGTGTCAATCTCCCGTTAGATGTATAGGGAATAAACCTGTGTCAATATTCCATTAGGTGAATGGGGAGTAATACTGTGTCAATCTCCCGTTAGGTGTATAGGGTGTAACATTGTGTCAATCTCCCGTTAGGTGAATGGAGAGTAATACTGTGTCAAACGCCCATTAGGTGAATGGGGAGTAACACTGTGTCAATCTCCCGTTACGTGAATGAGCAGTAACATTGTGTCAATCTCCCGTTAGGTGCATAGGCAGTAACACTGTGTCATTATCCCATTAGGTGAATGGGGAGAAATAATGTGTCAATCTCCAGTTAGGTGAATGGGGAGTAACACTGTGTCAATAGGCAATTAGGTGAATGGTGAGTAACAATGTGTCAAAGCCTCATTAGGTGAATGGGGAGTAACACTGTGTCAATCTCCCGTTAGGTGAATGGCGAGTAACAATGTGTCAAACCCCCGTTAGGTGAATGGAGCGTAACAATGTGTCAATATCACGTAAGGTGAATGGTGAGTATAACTTTGTCAAACCCCCACTAGGTGAATGGGGAGTAACACTGTGTCAAACCCCCATTAGGTGAATGGGGAGTAACACTGTGTCAAACCCCCGTTAGGTGAATGGGGAGTAACACTGTGTCAAAACCCCGTTAAGTGAATGGGGAGTAACACAGTGTCAAACCCCCATTAGGTGAATGAGGAGTAACACTGTCTTAATCTCCCGTTAGGTGAATGGGGAGTAACACTGTGTCAAACACCCGTAAGGTGAATGGGGAGTAACACTGCGTCAAACCCCCATTAGGTGAATGGGGAGTAACACTGTGTCAATCTCCCGTTAAGTGAATGGCGAGTAACACTGTGTCAAACCCCAGTTAGGTGAATGGCGAGTAACACTGTGTCAAACCCCCGTTGGGTGAATGGGGAGTAACAATGTGTCAATATCCCGTTAGGTGAATGCTGAGTAAAACTGTGTCAATCTCCCGTTAGGTGAATGGAGATGAACACTGTGTCAATCTCCCATTTGGTGAATGGAGAGTAACACTGTGTCAGTATCAAATTAGGTGAAAGGGGAGCAACAATATGTCAATCTCCCGTTAGTTGAATGAGGAGTAACACTGTGTCAATCTCCCGTTAGGGGAATGGGGTGGAAAACTGTGTCAATCTCCCGTTAGGTGAATGGGGAGAAACAATGTGTCTAACCCCTGTTTGGTGAATGGGGAGTAACACTGTGTCAATATCCCATTATGTGAATGGGGAGTAACAATGAGTCAAACCTCCGTTAGGTGAATGGAGACTAACACTGTGTCAATCTCCCGTTAGGTGAATGGAGAGTAACATTGTGTCAAACTCCCGTTAGGGGAATGGAGAGCAGCACAGTGTCAAACCCCTGTTAAGTGAATGGGGTGTAACACTGTGTCAATATCCCATTAGGTGAATGGGGACTAACAATGTGTCTAACCCCCGTTTGGTGAATGGTGAGTAACACTGGGTCACTCTCCCGTTAAGTGAATGGGGAGTAGCACTGTGTCAAATGCCCATTAGGTAAATATGGAGCAACAGTGTGTCAAACCCCCGTTAGGTGAATGGGGTGTAACACTGTGTCAAACCCCCGTTAAGTGAATGTGGAGTAACACTGTGTCAAACACCCGTTAGGTGAATGGGGAATAACAATGTGTCAATATCCCGTTAGGTGAATGGTGAGTAAAACTGTCTCAAACCCCCGTTAGGTGAATGGAGGGAAACACTGTGTCAAACCCCCGTTAGGTGAATGGGGAGAAACACTGTGTGAAACCCCCGTTAGGTGAATTTGAGAGTAGCACTGTGTCAATCTCCCGTTAGGTGAATGAGGAGTAACAATGTGTCAATCTCCAGTTAGGTGAATGAAGAGTAACAATGTGTCAAAATCCCGTTAGATGTATAGGGCATAAACCTGTGTCAATATTGCATTAGCTGAATGGGGAGTAATACTGTGTCAATCTCCCGTTAGGTGTATAGGGTGTAACATTGTGTCAATCGCCCGTTAGGTGAATGGAGAGTAATACTGTGTCAAACGCCCGTTAGGTGAATGGGGAGTAACACTGCGTCAATCTCCCGTTAGGTGAATGAGCAGTAACAATGTGTCAATCTCCCGTTAGGTGCATAGGCAGTAACACTGTGTCAGTATCCCATTAGGTGAAAGGGGAGAAATAATGTGTCAATCTCCAGTTAGGTGAATGGGGAGTAAAACTGTGTCAATCTCCCGTTAAGTGAAAGGGGAGTAACAATGTGTCAAACGCCCGTTGGGTGAATGGGGAGCAACAGTGTGTCAAACCCCCATTAGGTGAATGGGGAGTAACACTGTATCAAACCACCGTTAGGTGAATGGGGAGTAACACTGTGTCAATATCCCATTAGGTGAATGGGGAGTAACACTGTGTCTAACTCCTGTTAGATGAATGGGGAGTAACACTGTGTCAATCTCCCGTTAGGTGAATGGGGAGTAATACTATGTCAAACTTCTGTTAGGTGAATGGAGAGTAACACAGTTTCCAACCCCCGTTAGGTGAATGGGGAGTAAGAATGTGTCAATATCCCGTTAGGTGAATAGGGAGTAAAAATGTGTCAATATCCCGTTGGGGGAATGGTGAGTAACATGGTGTCAAACCCCAGTTAGGTGAATGGGGAGTAACACTGTGTCGATCTCCCGTTAGGTGAATGGTGAGTAACGCCTTGACAATCCCCCGTTAGGTGAATGGGGAGTAACAATGTGTCAATATCCAGTTAGCTGAATGGTTAGTAAAACTGTCTCAAACCCTCGTTATCTGAATGTGGAGTAATACTGAGTCAAACCGCCATTAGGTGAATGGAGAGTAACACTGTGTCAAACCCCTGTTCGGTGAATGGAGAGTAAAACTTTGTCAATACTGTGTCAATCTTCTGCTGCGTGTATAGGGTGTAACACTGTGTCAATCTCCCGTAAGGGGAATGGAGAGTAATACTGTGTCAAACCCCCGTTAGGTGAATGGGGAGTAACAATGTGTCAATCTCACGTTTGGTAAATGAGGAGTAACAACATGTCAAACTCCCGTTAGGTGAATGAGCAGTAACAATGTGTCAATCCCCCGTTAGGTGAATGGAGAGAAACAGTGTGACAATAACCCATTAAGTGAATGGGGAATAATAATGAGTCAAACCCCCGTTAGGTGAGTAGGGAGTAACACTGTGTCTAACCCCCGTTAGGTGAATGGGGAGTAACACTGTGTCAATCTCCCGTTAAATGAATGGGGAGTAACAGTGTGTCAAACGCCCTTAGGTGAATGGGGAGTTACACTGTGTCAATCATCCGTTAGGTGAATGGAGAGTAATACTGTGTCAAACCCCTGTTCGGTGAATGGAGAGTAAAATTTTGTCAAACCCCCATTGGGAGAACAGGGAGGAACACAGTGTCAATCTCCAGTTAGGTGAATGAGGAGTAACAATGTGTCAATCTCCCTTTTGGTGAATGAAGATTAACAATGTGTCATTCTCCCATAAGGTGTATAGGGAGCAACACTGTGTCAATATCCCATTAGGTGAATGGGGAGTAATACTGTGTCAATCTTCTGCTGCGTGTATAGGGTGTAACACTGTGTCAATCTCCCGTAAGGGGAATGGAGAGTAATACTGTGTCAAACCCCCGTTAGGTGAATAGGGAGTAACAATGTGTCAATCTCACGTTTGGTGAATGAGGAGTAACAATATGTCAAACTCGCATTATGTGAATGAGCAGTAACAATGTGTCAATCCCCCGTTAGGTGAATGGAGAGAAACAGTGTGACAATATCCCATTAAGTGAATGGGGAATAATAATGAGTCAAACCCCCGTTAGGTCAGTAGGGAGTAACACTGTGTCTAACCCCCGTTAGGTGAATGGGGAGTAACACTGTGTCAATCTCCCGTTAAATGAATGAGGAGTAACAGTGTGTCAAACGCCCTTAGGTGAATGGGGAGTTACACTGTGTCAATCACCCGTTAGGTGAATGGAGAGTAATACTGTGTCAAACGTCCGTTAGGTGAATAGGGAGTAGCAATGTGTCAGTATCCCATTAGGTGAATGGGGAGTAATAGTGTGTCAAGCTCCCGTTAGGTGTATAGAGTGTAACACTGTTTCAATCTCCCATTAGGAGAATGGAGAGTAATACTGTGTCAATCTTCCGTTAGGTGAATGAGGAGTAACACTGTGTCAAATCCCCGTTAGGTGAATGGGGAGTAACACTGTGTCAATCTCCCGTTAGGTGAATGGAGAGTAATACTGTGTCAATCTCCCATTAGGTGAATGGGGAGTAACAATGTGTCACTCTCCCATTAAGTGAATGGGGAGTAGCACTGTGTCAAATGCCCATTAGGTAAATATGGAGCAACAGTGTGTCAAACCCCCGTTAGGTGAATGGGGTGTAACACTGTGTCAAACCCCCGTTAAGTGAATGTGGAGTAACACTGTGTCAAACACCCGTTAGGTGAATGGGGAATAACAATGTGTCAATATCCCGTTAGGTGAATGGTGAGTAAAACTGTCTCAAACCCCCGTTAGGTGAATGGAGGGAAACACTGTGTCAAAACCCCGTTAGTTGAATGGAGAGTAACACTGTGTCAAACCCCCGTTAGGTGAATGGGGAGAAACATTGTGTGAAACCCCCGTTAGGTGAATGGGGAGTAGCACTGTGTCAATCTCCCATTAGGTGAATGAGGAGTAACAATGTGTCAATCTCCAGTTAGGTGAATGAAGAGTAACAATGTGTCAAAATCCCGTTAGATGTATAGGGCATAAACCTGTGTCAATATGCCATTAGCTGAATGGGGAGTAATACTGTGTCAATCTCCCGTTAGGTGTATAGGGTGTAACATTGTGTCAATCTCCCGTTAGGTGAATGGAGAGTAATACTGTGTCAAACGCCCGTTAGGTGAATGGGGAGTAACACTGCGTCAATCTCCCGTTAGGTGAATGAGCAGTAACAATGTGTCAATCTCCCGTTAGGTGCATAGGCAGTAACACTGTGTCAGTATCCCATTAGGTGAAAGGGGAGAAATAATGTGTCAATCTCCAGTTAGGTGAATGGGGAGTAAAACTGTGTCAATCTCCCGTTAAGTGAAAGGGGAGTAACAATGTGTCAAACGCCCGTTGGGTGAATGGGGAGCAACAGTGTGTCAAACCCCCATTAGGTGAATGGGGAGTAACACTGTATCAAACCACCGTTAGGTGAATGGGGATTAACACTGTGTCAATATCCCATTAGGTGAATGGGGAGTAACACTGTGTCTAACTCCTGTTAGGTGAATGGGGAGTAACACTGTGTCAATCTCCCGTTAGGTGAATGGGGAGTAATACTATGTCAAACTTCTGTTAGGTGAATGAAGAGTAACACAGTTTCCAACCCCCGTTAGGTGAATGGGGAGTAAGAATGTGTCAATATCCCGTTAGGTGAATAGGGAGTAAAAATGTGTCAATATCCCGTTAGGGGAATGGTGAGTAACATGGTGTCAAACCCCAGTTAGGTGAATGGGGAGTAACACTGTGTCGATCTCCCGTTAGGTGAATGGTGAGTAACGCCTTGACAATCCCCCGTTAGGTGAATGGGGAGTAACAATGTGTCAATATCCAGTTAGCTGAATGGTTAGTAAAACTGTCTCAAACCCTCGTTATCTGAATGTGGAGTAATACTGAGTCAAACCGCCATTAGGTGAATGGAGAGTAACACTGTGTCAAACCCCTGTTCGGTGAATGGAGAGTAAAATTTTGTCAATACTGTGTCAATCTTCTGCTGCGTGTATAGGGTGTAACACTGTGTCAATCTCCCGTAAGGGGAATGGAGAGTAATAGTGTGTCAAACCCCCGTTAGGTGAATGGGGAGTAACAATGTGTCAATCTCACGTTTGGTGAATGAGGAGTAACAATATGTCAAACTCCCGTTAGGTGAATGAGCAGTAACAATGTGTCAATCCCCCGTTAGGTGAATGGAGAGAAACAGTGTGACAATAACCCATTAAGTGAATGGGGAATAATAATGAGTCAAACCCCCGTTAGGTGAGTAGGGAGTAACACTGTGTCTAACCCCCGTTAGGTGAATGGGGAGTAACACTGTGTCAATCTCCCGTTAAATGAATGGGGAGTAACAGTGTGTCAAACGCCCTTAGGTGAATGGGGAGTTACACTGTGTCAATCATCCGTTAGGTGAATGGAGAGTAATACTGTGTCAAACCCCTGTTCGGTGAATGGAGGGTAAAATTTTGTCAAGCCCCCATTGGGAGAACGGGGAGGAACACAGTGTCAATCTCCAGTTAGGTGAATGAGGAGTAACAATGTGTCAAATCTCCCTTTTGGTGAATGAAGATTAACAATGTGTCATTCTCCCATAAGGTGTATAGGGAGCAACACTGTGTCAATATCCCATTAGGTGAATGGGGAGTAATACTGTGTCAATCTTCTGCTGCGTGTATAGGGTGTAACACTGTGTCAATCTCCCGTAAGGGGAATGGAGAGTAATACTGTGTCAAACCCCCGTTAGGTGAATGGGGAGTAACAATGTGTCAATATCATGTTTGGTGAATGAGGAGTAACAATATGTCAAACTCGCGTTAGGTGAATGAGCAGTAACAATGTGTCAATCCCCCGTTAGGTGAATGGAGAGAAACAGTGTGACAATATCCCATTAAGTGAATGGGGAATAATAATGAGTGAAACCCCCGTTAGGTCAGTAGGGAGTAACACTGTGTCTAACCCCTGTTAGGTGAATGGGGAGTAACACTGTGTCAATCTCCCGTTAAATGAATGAGGAGTAACAGTGTGTCAAACGCCCTTAGGTGAATGGGGAGTTACACTGTGTCAATCACCCGTTAGGTGAATGGAGAGTAATACTGTGTCAAACGTCCGTTAGGTGAATAGGGAGTAGCAATGTGTCAGTATCCCGTTAGGTGAATGGGGAGTAAAACTGTCTCAAACTCCCGTTAGGTGAATGGAGAGTAAAATTGAGACAAACCCCCGTTAGGTGAATGGAGAGTAACACTGTGTCAAACCCCCGTTAGATATATAGGGAATAACACTGTCTCAATATCCCATTAGGTGAATGGGGAGTAATAGTGTGTCAAGCTCCCGTTAGGTGTATAGAGTGTAACACTGTTTCAATCTCCCATTAGGAGAATGGAGAGTAATACTGTGTCAATCTTCCGTTAGGTGAATGAGGAGTAACACTGTGTCAAATCCCCGTTAGGTGAATGGGGAGTAACACTGTGTCAATCTCCCGTTAGGTGAATGAGCAGTAACAATGTGTCAATCTCCCGTTTGGTGTATAAGCAGTAACACTGTGTCAGTATCCCATTATGTGAATGGGGAGTAATAATGTGTCAATCTCCCATTTGGTGTATAGGGAGTAACACTGTGTCAATCTCCCGTTAGGTGAATGGAGAGTAATACTGTGTCAATCTCCCATTAGGTGAATGGGGAGTAACAATGTGTCACTCTCCCGTTAAGTGAATGGGGAGTAGCACTGTGTCAAATGCCCATTAGGTAAATATGGAGCAACAGTGTGTCAAACCCCCGTTAGGAGAATGGGGTGTAACACTGTGTCAAACCCCCGTTAAGTGAATGTGGAGTAACACTGTGTCAAACACCCGTTAGGTGAATGGGGAATAACAATGTGTCAATATCCCGTTAGGTGAATGGTGAGTAAAACTGTCTCAAACCCCCGTTAGGTGAATGGAGGGAAACACTGTGTCAAAACCCCGTTAGTTGAATGGAGAGTAACACTGTGTCAAACCCCCGTTAGGTGAATGGGGAGAAACATTGTGTGAAACCCCCGTTAGGTGAATGGGGAGTAGCACTGTGTCAATCTCCCGTTAGGTGAATGAGGAGTAACAATGTGTCAATCTCCCGTTAGGTGAATGAAGAGTAACAATGTGTCAAAATCCCGTTAGATGTATAGGGCATAAACCTGTGTCAATATGCCATTAGCTGAATGGGGAGTAATACTGTGTCAATCTCCCGTTAGGTGTATAGGGTGTAACATTGTGTCAATCTCCCGTTAGGTGAATGGAGAGTAATACTGTGTCAAACGCCCGTTAGGTGAATGGGGAGTAACACTGCGTCAATCTCCCGTTAGGTGAATGAGCAGTAACAATGTGTCAATCTCCCGTTAGGTGCATAGGCAGTAACACTGTGTCAGTATCCCATTAGGTGAAAGGGGAGAAATAATGTGTCAATCTCCAGTTAGGTGAATGGGGAGTAAAACTGTGTCAATCTCCCGTTAAGTGAAAGGGGAGTAACAATTTGTCAAACGCCCATTGGGTGAATGGGGAGCAACAGTGTGTCAAACCCCCATTAGGTGAATGGGGAGTAACACTGTATCAAACCACCGTTAGGTGAATGGGGAGTAACACTATGTCAATATCCCATTAGGTGAATGGGGAGTAACACTGTGTCTAACTCCTGTTAGGTGAATGGGGAGTAACACTGTGTCAATCTCCCGTTAGGTGAATGGGGAGTAATACTATGTCAAACTTCTGTTAGGTGAATGGAGAGTAACACAGTTTCCAACCCCCGTTAGGTGAATGGGGAGTAAGAATGTGTCAATATCCCGTTAGGTGAATAGGGAGTAAAAATGTGTCAATATCCCGTTAGGGGAATGGTGAGTAACATGGTGTCAAACCCCAGTTAGGTGAATGGGGAGTAACACTGTGTCGATCTCCCATTAGGTGAATGGTGAGTAACGCCTTGACAATCCCCCGTTAGGTGAATGGGGAGTAACAATGTGTCAATATCCAGTTAGCTGAATGGTTAGTAAAACTGTCTCAAACCCTCGTTATCTGAATGTGGAGTAATACTGAGTCAAACCGCCATTAGGTGAATGGAGAGTAACACTGTGTCAAACCCCGGTTCGGTGAATGGAGAGTAAAATTTTGTCAATACTGTGTCAATCTTCTGCTGCGTGTATAGGGTGTAACACTGTGTCAATCTCCCGTAAGGGGAATGGAGAGTAATAGTGTGTCAAACCCCCGTTAGGTGAATGGGGAGTAACAATGTGTCAATCTCACGTTTGGTGAATGAGGAGTAACAATATGTCAAACTCCCGTTAGGTGAATGAGCAGTAACAATGTGTCAATCCCCCGTTAGGTGAATGGAGAGAAACAGTGTGACAATAACCCATTAAGTGAATGGGGAATAATAATGAGTCAAACCCCCGTTAGGTGAGTAGGGAGTAACACTTTGTCTAACCCCCGTTAGGTGAATGGGGAGTAACACTGTGTCAATCTCCCGTTAAATGAATGGGGAGTAACAGTGTGTCAAACGCCCTTAGGTGAATGGGGAGTTACACTGTGTCAATCATCCGTTAGGTGAATGGAGAGTAATACTGTGTCAAACCCCTGTTCGGTGAATGGAGAGTAAAATTTTGTCAAACCCCCATTGGGAGAACGGGGAGGAACACAGTGTCAATCTCCAGTTAGGTGAATGAGGAGTAACAATGTGTCAATCTCCCTTTTGGTGAATGAAGATTAACAATGTGTCATTCTCCCATAAGGTGTATAGGGAGCAACACTGTGTCAATATCCCATTAGGTGAATGGGGAGTAATACTGTGTCAATCTTCTGCTGCGTGTATAGGGTGTAACACTGTGTCAATCTCCCGTAAGGGGAATGGAGAGTAATACTGTGTCAAACCCCCGTTAGGTGAATGGGGAGTAACAATGTGTCAATCTCACATTTGGTGAATGAGGAGTAACAATATGTCAAACTCGCATTATGTGAATGAGCAGTAACAATGTGTCAATTCCCCCGTTAGGTGAATGGAGAGAAACAGTGTGACAATATCCCATTAAGTGAATGGGGAATAATAATGAGTCAAACCCCCGTTAGGTCAGTAGGGAGTAACACTGTGTCTAACCCCCGTTAGGTGAATGGGGAGTAACACTGTGTCAATCTCCCGTTAAATGAATGAGGAGTAACAGTGTGTCAAACGCCCTTAGGTGAATGGGGAGTTACACTGTGTCAATCACCCGTTAGGTGAATGGAGAGTAATACTGTGTCAAACGTCCGTTAGGTGAATAGGGAGTAGCAATGTGTCACTCTCCCGTTAAGTGAATGGGGAGTAGCACTGTGTCAAATGCCCATTAGGTAAATATGGAGCAACAGTGTGTCAAACCCCCGTTAGGAGAATGGGGTGTAACACTGTGTCAAACCCCCGTTAAGTGAATGTGGAGTAACACTGTGTCAAACACCCGTTAGGTGAATGGGGAATAACAATGTGTCAATATCCCGTTAGGTGAATGGTGAGTAAAACTGTCTCAAACCCCCGTTAGGTGAATGGAGGGAAACACTGTGTCAAAACCCCGTTAGTTGAATGGAGAGTAACACTGTGTCAAACCCCCGTTAGGTGAATGGGGAGAAACATTGTGTGAAACCCCCGTTAGGTGAATGGGGAGTAGCACTGTGTCAATCTCCCGTTAGGTGAATGAGGAGTAACAATGTGTCCTTCTCCAGTTAGGTGAATGAAGAGTAACAATGTGTCAAAATCCCGTTAGATGTATAGGGCATAAACCTGTGTCAATATGCCATTAGCTGAATGGGGAGTAATACTGTGTCAATCTCCCGTTAGGTGTATAGGGTGTAACATTGTGTCAATCTCCCGTTAGGTGAATGGAGAGTAATACTGTGTCAAACGCCCGTTAGGTGAATGGGGAGTAACACTGCGTCAATCTCCCGTTAGGTGAATGAGCAGTAACAATGTGTCAATCTCCCGTTAGGTGCATAGGCAGTAACACTGTGTCAGTATCCCATTAGGTGAAAGGGGAGAAATAATGTGTCAATCTCCAGTTAGGTGAATGGGGAGTAAAACTGTGTCAATCTCCCGTTAAGTGAAAGGGGAGTAACAATTTGTCAAACGCCCATTGGGTGAATGGGGAGCAACAGTGTGTCAAACCCCCATTAGGTGAATGGGGATTAACACTGTATCAAACCACCGTTAGGTGAATGGGGAGTAACACTATGTCAATATCCCATTAGGTGAATGGGGAGTAACACTGTGTCTAACTCCTGTTAGGTGAATGGGGAGTAACACTGTGTCAATCTCCCGTTAGGTGAATGGGGAGTAATACTATGTCAAACTTCTGTTAGGTGAATGGAGAGTAACACAGTTTCCAACCCCCGTTAGGTGAATGGGGAGTAAGAATGTGTCAATATCCCGTTAGGTGAATAGGGAGTAAAAATGTGTCAATATCCCGTTAGGGGAATGGTGAGTAACATGGTGTCAAACCCCAGTTAGGTGAATGGGGAGTAACACTGTGTCGATCTCCCATTAGGTGAATGGTTAGTAACGCCTTGACAATCCCCCGTTAGGTGAATGGGGAGTAACAATGTGTCAATATCCAGTTAGCTGAATGGTTAGTAAAACTGTCTCAAACCCTCGTTATCTGAATGTGGAGTAATACTGAGTCAAACCGCCATTAGGTGAATGGAGAGTAACACTGTGTCAAACCCCGGTTCGGTGAATGGAGAGTAAAATTTTGTCAATACTGTGTCAATCTTCTGCTGCGTGTATAGGGTGTAACACTGTGTCAATCTCCCGTAAGGGGAATGGAGAGTAATAGTGTGTCAAACCCCCGTTAGGTGAATGGGGAGTAACAATGTGTCAATCTCACGTTTGGTGAATGAGGAGTAACAATATGTCAAACTCCCGTTAGGTGAATGAGCAGTAACAATGTGTCAATCCCCCGTTAGGTGAATGGAGAGAAACAGTGTGACAATAACCCATTAAGTGAATGGGGAATAATAATGAGTCAAACCCCCGTTAGGTGAGTAGGGAGTAACACTTTGTCTAACCCCCGTTAGGTGAATGGGGAGTAACACTGTGTCAATCTCCCGTTAAATGAATGGGGAGTAACAGTGTGTCAAACGCCCTTAGGTGAATGGGGAGTTACACTGTGTCAATCATCCGTTAGGTGAATGGAGAGTAATACTGTGTCAAACCCCTGTTCGGTGAATGGAGAGTAAAATTTTGTCAAACCCCCATTGGGAGAACGGGGAGGAACACAGTGTCAATCTCCAGTTAGGTGAATGAGGAGTAACAATGTGTCAATCTCCCTTTTGGTGAATGAAGATTAACAATGTGTCATTCTCCCATAAGGTGTATAGGGAGCAACACTGTGTCAATATCCCATTAGGTGAATGGGGAGTAATACTGTGTCAATCTTCTGCTGCGTGTATAGGGTGTAACACTGTGTCAATCTCCCGTAAGGGGAATGGAGAGTAATACTGTGTCAAACCCCCGTTAGGTGAATGGGGAGTAACAATGTGTCAATCTCACATTTGGTGAATGAGGAGTAACAATATGTCAAACTCGCATTATGTGAATGAGCAGTAACAATGTGTCAATTCCCCCGTTAGGTGAATGGAGAGAAACAGTGTGACAATATCCCATTAAGTGAATGGGGAATAATAATGAGTCAAACCCCCGTTAGGTCAGTAGGGAGTAACACTGTGTCTAACCCCCGTTAGGTGAATGGGGAGTAACACTGTGTCAATCTCCCGTTAAATGAATGAGGAGTAACAGTGTGTCAAACGCCCTTAGGTGAATGGGGAGTTACACTGTGTCAATCACCCGTTAGGTGAATGGAGAGTAATACTGTGTAAAACGTCCGTTAGGTGAATAGGGAGTAGCAATGTGTCAGTATCCCGTTAGGTGAATGGGGAGTAAAACTGTCTCAAACTCCCGTTAGGTGAATGGAGAGTAAAATTGAGACAAACCCCCGTTAGGTGAATGGAGAGTAACACTGTGTCAAACCCCCGTTAGATATATAGGGAATAACACTGTCTCAATATCCCATTAGGTGAATGGGGAGTAATAGTGCGTCAAGCTCCCGTTAGGTGTATAGAGTGTAACACTGTTTCAATCTCCCATTAGGAGAATGGAGAGTAATACTGTGTCAATCTTCCGTTAGGTGAATGAGGAATAACACTGTGTCAAATCCCAGTTAGGTGAATGGGGAGTAACACTGTGTCAATCTCCCGTTAGGTGAATGAGCAGTAACAATGTGTCAATCTCCCGTTTGGTGTATAGGCAGTAACACTGTGTCAGTATCCCATTATGTGAATGGGGAGTAACAATGTGTCAATCTCCCATTTGGTGTATAGGGAGTAACAATGTGTCAAACCCCCGTTAGGTGAATGGAGAGTAATACTGTGTCAAACCTCCGTTAGGTGAATGAGGAGCAACACTGTGTCAATCTCCCTTTAGGTGAATGGTGAGTAAAACTGTGTCAATCTCCCGTTAGGTGAATGGAGAGTAACACTGTGTCACTCTCCCATTTGGTGAATGGAGAGTAAAACTGTGTCAGTATCCCATTAGGTGAAAGGGGAGCAACAACGTGTCAATCTCCCGTTAGTTGAATGAGGAGTAACACTGTGTCAATCTCCCGTTAGGGGAATGGGGAGTAAAACTGTGTCAATCTCCCGTTAGGTGAATGGGGAGTAACAATGTGTCTAACCCCCGTTTGGTGAATGGGGAGTAACACTGTGTCAATATCCCATTATGTGAATGGGGAGTAACAATGAGTCAAACCCCCGTTATGTGAATGGAGACTAACACTGTGTCAATCTCCCATTAGGTGAATGGAGTGTAACATTGTGTCAAACTCCCGTTAGGGTAATGGAGAGCAACACGGTGTCATACCCCCATTAAGTGAATGGGGAGGAACACTGTGTCAATATCCCGTTAGGTGAATGGGGAGTAACACTGTGTCTAACCCCCGTTTGGTGAATGGGGAGTAACACTGTGTCACTCTCCCATTAAGTGAATGGGGAGTAACACTGTGTCAAATGCCCGTTAGGTAAATATGGAGCAACAGTGTGTCAAACCCCCGTTAGGTGAATGGGGAATAACAATGTGTCAATGTCCCGTTAGGTGAATGGTGAGTAAAACTGTCTCAAACCCCCGTTAGGTGAATAAAGAGTAACACTGTGTCAAACCCACATTACGTGAATGGAGGGAAACACTGTGTCAAACCCCCGTTAGTTGAATGGAGAGTAAGACTGTGTCAAACCCCCGTTAGGTGAATGGGGAGAAACATTGTGTGAAACCCCCGTTAGGTGAATGGGGAGAAACACTGTGTCAATCTCCCGTTAGGTGAATGAGGAGTAACAATGTGTCAATCTCCCATTAGGTGAATTAAGAGTAACAATGTGTCAATCTCCCGTTAGATGTATAGGGAATAAACCTGTGTCAATATTCCATTAGGTGAATGGGGAGTAATACTGTGTCAATCTCCCGTTAGGTGTATAGGGTGTAACATTGTGTCAATCTCCCGTTAGGTGAATGGAGAGTAATACTGTGTCAAACGCCCGTTAGGTGAATGGGGAGTAACACTGTGTCAATCTCCCGTTACGTGAATGAGCAGTAACAATGTGTCAATCTCCCGTTAGGTGCATAGGCAGTAACACTGTGTCATTATCCCATTAGGTGAATGGGGAGAAATAATGTGTCAATCTCCAGTTAGGTGAATGGGGAGTAACACTGTGTCAATAGGCAATTAGGTGAATGGTGAGTAACAATGTGTCAAAGCCTCATTAGGTGAATGGGGAGTAACACTGTGTCAATCTCCCATTAGGTGAATGGCGAGTAACAATGTGTCAAACCCCCGTTAGGTGAATGGAGCGTAACAATGTGTCAATATCACGTAAGGTGAATGGTGAGTATAACTTTGTCAAACCCCCACTAGGTGAATGGGGAGTAACACTGTGTCAAACCCCCATTAGGTGAATGGGGAGTAACACTGTGTCAAAACCCCGTTAAGTGAATGGGGAGTAACACAGTGTCAAACCCCAATTAGGTGAATGAGGAGTAACACTGTCTTAATCTCCCGTTAGGTGAATGGGGAGTAACACTGTGTCAAACACCCGTAAGGTGAATGGGGAGTAACACTGCGTCAAACCCCCATTAGGTGAATGGGGAGTAACACTGTGTCAATCTCCCGTTAAGTGAATGGCGAGTAACACTGTGTCAAACCCCAGTTAGGTGAATGGCGAGTAACACTGTGTCAAACCCCCGTTGGGTGAATGGGGAGTAACAATGTGTCAATATCCCGTTAGGTGAATGCTGAGTAAAACTGTGTCAATCTCCCATTAGGTGAATGGAGATGAACACTGTGTCAATCTCCCATTTGGTGAATGGAGAGTAACACTGTGTCAGTATCCCATTAGGTGAAAGGGGAGCAACAACATGTCAATCTCCCGTTAGTTGAATGAGGAGTAACACTGTGTCAATCTCCCGTTAGGGGAATGGGGTGGAAAACTGTGTCAATCTCCCATTAGGTGAATGGGGAGAAACAATGTGTCTAACCCCTGTTTGGTGAATGGGGAGTAACACTGTGTCAATATCCCATTATGTGAATGGGGAGTAACAATGAGTCAAACCTCCGTTAGGTGAATGGAGACTAACACTGTGTCAATCTCCCGTTAGGTGAATGGAGAGTAACATTGTGTCAAACTCCCGTTAGGGGAATGGAGAGCAGCACGGTGTCAAACCCCCGTTAAGTGAATGGGGTGTAACACTGTGTCAATATCCCATTAGGTGAATGGGGACTAACAATGTGTCTAACCCCCGTTTGGTGAATGGTGAGTAACACTGTGTCACTCTCCCGTTAAGTGAATGGGGAGTAGCACTGTGTCAAATGCCCATTAGGTAAATATGGAGCAACAGTGTGTCAAACCCCCGTTAGGTGAATGGGGTGTAACACTGTGTCAAACCCCCGTTAAGTGAATGTGGAGTAACACTGTGTCAAACACCCGTTAGGTGAATGGGGAATAACAATGTGTCAATATCCCGTTAGGTGAATGGTGAGTAAAACTGTCTCAAACCCCCGTTAGGTGAATGGAGGGAAACACTGTGTCAAAACCCCGTTAGTTGAATGGAGAGTAACACTGTATCAAACCCCCGTTAGGTGAATGGGGAGAAACACTGTGTGAAACCCCCGTTAGGTGAATGGGGAGTAGCACTGTGTCAATCTCCCGTTAGGTGAATGAGGAGTAACAATGTGTCAATCTCCCGTTAGGTGAATGAAGAGTAACAATGTTTCAAAATCCCATTAGATGTATAGGGCATAAACCTGTGTCAATATTCCATTAGGTGAATGGGGAGTAATACTGTGTCAATCTCCCGTTAGGTGTATAGGGTGTAACATTGTGTCAATCTCCCGTTAGGTGAATGGAGAGTAATACTGTGTCAAACGCCCGTTAGGTGAATGGGGAGTAACACTGCGTCAATCTCCCGTTAGGTGAATGAGCAGTAACAATGTGTCAATCTCCCGTTAGGTGCATAGGCAGTAACACTGTGTCAGTATCCCATTAGGTGAAAGGGGAGAAATAATGTGTCAATCTCCAGTTAGGTGAATGGGGAGTAAAACTGTGTCAATCTCCCGTTAAGTGAAAGGGGAGTAACAATGTGTCAAACGCCCGTTGGGTGAATGGGGAGCAACAGTGTGTCAAACCCCCATTAGGTGAATGGGGAGTAACATTGCGTCAAACCCCCGTTAAGTGAATGGGGAATAACACTGTGTCAAACCCCCATTAGGTGAATGGGGAATAACAATGTGTCAATATCCCGTTAGATGAACGGTGTGTAAAACTGTCTCAAACCCCCGTTAGGTGAATGGAGAGTAACACCGTGTCAAACCCCCGTTAGGTGAATGGAGAGTAACATTGTGTCAAACCCCCGTTAGGTGAATGGGGAGTAAAACTGTGTCAATCTCCAATTAGGTGAATGAGGAGTAACAATGTGTCAATCTCCCATTAGGTGTATAGGGAGTTAAACTGTGTGAATATCCCATTAGGTGAATGGGGAGTAATAATGTGTCAATCTCCCGTTAGGTTTATAGGGTGTAACAATGTGTCAATCTCACGTTAGGTGAATGGAGAGTAATACTGTGTCAAACCCCCGTTAGGTGAATGGGGAGTAACACTTTGAAAATCTCCCGTTAGGTGAAAGGGGCGTTACACTGTGTCAATCTCCCGTTAGGTGAATGAGGAGTAACAATGTGTCAATCTCCTGTTAGGTGTATAGGCAGTAACACTGTGTCAAAATATCATAAGGTGAATGGGGATTAATACAGTGTCAATCTCCCGTTAGGTGTATAGGGAGTAACACTGTGTCAATCTCCCGTTAGGTGAATGGAGAGTAACACTGTGTCAATGTCCCGTTAGGTGAATGTTGAGTAATACTGCATCAAACTGCCGTAACGTGAAGGGAGAGTAACGCTGGGTCAAACCCTCCTTAGGTGAAAAGGGAGCAAGGCTGTGTCGATATACCGTTAGGTGAATGGGGACTAACAATGTGTCAATATCCCGATAGGTGAATGGGGAGTAACATTGTGTCAATTTCCCATTAGCTGAATGGTGAGTAACACTGTGTCAAACCCTCATTAGGTGAATGGGGATTAACAATGTGCCAATCTCCCATTAGGTGCATGGGGATTAACACTGTGCCAATCTTCCGTTAGATGAATGGGGAGTAACACTGTGTCAAACCCCCGTAAAGTGAATGGGGAGTAACACTGCTTCAAACCCCCATTAGGTGAATGGGGAGTAACACTGTGTCAAAACCCCGTTAGGCGAATGGGGAGTAACAACGCGTCAATCTCCCGTTAGATGAATGGGGAGTAACACTGTGTGAATCTCCCGTTAGGTGAATGGGGAGTAACACTGTGTCAATATCACGTTAGGTGATTGCAGACTAAAACTGTGTAAATCTCCCATTAGGTGAATGAGGAGTAACACTGTGTCAATCTCCCGTTAGGTGAATGATCAGTAACAGTGTCAATCTCCCGTTAGGTGAATGGAGAGTAACACTGTGTCAATATCCCATTCTGTGAATGGGGAGTAACAATGAGTTAAACCCCCGTTAGGAAAATGAGGAGTAACACTGTGTCAATCCCCATTAGGTGAATGGAGAATAACACTCTGTCAATCTCCCGTTAGCTGAATGGAGAGTAACATTGTGTCAAAACCCCGCTAAGTGAATGGGGAGTACCACTGTGTCAATAACCCATTAGGTGAATGGGTTTAACACTGTGTCTAAACCCCGTTAGGTGAATGGGCAGTAACACTGTGTCAATCTCCCGTTAGGTGAATGTTGAGTAATACTGTTTCAAACCTCCATTAGTTGAAGGGTGAGTAACACTGTGTCAAACCCCTGTTAGGTGATTGGGGAGTAAGACTGTGTCAAAATCCCGTTAGCTGAATGGGGAGTAACAATGTGTCAAAATCCCGTTAGGTGAATGGGTAGTAACACTGTGTCAATAGGCAATTAGGTGAATGGTGAGTAACAATGTGTCAAAGCCTCATTAGGTGAATGGGGAGTAACACTGTGTCAATCTCCCGTTAGGTGAATGTTGAGTAATACTGTTTCAAACCTCCATTAGGTGAAGGGTGAGTAACACTGTGTCAAACCCCTGTTAGGTGATTGGGGTATAAGACTGTGTCAAAATCCCGTTAGCTGAATGGGGAGTAACAATGTGTCAAAATCCCGTTAGGTGAATGGGTAGTAACACTGTGTCAATAGGCAATTAGGTGAATGGTGAGTAACAATGTGTCAAAGCCTCATTAGGTGAATGGGGAGTAACACTGTGTCAATCTCCCGTTAGGTGAATGGGGAGTACCAATGTGTCAAACCCCCGTTAGGTGAATGGAGCTTAACAATGTGTCAATATCACGTAAGGTGAATGGTGAGTATAACTTTATTAAACCCCCGTTAGGTGAATGGGGAGTAACACTGTGTCAAACCCCCATTAGGTGAATGGGGAGTAACACTGTGTCAAACCCCCGTTAGGTGAAGGGGGAATCACACTGTGGCAAATCCCCGTTAAGTGAATGGGGAGTAACGCAGTGTCAAACCCCCATTAGGTGAATGAGGAGTAACACTGTCTTAATCTCCCATTAGGGGAATGGGGAGTAACACTGTGTCAAACACCCGTAAGGTGAATGGGGAGTAACACTGCGTCAAACCACCATTAGGTGAATGGGTAGTAAGACTGTGTCAATCTCCCGTTAAGTGAATGGCGAGTAACACTGTGTCAAACCTCAGTTAGGTGAATGGCGAGTAACACTGTGTCAAACCCCCGTTTGGGGAATGGGGAGCAACAATGTGTCAATATCCCGTTAGGTGAATGCTGAGTAAAACTGTGTCAAACCCCCGTTAGGTGAATGGGGAGTAACAATGTGTCAATCTCCCGTTAGGTGAATGAGGAGTAACACTGTGTCAAACCCCCATAAAGTGAATGGGGAGTAACACTGTTTCATACCCCCGTTAGGTGAATGGGGAGTAACACTGTGTCAAACCCCCATTAGGTGAATGGGGAGTAAAAACGTATCAATCTCCCATTTTTGAATGGGGAGTAACACTGTGTGAATCTCCCGTTAGGTGAATGGGGAGTAACAATGTGTGAAACCACTGTTAGGTGATTGGGGAGTAAGACTGTGTCAATGTCCCGTTAGGTGATTGGGGAGTAACACTGTGTCAATATCCAATTAGGTGAATGGTGAGTAACAATGTGTCAAACACTCGTTAGGTGAATGGGGAGTAACACTGTATCAAACCCCCATTCGGTGAATGAGGAGTAACACTGTGTCAATCTCCCGTTAGGTGAATGATCAGTAACACTGTGTCAATCTCCCGTTAGGTGAATGCAGAGTAACACTGTGTCAATATCCCATTCTGTGAATGGGGAGTAACAATGAGTTAAACCCCCGTTAGGAAAATGAGGAGTAACACTGTGTCAATCCCCATTAGGTGAATGGAGAATAACACTCTGTCAATCTCCCGTTAGCTGAATGGAGAGTAACATTGTGTCAAAACCCCGCTAAGTGAATGGGGAGTACCACTGTGTCAATAACCCATTAGGTGAATGGGTTTAACACTGTGTCTAAACCCCGTTAGGTGAATGGGCAGTAACACTGTGTCAATCTCCCGTTAGGTGAATGTTGAGTAATACTGTTTCAAACCTCCATTAGGTGAAGGGTGAGTAACACTGTGTCAAACCCCTGTTAGGTGATTGGGGAGTAAGACTGTGTCAAAATCCCGTTAGCTGAATGGGGAGTAACAATGTGTCAAAATCCCGTTAGGTGAATGGGTAGTAACACTGTGTCAATAGGCAATTAGGTGAATGGTGAGTAACAATGTGTCAAAGCCTCATTAGGTGAATGGGGAGTAACACTGTGTCAATCTCCCGTTAGGTGAATGGGGAGTAACAATGTGTCAAACCCCCGTTAGGTGAATGGAGCTTAACAATGAGTCAATATCACGTAAGGTGAATGGTGAGTATAACTTTATTAAACCCCCGTTAGGTGAATGGGGAGTAACACTGTGTCAAACCCCCATTAGGTGAATGGGGAGTAACACTGTGTCAAACCCCCGTTAGGTGAAGGGGGAATCACACTGTGGCAAATCCCAGTTAAGTGAATGGGGAGTAACGCAGTGTCAAACCCCCATTAGGTGAATGAGGAGTAACACTGTCTTAATCTCCCATTAGGGGAATGGGGAGTAACACTGTGTCAAACACCCGTAAGGTGACTGGGGAGTAACACTGCGTCAAACCACCATTAGGTGAATGGGTAGTAAGACTGTGTCAATCTCCCGTTAAGTGAATGGCGAGTAACACTGTGTCAAACCTCAGTTAGGTGAATGGCGAGTAACACTGTGTCAAACCCCCGTTTGGGGAATGGGGAGCAACAATGTGTCAATATCCCGTTAGGTGAATGCTGAGTAAAACTGTGTCAAACCCCCGTTAGGTGAATGGGGAGTAACAATGTGTCAATCTCCCGTTAGGTGAATGAGGAGTAACATTGTGTCAAACCCCCATAAAGTGAATGGGGAGTAACACTGTTTCATACCCCCGTTAGGTGAATGGGGAGTAACACTGTGTCAAACCCCCATTAGGTGAATGGGGAGTAAAAACGTATCAATCTCCCATTTTTGAATGGGGAGTAACACTGTGTGAATCTCCCGTTAGGTGAATGGGGAGTTACAATGTGTGAAACCACTGTTAGGTGATTGGGGAGTAAGACTGTGTCAATGTCCCGTTAGGTGATTGGGGAGTAACACTGTGTCAATATCCAATTAGGTGAATGGTGAGTAACAATGTGTCAAACCCTCGTTAGGTGAATGGGGAGTAACACTGTATCAAACCCCCGTTAGGTGAATGGGGAGTAACACTGTGTCAATATCCCATTAGGTGAATGGGGAGTAACACTGTGTCTAACTCCTGTAAGGTGAATGGGGAGTAATACTATGTCAAACTTCTGTTAGGTGAATGGAGAGTAACACAGTGTCCAACCCCCGTTAGGTGAATGGGTAGTAAGACTGTGTCAATATCCCGTTAGGTGAATAGGGAGTAACAAGGTGTCAATATCCCGTTAGGTGAATGGTGAGTAACATGGTGTCAAACCCCAGTTAGGTCAATGGGGAGTAACACTGTGTCGATCTCCCGTTAGGTGAATGGCGAGTAACGCTGTGACAAACCCCCGTTAGGTGAATGGGGAGTAACAATGTGTCAATATCCAGTTAGCTGAATGGTTAGTCAAACTGTCTCAAACCCCCGTTATCTGAATGTGGAGTAACACTGAGTCAAACCGCCATTAGGTGAATGGAGAGTAACACTGTGTCAAACCCCTGTTCGGTGAATGGAGAGTAAAATTTTGTCAAACCCCCATTGGGAGAATGGGGAGAAACACAGTGTCAAACTCCCGTTAGGTGAATGAGGAGTAACAATGTGTCAATCTCCCTTTTGGTGAATGAAGATTAACAATGTGTCAATCTCCCGTAATGTGTTTAGGGAGTAACACTGTGTCAATATCCCATTAGGTGAATGGGGAGTAATACTGTGTCAATCTTGTGCTGCGTGTATAGGGTGTAACACTGTGTCAATCTCCCGTAAGGGGAATGGAGAGTAATACTGTGTCAAACCCCCGTTAGGTGAATGGGGAGTAACAATGTGTCAGTTTCACGTTTGGTGAATGAGCAGTAACAATACGTCAAACTCCCGTTCGGTGAATGAACAGTAACAATGTGTCAATCTCCCATTAGGTGAATGGAGAGTAACAGTGTGACAATATCCCATTAAGTGAATGGGGAGTAACACTGTGTCAAACACCCGTAAGGTGAATGGGGAGTAACACTGCGTCAAACCACCGTTAGGTGAATGGGGAGTAACACTGTGTCAATTTCCCGTCAAGTGAATGGCGAGTAACACTGTGTCAAACCGCAGTTAGGTGAATGGCGAGTAACACTGTGTCAAACCCCCGTTTGGGGAATGGGGAGTAACAATGTGTCAAACCCCCGTTAGGTGAATGCTGAGTAAAACTGTGTCAAACCCCCGTTAGGTGAATGAGGAGTAACACTGTGTCAAACCCCCATAAAGTGAATGGGGAGTAACACTGTTTCATACCCCCGTTAGGTGAATGGGGAGTAACACTGTGTCAAACCCCCATTAGGTGAATGGGGAGTAAAAACGTATCAATCTCCCATTTTTGAATGGGGAGTAACACTGTGTGAATCTCCCGTTAGGTGAATGGGGAGTAACAATGTGTGAAACCACTGTTAGGTGATTGGGGAGTAAGACTGTGTCAATATCCCGTTAGGTGATTGGGGAGTAACACTGTGTCAATATCCAATTAGGTGAATGGTGAGTAACAATGTGTCAAACCCTCGTTAGGTGAATGGGGAGTAACACTGTATCAAACCCCCGTTAGGTGAATGGGGAGTAACACTGTGTCAATATCCCATTAGGTGAATGGGGAGTAACACTGTGTCTAACTCCTGTAAGGTGAATGGGGAGTAATACTATGTCAAACTTCTGTTAGGTGAATGGAGAGTAACACAGTGTCCAGCCCCCGTTAGGTGAATGGGTAGTAAGACTGTGTCAATATCCCGTTAGGTGAATAGGGAGTAACAAGGTGTCAATATCCCGTTAGGTAAATGTTGAGTAACATGGTGTCAAACCCCGGTTAGGTGAATGGGGAGTAACACTGTGTCGATCTCCCGTTAGGTGAATGGCGAGTAACGCTGTGACAAACCCCCATGAGGTGAATGGGGAGTAACAATGTGTCAATATCCAGTTAGCTGAATGGTTAGTCAAACTGTCTCAAACCCCCGTTATCTGAATGTGGAGTAACACTGAGTCAAACCGCCATTAGGTGAATGGAGAGTAACACTGTGTCAAACCCCTGTTCGGTGAATGGAGAGTAAAATTTTGTCAAACCCCCATTGGGAGAATGGGGAGAAACACAGTGTCAAACTCCCGTTAGGTGAATGAGGAGTAACAATGTGTCAATCTCCCTTTTGGTGAATGAAGATTAACAATGTGTCAATCTCCCGTAATGTGTTTAGGGAGTAACACTGTGTCAATATTCCATTAGGTGAATGGGGAGTAATACTGTGTCAATCTTGTGCTGCGTGTATAGGGTGTAACACTGTGTCAATCTCCCGTAAGGGGAATGGAGAGTAATACTGTGTCAAACCCCCGTTAGGTGAATGGGGAGTAACAATGTGTCAGTTTCACGTTTGGTGAATGAGCAGTAACAATATGTCAAACTCCCGTTCGGTGAATGAACAGTAACAATGTGTCAATCCCCCGTTAGGTGAATGGAGAGAAACAGTGTGACAATAACCCATTAAATGAATGGGGAATAATAATGAGTCAAACCCCCATTAGGCCAGTAGGGAGTAACACTGTGTCTAACCCCCGTTAGGTGAATGGGGAGTAACACTGTCAATCTCCCGTTAAATGAATGGGGAGTAACAGTGTGTCAAACGCCCTTAGGTGAATGGGGAGTTACACTGTGTCAATCATCCGTTAGGTGAATGGAGAGTAATACTGTGTCAAACCCCTGTTCGGTGAATGGAGAGTAAAATTTTGTCAAGCCCCCATTGGGAGAACGGGGAGGAACACAGTGTCAATCTCCAGTTAGGTGAATGAGGAGTAACAATGTGTCAAATCTCCCTTTTGGTGAATGAAGATTAACAATGTGTCATTCTCCCATAAGGTGTATAGGGAGCAACACTGTGTCAATATCCCATTCTGTGAATGGGGAGTAACAATGAGTTAAACCCCCGTTAGTAAAATGAGGAGTAACACTGTGTCAATCCCCATTAGGTGAATGGAGAATAACACTCTGTCAATCTCCCATTAGCTGAATGGAGAGTAACATTGTGTCAAAACCCCGCTAAGTGAATGGGGAGTACCACTGTGTCAATAACCCATTAGGTGAATGGGTTTAACACTGTGTCTAAACCCCGTTAGGTGAATGGGCAGTAACACTGTGTCAATCTCCCGTTAGGTGAATGTTGAGTAATACTGTTTCAAACCTCCATTAGGTGAAGGGTGAGTAACCCTGTGTCAAACCCCTGTTAGGTGATTGGGGAGTAAGACTGTGTCAAAATCCCGTTAGCTGAATGGGGAGTAACAATGTGTCAAAATCCCGTTAGGTGAATGGGTAGTAACACTGTGTCAATAGGCAATTAGGTGAATGGTGAGTAACAATGTGTCAAAGCCTCATTAGGTGAATGGGGAGTAACACTGTGTCAATCTCCCGTTAGGTGAATGGGGAGTAACAATGTGTCAAACCCCCGTTAGGTGAATGGAGCTTAACAATGTGTCAATATCACGTAAGGTGAATGGTGAGTATAACTTTATTAAACCCCCGTTAGGTGAATGGGGAGTAACACTGTGTCAAACCCCCATTAGGTGAATGGGGAGTAACACTGTGTCAAACCCCTGTTAGGTGAAGGGGGAGTCACACTGTGGCAAATCCCCGTTAAGTGAATGGGGAGTAACGCAGTGTCAAACCCCCATTAGGTGAATGAGGAGTAACACTGTCTTAATCTTCCATTAGGTGAATGGGGAGTAACACTGTGTCAAACACCCGTAAGGTGAATGGGGAGTAACACTGCGTCAAACCACCGTTAGGTGAATGGGGAGTAACACTGTGTCAATCTCCCGTTAAGCGAATGGCGAGTAACACTGTGTCAAACCTCAGTTAGGTGAATGGCGAGTAACACTGTGTCAAAACCCCGTTTGGGGAATGGGGAGTAACAATGTGTCAATATCCCGTTAGGTGAATGCTGAGTAAAACTGTGTCAAACCGACGTTAGGTGAATGAGGAGTAACACTGTGTCAAACCCCCATAAAGTGAATGGGGAGTAACACTGTTTCATACCCCCGTTAGGTGAATGGGGAGTAACACTGTGTCAAACCCCCATTAGGTGAATGGGGAGTAAAAACGTATCAATCTCCCATTTTTGAATGGGGAGTAACACTGTGTGAATCTCCCGTTAGGTGAATGGGGAGTTACAATGTGTGAAACCACTGTTAGGTGATTGGGGAGTAAGACTGTGTCAATGTCCCGTTAGGTGATTGGGGAGTAACACTGTGTCAATATCCAATTAGGTGAATGGTGAGTAACAATGTGTCAAACCCTCGTTAGGTGAATGGGGAGTAACACTGTATCAAACCCCCGTTAGGTGAATGGGGAGTAACACTGTGTCAATATCCCATTAGGTGAATGGGGAGTAACACTGTGTCTAACTCCTGTAAGGTGAATGGGGAGTAATACTATGTCAAACTTCTGTTAGGTGAATGGAGAGTAACACAGTGTCCAACCCCCGTTAGGTGAATGGGTAGTAAGACTGTGTCAATATCCCGTTAGGTGAATAGGGAGTAACAAGGTGTCAATATCCCGTTAGGTGAATGGTGAGTAACATGGTGTCAAACCCCAGTTAGGTCAATGGGGAGTAACACTGTGTCGATCTCCCGTTAGGTGAATGGCGAGTAACGCTGTGACAAACCCCCGTTAGGTGAATGGGGAGTAACAATGTGTCAATATCCAGTTAGCTGAATGGTTAGTCAAACTGTCTCAAACCCCCGTTATCTGAATGTGGAGTAACACTGAGTCAAACCGCCATTAGGTGAATGGAGAGTAACACTGTGTCAAACCCCTGTTCGGTGAATGGAGAGTAAAATTTTGTCAAACCCCCATTGGGAGAATGGGGAGAAACACAGTGTCAAACTCCCGTTAGGTGAATGAGGAGTAACAATGTGTCAATCTCCCTTTTGGTGAATGAAGATTAACAATGTGTCAATCTCCCGTAATGTGTTTAGGGAGTAACACTGTGTCAATATCCCATTAGGTGAATGGGGAGTAATACTGTGTCAATCTTGTGCTGCGTGTATAGGGTGTAACACTGTGTCAATCTCCCGTAAGGGGAATGGAGAGTAATACTGTGTCAAACCCCCGTTAGGTGAATGGGGAGTAACAATGTGTCAGTTTCACGTTTGGTGAATGAGCAGTAACAATATGTCAAACTCCCGTTCGGTGAATGAACAGTAACAATGTGTCAATCTCCCATTAGGTGAATGGAGAGTAACAGTGTGACAATATCCCATTAAGTGAATGGGGAGTAACACTGTGTCAAACACCCGTAAGGTGAATGGGGAGTAACACTGCGTCAAACCACCGTTAGGTGAATGGGGAGTAACACTGTGTCAATCTCCCGTTAATTGAATGGCGAGTAACACTGTGTCAAACCGCAGTTAGGTGAATGGCGAGTAACACTGTGTCAAACCCCCGTTTGGGGAATGGGGAGTAACAATGTGTCAAACCCCCGTTAGGTGAATGCTGAGTAAAACTGTGTCAAACCCCCGTTAGGTGAATGAGGAGTAACACTGTGTCAAACCCCCATAAAGTGAATGGGGAGTAACACTGTTTCATACCCCCGTTAGGTGAATGGGGAGTAACACTGTGTCAAACCCCCATTAGGTGAATGGGGAGTAAAAACGTATCAATCTCCCATTTTTGAATGGGGAGTAACACTGTGTGAATCTCCCGTTAGGTGAATGGGGAGTAACAATGTGTGAAACCACTGTTAGGTGATTGGGGAGTAAGACTGTGTCAATATCCCGTTAGGTGATTGGGGAGTAACACTGTGTCAATATCCAATTAGGTGAATGGTGAGTAACAATGTGTCAAACCCTCGTTAGGTGAATGGGGAGTAACACTGTATCAAACCCCCGTTAGGTGAATGGGGAGTAACACTGTGTCAATATCCCATTAGGTGAATGGGGAGTAACACTGTGTCTAACTCCTGTAAGGTGAATGGGGAGTAATACTATGTCAAACTTCTGTTAGGTGAATGGAGAGTAACACAGTGTCCAACCCCCGTTAGGTGAATGGGTAGTAAGACTGTGTCAATATCCCGTTAGGTGAATAGGGAGTAACAAGGTGTCAATATCCCGTTAGGTAAATGGTGAGTAACATGGTGTCAAACCCCGGTTAGGTGAATGGGGAGTAACACTGTGTCGATCACCCTTTAGGTGAATGGCGAGTAACGCTGTGACAAACCCCCATGAGGTGAATGGGGAGTAACAATGTGTCAATATCCAGTTAGCTGAATGGTTAGTCAAACTGTCTCAAACCCCCGTTATCTGAATGTGGAGTAACACTGAGTCAAACCGCCATTAGGTGAATGGAGAGTAACACTGTATCAAACCCCTGTTCGGTGAATGGAGAGTAAAATTTTGTCAAACCCCCATTGGGAGAATGGGGAGAAACACAGTGTCAAACTCCCGTTAGGTGAATGAGGAGTAACAATGTGTCAATCTCCCTTTTGGTGAATGAAGATTAACAATGTGTCAATCTCCCGTAATGTGTTTAGGGAGTAACACTGTGTCAATATTCCATTAGGTGAATGGGGAGTAATACTGTGTCAATCTTGTGCTGCGTGTATAGGGTGTAACACTGTGTCAATCTCCCGTAAGGGGAATGGAGAGTAATACTGTGTCAAACCCCCGTTAGGTGAATGGGGAGTAACAATGTGTCAGTTTCACGTTTGGTGAATGAGCAGTAACAATATGTCAAACTCCCGTTCGGTGAATGAACAGTAACAATGTGTCAATCCCCCGTTAGGTGAATGGAGAGAAACAGTGTGACAATAACCCATTAAATGAATGGGGAATAATAATGAGTCAAACCCCCATTAGGTCAGTAGGGAGTAACACTGTGTCTAACCCCCGTTAGGTGAATGGGGAGTAACACTGTGTCAATCTCCCGTTAAATGAATGGGGAGTAACAGTGTGTCAAACGCCCTTAGGTGAATGGGGAGTTACACTGTGTCAATCATCCGTTAGGTGAATGGAGAGTAATACTGTGTCAAACCCCTGTTCGGTGAATGGAGAGTAAAATTTTGTCAAGCCCCCATTGGGAGAACGGGGAGGAACACAGTGTCAATCTCCAGTTAGGTGAATGAGGAGTAACAATGTGTCAAATCTCCCTTTTGGTGAATGAAGATTAACAATGTGTCATTCTCCCATAAGGTGTATAGGGAGCAACACTGTGTCAATATCCCATTCTGTGAATGGGGAGTAACAATGAGTTAAACCCCCGTTAGTAAAATGAGGAGTAACACTGTGTCAATCCCCACTAGGTGAATGGAGAATAACACTCTGTCAATCTCCCATTAGCTGAATGGAGAGTATCATTGTGTCAAAACCCCGCTAAGTGAATGGGGAGTACCAGTGTGTCAATAACCCATTAGGTGAATGGGTTTAACACTGTGTCTAAACCCCGTTAGGTGAATGGGCAGTAACACTGTGTCAATCTCCCGTTAGGTGAATGTTGAGTAATACTGTTTCAAACCTCCATTAGGTGAAGGGTGAGTAACCCTGTGTCAAACCCCTGTTAGGTGATTGGGGAGTAAGACTGTGTCAAAATCCCGTTAGCTGAATGGGGAGTAACAATGTGTCAAAATCCCGTTAGGTGAATGGGTAGTAACACTGTGTCAATAGGCAATTAGGTGAATGGTGAGTAACAATGTGTCAAAGCCTCATTAGGTGAATGGGGAGTAACACTGTGTCAATCTCCCGTTAGGTGAATGGGGAGTAACAATGTGTCAAACCCCCGTTAGGTGAATGGAGCTTAACAATGTGTCAATATCACGTAAGGTGAATGGTGAGTATAACTTTATTAAACCCCCGTTAGGTGAATGGGGAGTAACACTGTGTCAAACCCCCATTAGGTGAATGGGGAGTAACACTGTTTCAAACCCCTGTTAGGTGAAGGGGGAGTCACACTGTGGCAAATCCCCGTTAAGTGAATGGGGAGTAACGCAGTGTCAAACCCCCATTAGGTGAATGAGGAGTAACACTGTCTTAATCTCCCATTAGGTGAATGGGGAGTAACACTGTGTCAAACACCCGTAAGGTGAATGGGGAGTAACACTGCGTCAAACCACCGTTAGGTGAATGGGGAGTAACACTGTGTCAATCTCCCGTTAAGTGAATGGCGAGTAACACTGTGTCAAACCTCAGTTAGGTGAATGGCGAGTAACAATGTGTCAGTTTCACGTTTGGTGAATGAGCAGTAACAATATGTCAAACTCCCGTTCGGTGAATGAACAGTAACAATGTGTCAATCTCCCATTAGGTGAATGGAGAGTAACAGTGTGACAATATCCCATTAAGTGAATGGGGAAACACAGTGTCAAACTCCCGTTAGGTGAATGAGGAGTAACAATGTGTCAATCTCCCTTTTGGTGAATGAAGATTAACAATGTGTCAATCTCCCGTAATGTGTTTAGGGAGTACCACTGTGTCAATATCCCATTAGGTGAATGGGGAGTAATACTGTGTCAATCTTGTGCTGCGTGTATAGGGTGTAACACTGTGTCAATCTCCCGTAAGGGGAATGGAGAGTAATACTGTGTCAAACCCCCGTTAGGTGAATGGGGAGTAACAATGTGTCAGTTTCACGTTTGGTGAATGAGCAGTAACAATATGTCAAACTCCCGTTCGGTGAATGAACAGTAACAATGTGTCAATCTCCCATTAGGTGAATGGAGAGTAACAGTGTGACAATATCCCATTAAGTGAATGGGGAATAAAAATGAGTCAAACCCCCGTTAGGTGAATGAGGAGTAACACTGTGTCAATCTCCCGTTAAGTGAATGGCGAGTAACACTGTGTCAAACCTCAGTTAGGTGAATGGCGAGTAACACTGTGTCAAACCCCCGTTTGGGGAATGGGGAGTAACAATGTGTCAATATCCCGTTAGGTGAATGCTGAGTAAAACTGTGTCAAACCCCCGTTAGGTGAATGGGGAGTAACAATGTGTCAATCTCCCGTTAGGTGAATGAGGAGTAACACTGTGTCAAACCCCCATAAAGTGAATGGGGAGTAACACTGTTTCATACCCCCGTTAGGTGAATGGGGAGTAACACTGTGTCAAACCCCCATTAGGTGAATGGGGAGTAAAAACGTATCAATCTCCCATTTTTGAATGGGGAGTAACACTGTGTGAATCTCCCGTTAGGTGAATGGGGAGTAACAATGTGTGAAACCACTGTTAGGTGATTGGGGAGTAAGACTGTGTCAATGTCCCGTTAGGTGATTGGGGAGTAACACTGTGTCAATATCCAATTAGGTGAATGGTGAGTAACAATGTGTCAAACCCTCGTTAGGTGAATGGGGAGTAACATTGTATCAAACCCCCGTTAGGTGAATGGGGAGTAACACTGTGTCAATATCCCATTAGGTGAATGGGGAGTAACACTGTGTCTAACTCCTGTAAGGTGAATGGGGAGTAATACTATGTCAAACTTCTGTTAGGTGAATGGAGAGTAACACAGTGTCCAACCCCCGTTAGGTGAATGGGTAGTAAGACTGTGTCAATATCCCGTTAGGTGAATAGGGAGTAACAAGGTGTCAATATCCCGTTAGGTGAATGGTGAGTAACATGGTGTCAAACCCCGGTTAGGTGAATGAGGAGTAACACTGTGTCGATCTCCCGTTAGGTGAATGGCGAGTAACGCTGTGACAAACCCCCGTTAGGTGAATGGGGAGTAACAATGTGTCAATATCCAGTTAGCTGAATGGTTAGTCAAACTGTCTCAAACCCCCGTTATCTGAATGTGGAGTAACACTGAGTCAAACCGCCATTGGGTGAATGGAGAGTAACACTGTGTCAAACCCCTGTTCGGTGAATGGAGAGTAAAATTTTGTCAAACCCCCATTGGGAGAATGGGGAGAAACACAGTGTCAAACTCCTGTTAGGTGAATGAGGAGTAACAATGTGTCAATCTCCCTTTTGGTGAATGAAGATTAACAATGTGTCAATCTCCCGTAATGTGTTTAGGGAGTAACACTGTGTCAATATACCATTAGGTGAATGGGGAGTAATACTGTGTCAATCTTGTGCTGCGTGTATAGGGTGTAACACTGTGTCAATCTCCCGTAAGGGGAATGGAGAGTAATACTGTGTCAAACCCCCGTTAGGTGAATGGGGAGTAACAATGTGTCAGTTTCACGTTTGGTGAATGAGCAGTAACAATATGTCAAACTCCCGTTCGGTGAATGAACAGTAACAATGTGTCAATCCCCCGTTAGGTGAATGGAGAGAAACAGTGTGACCATAACCCATTAAATGAATGGGGAATAATAATGAGTCAAACCCCCGTTAGGTGAGTAGGGAGTAACACTGTGTCTAACCCCCATTAGGTGAATGGGGAGTAACACTGTGTCAATCTCCCGTTAAATGAATGGGGAGTAACAGTGTGTCAAACGCCCTTAGGTGAATGGGGACTTACACTGTGTCAATCATCCGTTAGGTGAATGGAGAGTAATAATGTGTCAAACCCCTGATCGGTGAATGGAGAGTAAAATTTTGTCAAACCCCCATTGGGAGAACGGGGAGGAACACAGTGTCAATCTCCAGTTAGGTGAATGAGGAGTAACAATGTTTCAATCTCCCTTTTGGTGAATGAAGATTAACAATGTGTCATTCTCCCATAAGGTGTATAGGGAGCAACACTGTGTCAATATCCCATTAGGTGAATGGGGAGTAATACTGTGTCAATCTTCTGCTGCGTGTATAGGGTGTAACACTGTGTCAATCTCCCGTAAGGGGAATGGAGAGTAATACTGTGTCAAACCCCCGTTAGGTGAATGGGGAGTAACAATGTGTCAATCTCATGTTTGGTGAATGAGGAGTAACAATATGTCAAACTCGCGTTAGGTGAATGAGCAGTAACAATGTGTCAATCCCCCGTTAGGTGAATGGAGAGAAACAGTGTGACAATATCCCATTAAGTGAATGGGGAATAATAATGAGTCAAATCCCCGTTAGGTCAGTAGGGAGTAACACTGTGTCTAACCCCCGTTAGGTGAATGGGGAGTAACACTGTGTCAATCTCCCGTTAAATGAATGAGGAGTAACAGTGTGTCAAACGCCCTTAGGTGAATGGGGAGTTACACTGTGTCAATCACCCGTTAGGTGAATGGAGAGTAATACTGTGTCAAACGTCCGTTAGGTGAATAGGGAGTAGCAATGTGTCAGTATCCCGTTAGGTGAATGGGGAGTAAAACTGTCTCAAACTCCCGTTAGGTGAATGGAGAGTAAAATTGAGACAAACCCCCGTTAGGTGAATGGAGAGTAACACTGTGTCAACCCCCGTTAGATATATAGGGAATAACACTGTCTCAATATCCCATTAGGTGAATGGGGAGTAATAGTGTGTCAAGCTCCCGTTAGGTGTATAGAGTGTAACACTGTTTCAATCTCCCATTAGGAGAATGGAGAGTAATACTGTGTCAATCTTCCGTTAGGTGAATGAGGAGTAACACTGTGTCAAATCCCCGTTAGGTGAATGAGGAGTAACACTGTGTCAAATCCCCGTTAGGTGAATGGGGAGTAACACTGTGTCAATCTCCCGTTAGGTGAATGAGCAGTAACAATGTGTCAATCTCCCGTTTGGTGTATAGGCAGTAACACTGTGTCAGTATCCCATTATGTGAATGGGGAGTAATAATGTGTCAATCTCCCATTTGGTGTATAGGGAGTAACACTGTGTCAATCTCCTGTTAGGTGAATGGAGAGTAATACTGTGTCAATCTCCAGTTAGGTGAATGGGGAGTAACAATGTGTCTAACCCCCGTTTGGTGAATGGGGAGTAACACTGTGTCAATATCCCAATATGTGAATGGGGAGTAACAATGAGTCAAACCCCCGTTATGTGAATGGAGACTAACACTGTGTCAATCTCCCATTAGGTGAATGGAGTGTAACATTGTGTCAAACTCCCGTTAGGGGAATGGAGAGCAACACGGTGTCATACCCCCGTTAAGTGAATGGGGAGGAACACTGTGTCAATATCCCATTAGGTGAATGGGGAGTAACACTGTGTCTAACCCCCGTTAAATGAATGAGGAGTAACAGTGTGTCAAACGCCCTTAGGTGAATGGGGAGTAACACTGTGTCAATCTCCCGTTAGGTGAATGAGCAGTAACAATGTGTCAATCTCCCGTTTGGTGTATAGGCAGTAACACTGTGTCAGTATCCCATTATGTGAATGGGGAGTAATAATGTGTCAATCTCCCATTTGGTGTATAGGGAGTAACACTGTGTCAATCTCCCGTTAGGTGAATGGAGAGTAATACTGTGTCAATCTCCCATTAGGTGAATGGGGAGTAACAATGTGTCAAACCCCCGTTAGGTGAATGGAGAGTAACACTGTGTCAAACCTCCGTTAGGTGAATGAGGAGCAACACTGTGTCAATCTCCCTTTAGGTGAATGGTGAGTAAAACTGTGTCAATCTCCCGTTAGGTGAATGAAGAGTAACACTGTGTCACTCTCCCATTTGGTGAATGGAGAGTAAAACTGTGTCAGTATCCCATTAGGTGAAAGGGGAGCAACAACGTGTCAATCTCCCGTTAGTTGAATGAGGAGTAACACTGTGTCAATCTCCCGTTAGGGGAATGGGGAGTAAAACTGTGTCAATCTCCCGTTAGGTGAATGGGGAGTAACAATGTGTCTAACCCCCGTTTGGTGAATGGGGAGTAACACTGTGTCAATATCCCATTATGTGAAAGGGGAGTAACAATGAGTCAAACCCCCGTTATGTGAATGGAGACTAACACTGTGTCAATCTCCCATTAGGTGAATGGAGTGTAACATTGTGTCAAACTCCCGTTAGGGGAATGGAGAGCAACACGGTGTCATACCCCCGTTAAGTGAATGGGGAGGAACACTGTGTCAATATCCCATTAGGTGAATGGGGAATAACACTGTGTCTAACCCCCGTTTGGTGAATGGGGAGTAACACTGTGTCACTCTCCCATTAAGTGAATGGGGAGTAACACTGTGTCAAATGCCCGTTAGGTAAATATGGAGCAACAGTGTGTCAAACCCCCGTTAGGTGAATGGGGAATAACAATGTGTCAATGTCCCGTTAGGTGAATGGTGAGTAAAACTGTCTCAAACCCCCGTTAGGTGAATGAAGAGTAACACTGTGTCAAACCCACATTACGTGAATGGAGGGAAACACTGTGTCAAACCCCCGTTAGTTGAATGGAGAGTAACACTGTGTCAAACCCCCGTTAGGTGAATGGGGAGAAACATTGTGTGAAACCCCTGTTAGGTGAATGGGGAGAAACACTGTGTCAATCTCCCGTTAGGTGAATGAGGAGTAACAATGTGTCAATCTCCCGTTAGATGTATAGGGAATAAACCTGTGTCAATATTCCATTAGGTGAATGGGGAGTAATACTGTGTCAATCTCCCGTTAGGTGTATAGGGTGTAACATTGTGTCAATCTCCCATTAGGTGAATGGAGAGTAATACTGTGTCAAACGCCCGTTAGGTGAATGGGGAGTAACACTGTGTCAATCTCCCGTTACATGAATGAGCAGTAAGAATGTGTCAATCTCCCGTTAGGTGCATAGGCAGTAACACTGTGTCATTATCCCATTAGGTGAATGGGGAGAAATAATGTGTCAATCTCCAGTTAGGTGAATGGGGAGTAACACAGTGTCAAACCCCCACTAGGTGAATGAGGAGTAACACTGTCTTAATCTCCCGTTAGGTGAATGGGGAGTAACACTGTGTCAAACACCCGTAAGGTGAATGGGGAGTAACACTGCGTCAAACCACCGTTAGGTGAATGGGGAGTAACACTGTGTCAATCTCCCGTTAAGTGAATGGCGAGTAACACTGTGTCAAACCTCAGTTAGGTGAATGGCGAGTAACACTGTGTCAAACCCCCGTTTGGGGAATGGGGAGTAACAATGTGTCAATATCCCGTTAGGTGAATGCTGAGTAAAACTGTGTCAATCTCCCGTTAGGCGAATGGAGATGAACACTGTGTCAATCTCCCATTTGGTGAATGGAGAGTAACACTGTGTCAGTATCCCATTAGGTGAAAGGGGAGCAACAACATGTCAATCTCCCATTAGTTGAATGAGGAGTAACACTGTGTCAATCTCCCGTTAGGGGAATGGGGTGGAAAACTGTGTCAATCTCCCGTTAGGTGAATGGGGAGAAACAATGTGTCTAACCCCTGTTTGGTGAATGGGGAGTAACACTGTGTCAATATCCCATTATGTGAATGGGGAGTAACAATGAGTCAAACCTCCGTTAGGTGAATGGAGACTAACACTGTGTCAATCTCCCGTTAGGTGAATGGAGAGTAACATTGTGTCAAACTCCCGTTAGGGGAATGGAGAGCAGCACGGTGTCAAACCCCCGTTAAGTGAATGGGGTGTAACACTGTGTCAATATCCCATTAGGTGAATGGGGACTAACAATGTGTCTAACCCCCGTTTGGTGAATGGTTAGTAACACTGTGTCACTCTCCCGTTAAGTGAATGGGGAGTAGCACTGTGTCAAATGCCCATTAGGTAAATATGGAGCAACAGTGTGTCAAACCCCCGTTAGGTGAATGGGGTGTAACACTGTGTCAAACCCCCGTTAAGTGAATGTGGAGTAACACTGTGTCAAACACCCGTTAGGTGAATGGGGAATAACAATGTGTCAATATCCCGTTAGGTGAATGGTGAGTAAAACTGTCTCAAACCCCCGTTAGGTGAATGGAGGGAAACACTGTGTCAAAACCCCGTTAGTTGAATGGAGAGTAACACTGTGTCAAACCCCCGTTAGGTGAATGGGGAGAAACACTGTGTGAAACCCCCGTTAGGTGAATGGGGAGTAGCACTGTGTCAATCTCCCGTTAGGTGAATGAGGAGTAACAATGTGTCAATCTCCCGTTAGGTGAATGAAGAGTAACAATGTTTCAAAATCCCATTAGATGTATAGGGCATAAACCTGTGTCAATATTCCATTAGGTGAATGGGGAGTAATACTGTGTCAATCTCCCGTTAGGTGTATAGGGTGTAACATTGTGTCAATCTCCCGTTAGGTGAATGGAGAGTAATACTGTGTCAAACGCCCGTTAGGTGAATGGGGAGTAACACTGCGTCAATCTCCCGTTAGGTGAATGAGCAGTAACAATGTGTCAATCTCCCATTAGGTGCATAGGCAGTAACACTGTGTCAGTATCCCATTAGGTGAAAGGGGAGAAATAATGTGTCAATCTCCAGTTAGGTGAATGGGGAGTAAAACTGTGTCAATCTCCCGTTAAGTGAAAGGGGAGTAACAATGTGTCAAACGCCCGTTGGGTGAATGGGGAGCAACAGTGTGTCAAACCCCCATTAGGTGAATGGGGAGTAACATTGCGTCAAACCCCCGTTAAGTGAATGGGGAATAACACTGTGTCAAACCCCCATTAGGTGAATGGGGAATAACAATGTGTCAATATCCCGTTAGATGAACGGTGTGTAAAACTGTCTCAAACGCCCGTTAGGTGAATGGAGAGTAACACCGTGTCAAACCCCCGTTAGGTGAATGGAGAGTAACATTGTGTCAAACCCCCGTTAGGTGAATGGGGAGTAAAACTGTGTCAATCTCCAATTAGGTGAATGAGGAGTAACAATGTGTCAATCTCCCATTAGGTGTATAGGGAGTTAAACTGTGTGAATATCCCATTAGGTGAATGGGGAGTAATAATGTGTCAATCTCCCGTTAGGTTTATAGGGTGTAACAATGTGTCAATCTCACGTTAGGTGAATGGAGAGTAATACTGTGTCAAACCCCCGTTAGGTGAATGGGGAGTAACACTTTGAAAATCTCCCGTTAGGTGAAAGGGGCGTTACACTGTGTCAATCTCCCGTTAGGTGAATGAGGAGTAACAATGTGTCAATCTCCTGTTAGGTGTATAGGCAGTAACACTGTGTCAATATATCATAAGGTGAATGGGGATTAATACAGTGTCAATCTCCCGTTAGGTGTATAGGGAGTAACACTGTGTCAATCTCCCGTTAGGTGAATGGAGAGTAACACTGTGTCAATGTCCCGTTAGGTGAATGTTGAGTAATACTGCATCAAACTGCCATAACGTGAAGGGAGAGTAACGCTGGGTCAAACCCTCCTTAGGTGAAAAGGGAGCAAGGCTGTGTCGATATACCGTTAGGTGAATGGGGACTAACAATGTGTCAATATCCCGATAGGTGAATGGGGAGTAACATTGTGTCAATTTCCCATTAGCTGAATGGTGAGTAACACTGTGTCAAACCCTCATTAGGTGAATGGGGATTAACAATGTGCCAATCTCCCATTAGGTGCATGGGGATTAACACTGTGCCAATCTTCCGTTAGATGAATGGGGAGTAACACTGTGTCAAACCCCCGTAAAGTGAATGGGGAGTAACACTGTTTCCATCCCCCATTAGGTGAATGGGGAGTAACACTGTGTCAAAACCCCGTTAGGCGAATGGGGAGTAACAACGCGTCAATCTCCCGTTAGGTGAATGGGGAGTAACACTGTGTGAATCTCCCGTTAGGTGAATGGGGAGTAACACTGTGTCAATATCACGTTAGGTGATTGCAGACTAAAACTGTGTAAATCTCCCATTAGGTGAATGAGGAGTAACACTGTGTCAATCTCCCGTTAGGTGAATGATCAGTAACACTGTGTCAATCTCCTGTTAGGTGAATGGAGAATAACACAGTGTCAATATCCCATTCTGTGAATGGGGAGTAACAATGAGTTAAACCCCCGTTAGGAAAATGAGGAGTAACACTGTGTCAATCCCCATTAGGTGAATGGAGAATAACACTCTGTCAATCTCCCGTTAGCTGAATGGAGAGTAACATTGTGTCAAAACCCCGCTAAGTGAATGGGGAGTACCACTGTGTCAATAACCCATTAGGTGAATGGGTTTAACACTGTGTCTAAACCCCGTTAGGTGAATGGGCAGTAACACTGTGTCATTCTCCCGTTAGGTGAATGTTGAGTAATACTGTTTCAAACCTCCATTAGGTGAAGGGTGAGTAACACTGTGTCAAACCCCTGTTAGGTGATTGGGGAGTAAGACTGTGTCAAAATCCCGTTAGCTGAATGGGGAGTAACAATGTGTCAAAATCCCGTTAGGTGAATGGGTAGTAACACAGTGTCAATAGGCAATTAGGTGAATGGTGAGTAACAATGTGTCAAAGCCTCATTAGGTGAATGGGGAGTAACACTGTGTCAATCTCCCGTTAGGTGAATGGGGAGTAACAATGTGTCAAACCCCCGTTAGGTGAATGGAGCTTAACAATGTGTCAATATCACGTAAGGTGAATGGTGAGTATAACTTTATTAAACCCCCGTTAGGTGAATGGGGAGTAACACTGTGTCAAACCCCCATTAGGTGAATGGGGAGTAACACTGTGTCAAACCCCCGTTAGGTGAATGGAGCTGAACAATGTGTCAATATCACGTAAGGTGAATGGTGAGTATAACTTTATTAAACCCCCGTTAGGTGAATGGGGAGTAACACTGTGTCAAACCCCCATTAGGTGAATGGGGAGTAACACTGTGTCAAACCCCCGTTAGGTGAAGGGGGAGTCACACTGTCTTAATCTCCCATTAGGTGAATGGGGAGTAACATTGTGTCAAACACCCGTAAGGTGAATGGGGAGTAACACTGCGTCAAACCACCGTTAGGTGAATGGGGAGTAACACTGTGTCAATCTCCCGTTAAGTGAATGGCGAGTAACACTGTGTCAAACCTCAGTTAGGTGAATGGCGAGTAACACTGTGTCAAACCCCCGTTTGGGGAATGGGGAGTAACAATGTGTCAATATCCCGTTAGGTGAATGCTGAGTAAAACTGTGTCAATCTCCCGTTAGGCGAATGGAGATGAACACTGTGTCAATCTCCCATTTGGTGAATGGAGAGTAACACTGTGTCAGTATCCCATTAGGTGAAAGGGGAGCAACAACATGTCAATCTCCCATTAGTTGAATGAGGAGTAACACTGTGTCAATCTCCCGTTAGGGGAATGGGGTGGAAAACTGTGTCAATCTCCCGTTAGGTGAATGGGGAGAAACAATGTGTCTAACCCCTGTTTGGTGAATGGGGAGTAACACTGTGTCAATATCCCATTATGTGAATGGGGAGTAACAATGAGTCAAACCTCCGTTAGGTGAATGGAGACTAACACTGTGTCAATCTCCCGTTAGGTGAATGGAGAGTAACATTGTGTCAAACTCCCGTTAGGGGAATGGAGAGCAGCACGGTGTCAAACCCCCGTTAAGTGAATGGGGTGTAACACTGTGTCAATATCCCATTAGGTGAATGGGGACTAACAATGTGTCTAACCCCCGTTTGGTGAATGGTTAGTAACACTGTGTCACTCTCCCGTTAAGTGAATGGGGAGTAGCACTGTGTCAAATGCCCATTAGGTAAATATGGAGCAAAAGTGTGTCAAACCCCCGTTAGGTGAATGGGGTGTAACACTGTGTCAAACCCCCGTTAAGTGAATGTGGAGTAACACTGTGTCAAACACCCGTTAGGTGAATGGGGAATAACAATGTGTCAATATCCCGTTAGGTGAATGGTGAGTAAAACTGTCTCAAACCCCCGTTAGGTGAATGGAGGGAAACACTGTGTCAAAACCCCGTTAGTTGAATGGAGAGTAACACTGTGTCAAACCCCCGTTAGGTGAATGGGGAGAAACACTGTGTGAAACCCCCGTTAGGTGAATGGGGAGTAGCACTGTGTCAATCTCCCGTTAGGTGAATGAGGAGTAACAATGTGTCAATCTCCCGTTAGGTGAATGAAGAGTAACAATGTTTCAAAATCCCATTAGATGTATAGGGCATAAACCTGTGTCAATATTCCATTAGGTGAATGGGGAGTAATACTGTGTCAATCTCCCGTTAGGTGTATAGGGTGTAACATTGTGTCAATCTCCCGTTAGGTGAATGGAGAGTAATACTGTGTCAAACGCCCGTTAGGTGAATGGGGAGTAACACTGCGTCAATCTCCCGTTAGGTGAATGAGCAGTAACAATGTGTCAATCTCCCATTAGGTGCATAGGCAGTAACACTGTGTCAGTATCCCATTAGGTGAAAGGGGAGAAATAATGTGTCAATCTCCAGTTAGGTGAATGGGGAGTAAAACTGTGTCAATCTCCCGTTAAGTGAAAGGGGAGTAACAATGTGTCAAACGCCCGTTGGGTGAATGGGGAGCAACAGTGTGTCAAACCCCCATTAGGTGAATGGGGAGTAACATTGCGTCAAACCCCCGTTAAGTGAATGGGGAATAACACTGTGTCAAACCCCCATTAGGTGAATGGGGAATAACAATGTGTCAATATCCCGTTAGATGAACGGTGTGTAAAACTGTCTCAAACCCCCGTTAGGTGAATGGAGAGTAACACCGTGTCAAACCCCCGTTAGGTGAATGGAGAGTAACATTGTGTCAAACCCCCGTTAGGTGAATGGGGAGTAAAACTGTGTCAATCTCCAATTAGGTGAATGAGGAGTAACAATGTGTCAATCTCCCATTAGGTGTATAGGGAGTTAAACTGTGTGAATATCCCATTAGGTGAATGGGGAGTAATAATGTGTCAATCTCCCGTTAGGTTTATAGGGTGTAACAATGTGTCAATCTCACGTTAGGTGAATGGAGAGTAATACTGTGTCAAACCCCCGTTAGGTGAATGGGGAGTAACACTTTGAAAATCTCCCGTTAGGTGAAAGGGGCGTTACACTGTGTCAATCTCCCGTTAGGTGAATGAGGAGTAACAATGTGTCAATCTCCTGTTAGGTGTATAGGCAGTAACACTGTGTCAATATATCATAAGGTGAATGGGGATTAATACAGTGTCAATCTCCCGTTAGGTGTATAGGGAGTAACACTGTGTCAATCTCCCGTTAGGTGAATGGAGAGTAACACTGTGTCAATGTCCCGTTAGGTGAATGTTGAGTAATACTGCATCAAACTGCCGTAACGTGAAGGGAGAGTAACGCTGGGTCAAACCCTCCTTAGGTGAAAAGGGAGCAAGGCTGTGTCGATATACCGTTAGGTGAATGGGGACTAACAATGTGTCAATATCCCGATAGGTGAATGGTGAGTAACACTGTGTCAAACCCTCATTAGGTGAATGGGGATTAACAATGTGCCAATCTCCCATTAGGTGCATGGGGATTAACACTGTGCCAATCTTCCGTTAGATGAATGGGGAGTAACACTGTGTCAAACCCCCGTAAAGTGAATGGGGAGTAACACTGTTTCCATCCCCCATTAGGTGAATGGGGAGTAACACTGTGTCAAAACCCCGTTAGGCGAATGGGGAGTAACAACGCGTCAATCTCCCGTTAGGTGAATGGGGAGTAACACTGTGTGAATCTCCCGTTAGGTGAATGGGGAGTAACACTGTGTCAATATCACGTTAGGTGATTGCAGACTAAAACTGTGTAAATCTCCCATTAGGTGAATGAGGAGTAACACTGTGTCAATCTCCCGTTAGGTGAATGATCAGTAACACTGTGTCAATCTCCTGTTAGGTGAATGGAGAATAACACTGTGTCAATATCCCATTCTGTGAATGGGGAGTAACAATGAGTTAAACCCCCGTTAGGAAAATGAGGAGTAACACTGTGTCAATCCCCATTAGGTGAATGGAGAATAACACTCTGTCAATCTCCCGTTAGCTGAATGGAGAGTAACATTGTGTCAAAACCCCGCTAAGTGAATGGGGAGTACCACTGTGTCAATAACCCATTAGGTGAATGGGTTTAACACTGTGTCTAAACCCCGTTAGGTGAATGGGCAGTAACACTGTGTCATTCTCCCGTTAGGTGAATGTTGAGTAATACTGTTTCAAACCTCCATTAGGTGAAGGGTGAGTAACACTGTGTCAAACCCCTGTTAGGTGATTGGGGAGTAAGACTGTGTCAAAATCCCGTTAGCTGAATGGGGAGTAACAATGTGTCAAAATCCCATTAGGTGAATGGGTAGTAACACTGTGTCAATCCCCATTAGGTGAATGGAGAATAACACTCTGTCAATCTCCCGTTAGCTGAATGGAGAGTAACATTGTGTCAAAACCCCGCTAAGTGAATGGGGAGTACCACTGTGTCAATAACCCATTAGGTGAATGGGTTTAACACTGTGTCTAAACCCCGTTAGGTGAATGGGCAGTAACACTGTGTCATTCTCCCGTTAGGTGAATGTTGAGTAATACTGTTTCAAACCTCCATTAGGTGAAGGGTGAGTAACACTGTGTCAAACCCCTGTTAGGTGATTGGGGAGTAAGACTGTGTCAAAATCCCGTTAGCTGAATGGGGAGTAACAATGTGTCAAAATCCCGTTAGGTGAATGGGTAGTAACACTGTGTCAATAGGCAATTAGGTGAATGGTGAGTAACAATGTGTCAAAGCCTCATTAGGTGAATGGGGAGTAACACTGTGTCAATCTCCCGTTAGGTGAATGGGGAGTAACAATGTGTCAAACCCCCGTTAGGTGAATGGAGCTTAACAATGTGTCAATATCACGTAAGGTGAATGGTGAGTATAACTTTATTAAACCCCCGTTAGGTGAATGGGGAGTAACACTGTGTCAAACCCCCATTAGGTGAATGGGGAGTAACACTGTGTCAAACCCCCGTTAGGTGAAGGGGGAGTCACACTGTCTTAATCTCCCATTAGGTGAATGGGGAGTAACATTGTGTCAAACACCCGTAAGGTGAATGGGGAGTAACACTGCGTCAAACCACCGTTAGGTGAATGGGGAGTAACACTGTGTCAATCTCCCGTTAAGTGAATGGCGAGTAACACTGTGTCAAACCTCAGTTAGGTGAATGGCGAGTAACACTGTGTCAAACCCCCGTTTGGGGAATGGGGAGTAACAATGTGTCAATATCCCGTTAGGTGAATGCTGAGTAAAACTGTGTCAAACCCCCGTTAGGTGAATGGGGAGTAACAATGTGTCAATCTCCCGTTAGGTGAATGAGGAGTAACACTGTGTCAAACCCCCATAAAGTGAATGGGGAGTAACACTGTTTCATACCCCCGTTAGGTGAATGGGGAGTAACACTGTGTCAAACCCCCATTAGGTGAATGGGGAGCAAAAACGTATCAATCTCCCATTTTTGAATGGGGAGTAACACTGTGTGAATCTCCCGTTAGGTGAATGGGGAGTAACAATGTGTGAAACCACTGTTAGGTGATTGGGGAGTGAGACTGTGTCAATGTCCCGTTAGGTGATTGGGGAGTAACACTGTGTCAATATCCAATTAGGTGAATGGTGAGTAACAATGTGTCAAACCCTCGTTAGGTGAATGGGGAGTAACACTGTATCAAACCCCCGTTAGGTGAATGGGGAGTAACACTGTGTCAATATCCCATTAGGTGAATGGGGAGTAACACTGTGTCTAACTCCTGTAAGGTGAATGGGGAGTAATACTATGTCAAACGTCTGTTAGGTGAATGGAGAGTAACACAGTGTCCAACCCCCGTTAGGTGAATGGGTAGTAAGACTGTGTCAATATCCCGTTAGGTGAATAGGGAGTAACAAGGTGTCAATATCCCGTTAGGTGAATGGTGAGTAACATGGTGTCAAACCCCGGTTAGGTGAATGGGGAGTAACACTGTGTCGATCTCCCGTTAGGTGAATGGCGAGTAACGCTGTGACAAACCCCCGTTAGGTGAATGGGGAGTAACAATGTGTCAATATCCAGTTAGCTGAATGGTTAGTCAAACTGTCTCAAACCCCCGTTATCTGAATGTGGAGTAACACTGAGTCAAACCGCCATTGGGTGAATGGAGAGTAACACTGTGTCAAACCCCTGTTCGGTGAATGGAGAGTAAAATTTTGTCAAACCCCCATTGGGAGAATGGGGAGAAACACAGTGTCAAACTCCTGTTAGGTGAATGAGGAGTAACAATGTGTCAATCTCCCTTTTGGTGAATGAAGATTAACAATGTGTCAATCTCCCGTAATGTGTTTAGGGAGTAACACTGTGTCAATATCCCATTAGGTGAATGGGGAGTAATACTGTGTCAATCTTGTGCTGCGTGAATAGGGTGTAACACTGTGTCAATCTCCCGTAAGGGGAATGGAGAGTAATACTGTGTTAAACCCCCGTTAGGTGAATGGGGAGTAACAATGTGTCAGTTTCACGTTTGGTGAATGAGCAGTAACAATATGTCAAACTCCCGTTCGGTGAATGAACAGTAACAATGTGTCAATCTCCCATTAGGTGAATGGAGAGTAACAGTGTGACAATATCCCATTAAGTGAATGGGGAATAAAAATGAGTCAAACCCCCGTTAGGTGAATGAGGAGTAACACTGTGTCAATCTCCCGTTAGGTGAATGAGGAGTAACATTGTGTCAAACCCCCATTAGGTAAATGGAGAGTAACACTGTGTCAATCTCCCGTTAGGTGAATGGAGGGTAACATTGTGCCAAACTCCCGTTAAGTGAATGGAGAGTAGCACTTTGTTAATATCCCATTAGGTGAATAGGGAGTAACACTGAGACTAACCCCCGTTAGGTGAATGGGGAGTAACACTGTGTCAATCTCCCGTTAAATGAATGGGGAGTAACAGTGTGTCAAACGCCCTTAGGTGAATGGGGAGTAACACTGTGTCAATCTCCCGTTAGGTGAATGGAGAGTAATACTGTGTCAAACCTCCATTAGGTGAATGGGGAGTAACAATGTGTCAATATCCCGTTAGGTGAATGGGGAGTAAAACTGTCTCAAACTCCCGTTAGGTGAATGGAGAGTAAAATTGAGACAAACCCCCATTAGGTGAAAGGAGAGTAACACTGTGTCAAACCCCCGTTAGTTGAATGAGCAGTAACAATGTGTCAACCTCCCGTTTGGTGTATAGGCAGTAACACTGTGTCTAACCCCCGTTAGGTGAATGGGGAGTAACACTGCGTCAATCTCCCGTTAAATGAATGGGGAGTAACAGTGTGTCAAACGCCCTTAGGTGAATGGGGAGTAATAGTATGTCTAGCTCCCGTTAGGTGTATAGAGTGTAAAACTCTGTCAATCCCCCGTTAGCAGAATGGAGAGTAATACTGTGTCAATCTCCCGTTAGGTGAATGGGGACTAACACTGTTTCAATCTCCCGTTAGGTGAATGAGCAGTAACAATGTGTCAATCTCCTGTTTGGTGTATAGGCAGTAACACTGTGTCAGTATCCTATTAGGTGAATGGGGAGTAATAATGTGTCAATCTCCCATTTGGTGTATAGGGAGTAACACTGTGTCAATCTCCCGTTAGGTGAATCGAGAGTAATACTGTGTCAATCTCCCGTTAGGTGAATGGGGAGTAACAATTTGTCAAATCCCCGTTAGGTGAATGGAGAGTAACACTGTGTCAAACGCCCGTTAGGTGAATGAGGAGCAACACTGTGTCAGACTCACTTTGGGTGAATGGTGAGTAAAACTGTGTCAATCTCCCGTTAGGTGAATGGAGAGTAACACTGTGTCAATCTCCCATTTGGTGAATGGAGAGTAACACTGTGTCAGTAGCCCATTAGGTGAAAGGGGAGCAACAACGTGTCAATCTCCCATTAGTTGAATGAGGAGTAACACTGTGTCAATCTCCCGTTAGGGGAATGGGGAGTAAAACTGTGTCAATCTCCCGTTAGGTGAATGGGGAGAAACAATGTGTCTAACCCCCGTTTGGTGAATGGGGAGTAACACTGTGTCAATATCCCAATATGTGAATGGGGAGTAACAATGAGTCAAACCCCCGTTAGGTGAATGGAGACTAACACTGTGTCAATCTCCCGTTAGGTGAATGGAGAGTAACATTGTGTCAAACTCCCGTTAGGGGAATGGAGAGCAACAAGGTGTCAAACCCCCGTTAAGTGAATGGGGAGTAACAATGTGTCAATATCCCATTAGGTGAATGGGGAGTAACAAAGTGTCTAACCCCCGTTTGGTGAATGGGGAGTAACACGGTGTCACTCTCCCGTTAAGTGAATGGGGAGTAACACTGTGTCAAATGCCCGTTAGGTAAATATGGAGCAACAGTGTGTCAAACCCCTGTTAAGTGAATGTGGAGTAAACTGTGTCAAACACCCGTTAGGTGAATGGGGAATAACAATGTGTCAATATCCCGTTAGGTGAATGGTGAGTAAAACTGTCTCAAATCCCCGTTAGGTGAATGGAGAGTAACACTGTGTCAAACGCCCGTTAGGTGAATGAGGAGCAACACTGTGTCAGACTCACTTTGGGTGAATGGTGAGTAAAACTGTGTCAATCTCCCGTTAGGTGAATGGAGAGTAACACTGTGTCAATCTCCCATTTGGTGAATGGAGAGTAACACTGTGTCAGTAGCCCATTAGGTGAAAGGGGAGCAACAACGTGTCAATCTCCCATTAGTTGAATGAGGAGTAACACTGTGTCAATCTCCCGTTAGGGGAATGGGGAGTAAAACTGTGTCAATCTCCCGTTAGGTGAATGGGGAGAAACAATGTGTCTAACCCCCGTTTGGTGAATGGGGAGTAACACTGTGTCAATATCCCATTATGTGAATGGGGAGTAACAATGAGTCAAACCCCCGTTAGGTGAATGGAGACTAACACTGTGTCAATCTCCCGTTAGGTGAATGGAGAGTAACATTGTGTCAAACTCCCGTTAGGGGAATGGAGAGCAACAAGGTGTCAAACCCCCGTTAAGTGAATGGGGAGTAACAATGTGTCAATATCCCATTAGGTGAATGGGGAGTAACAAAGTGTCTAACCCCCGTTTGGTGAATGGGGAGTAACACGGTGTCACTCTCCCGTTAAGTGAATGGGGAGTAACACTGTGTCAAATGCCCGTTAGGTAAATATGGAGCAACAGTGTGTCAAACCCCCGTTAAGTGAATGTGGAGTAAACTGTGTCAAACACCCGTTAGGTGAATGGGGAATAACAATGTGTCAATATCCCGTTAGGTGAATGGTGAGTAAAACTGTCTCAAACCCCCGTTAGGTGAATGGAGTGTAACATTGTGTCAAACCCCCATTAGGTGAATGGGGAGTAAAACTGTGTCAATCTCCCGTTAAATGAATGGGGAGTAACAGTGTGTCAAAGGCCCTTAGGTGAATGGGGAGTAACACTGTGTCAATCTCCCGTTAGGTGAATGGAGAGTAATACTGTGTTAAACCTCCATTAGGTGAATGGGGAGTAACAATGTGTCAATATCCCGTTAGGTGAATGGGGAGTAAAACTGTCTCAAACTCCCGTTAGGTGAATGGAGAGTAAAATTGAGACAAACCCCCATTAGGTGAAAGGAGAGTAACACTGTGTCAAACCCCCGTTAGTTGAATGAGCAGTAACAATGTGTCAACCTCCCGTTTGGTGTATAGGCAGTAACACTGTGTCTAACCCCCGTTAGGTGAATGGGGAGTAACACTGCGTCAATCTCCCGTTAAATGAATGGGGAGTAACAGTGTGTCAAACGCCCTTAGGTGAATGGGGAGTAATAGTATGTCTAGCTCCCGTTAGGTGTATAGAGTGTAAAACTCTGTCAATCCCCCGTTAGCAGAATGGAGAGTAATACTGTGTCAATCTCCCGTTAGGTGAACGGGGACTAACACTGTTTCAATCTCCCGTTAGTTGAATGAGCAGTAACAATGTGTCAATCTCCTGTTTGGTGTATAGGCAGTAACACTGTGTCAGTATCCTATTAGGTGAATGGGGAGTAATAATGTGTCAATCTCCCATTTGGTGTATAGGGAGTAACACTGTGTCAATCTCCCGTTAGGTGAATCGAGAGTAATACTGTGTCAATCTCCCGTTAGGTGAATGGGGAGTAACAATTTGTCAAATCCCCGTTAGGTGAATGGAGAGTAACACTGTGTCAAACGCCCGTTAGGTGAATGAGGAGCAACACTGTGTCAGACTCACTTTGGGTGAATGGTGAGTAAAACTGTGTCAATCTCCCGTTAGGTGAATGGAGAGTAACACTGTGTCAATCTCCCATTTGGTGAATGGAGAGTAACACTGTGTCAGTAGCCCATTAGGTGAAAGGGGAGCAACAACGTGTCAATCTCCCATTAGTTGAATGAGGAGTAACACTGTGTCAATCTCCCGTTAGGGGAATGGGGAGTAAAACTGTGTCAATCTCCCGTTAGGTGAATGGGGAGAAACAATGTGTCTAACCCCCGTTTGGTGAATGGGGAGTAACACTGTGTCAATATCCCATTATGTGAATGGGGAGTAACAATGAGTCAAACCCCCGTTAGGTGAATGGAGACTAACACTGTGTCAATCTCCCGTTAGGTGAATGGAGAGTAACATTGTGTCAAACTCCCGTTAGGGGAATGGAGAGCAACAAGGTGTCAAACCCCCGTTAAGTGAATGGGGAGTAACAATGTGTCAATATCCCATTAGGTGAATGGGGAGTAACAAAGTGTCTAACCCCCGTTTGGTGAATGGGGAGTAACACGGTGTCACTCTCCCGTTAAGTGAATGGGGAGTAACACTGTGTCAAATGCCCGTTAGGTAAATATGGAGCAACAGTGTGTCAAACCCCTGTTAAGTGAATGTGGAGTAAACTGTGTCAAACACCCGTTAGGTGAATGGGGAATAACAATGTGTCAATATCCCGTTAGGTGAATGGTGAGTAAAACTGTCTCAAACCCCCGTTAGGTGAATGGAGTGTAACATTGTGTCAAACCCCCATTAGGTGAATGGGGAGTAAAACTGTGTCAATCTCCCATTAGGTGAATGAGGAGTATCAATGTGTCAATCTCCCGTTAGTTGTATAGGGAGTTAAACTGTGTGAATATCCCATTAGGTGAATGGGGAGTAATAATGTGTCAATCTCCCGTTAGGTTCATAGGGTGTAACAATGTGTCAATGGAGTGTAACATTGTGTCAAACCCCCGTTAGGTGAATGGAGAGTAACACTGTGTCAAACCCCCGTTAGGTGAATGGGGAGTAACACTTTGTCAATTTCCCGTTAGGTGAAAGAGGAGTTACACTGTGTCAATCTCCCGTTAGGTGAGTGAGGAGTAACAATGTGTCAATCTCCTGTTAGGTGTATAGGCAGTAACACTGCGTCAATATATCATAAGGTGAATGGGGATTAATACTGTGTCAATCTCCCGTAAGGTGTATAGGGAGTAACACTGTGTCAATCTCCCGTTAGGTGAATGGAGAGTAATACTGTGTCAATCTCGCGTTAGGTTAATGTGGAGTAACAATGTGTCAAACCCCCGTTAGGTGAATGGAGAGTAAGACTGTGTCAAACCCCCGTTCGGTGAATGAGGTGTAACATTGTGTCAATCTCCCTTTAGGTGAATGAAGAGTAACATTGTATCAAACTCCCATTAAGTGAATGGGGAGTAACACTATGTCAATATCCCATTAAGTGAATGGGGAGTAAGACTATGACTAACCCCCGTTAGGTGAATGGGGAGTAACACTGTGTCAATCTCCCGTTAGTTGAATGTTGAGTAATACTGTATCAAACCTCCGTTAGGTGAAGGGAGATTAACGCTGTGTCAAACCCCCCTTGAGTGAATGGGGAGCAAGGCTGTGTCAATATACCGTTAGGTGAATGGGGAGTAACAATGTGTCAATATCCCGATAGGTGAATGGGGAGTAACACTGTTTCAAACCCTCGTTAGGTGAATGGGGAGTAACACTGTGTCAAATCCCGTTAGGTGAATGGGGAGTAACAATGTGTCAATATCCCATTAGGTGAATGGTGAGTAAAATTGTGTCAAACCCCCGTTAGGTGAATGGGGAGTAACAGTGTGTCAAACCCCCGTTAGGTGCATGGGGAGTAACACTGTGTCAATCTCCCGTTAGATGAATGGGGAGTAACACTGTGTCAAACCCCCATAAAGTGAATGGGGAGTAGCACTGTTTCAAACCCCCGTTAGGTGAATGGGGAGTAACACTGTGTCAAACCCCCGTTAGGTGAATGGGGAGTAACAACATATCAATCTCCCGTTAGGTGAAGGGGGAGTAACACAGTGTCAATATCGCATTAGGTGATTGGAGACTAACACTGTGTAAATCTCCCATTAGGTGAATGAGGAGTCACACTGTGTCAATCTCCCGTTAGGTGAATGGAGAGTAACACTGTGTCAATATCCCATTCTGTGAATGGGGAGTAACAATGAGTCAAACCCCCGTTAGGTGAATGAGGAGTAACACTGTGTCAAACCCCCTTTAGGTGAATGGAGAGTAACAAAGTGTCAATCTCCCGTTAGCTGAATGGAGAGTAACATTGTGTCAAGCCCCCGTTAAGTGAATGTGGAGTAACACTGTGTCAATAACCCATTAGGTGAATGGGTTTATCACTGTGTCTAACCCCCGTTAGGTGAATGGGGAGTAACACTGTGTCAATCTCCCATTAGGTGAATGTTGAGTAATAATGTATCAAACCTCCGTTAGGTGAAGGGAGAGTAACACTGTGCCAAACCCCTGTTAGGTGATTGGGGAGTAACACTGTGTCAATATTCCGTTGGGTGAATGGGGAGTAACACTGTGTCAAATCCTCGTTAGATGAATGGGGAGTAACACCTTGTAAATCTCCCGTTAGGTGAATGGAGAGTAACACTGTGTCAAACCCCAATTAGGTGAATGGGACGTAACAATGTGTAAATATCCCGTTAGGTGAATCGTAATACTGTGTCAAACACCCGTAAGGTGAATGGGGAGTAACACTGCGTCAAACCCCCGTTAGGTGAATGGGGAGTAACACTGTGTCAAAACCTCGTTAAGTGAGTGGGGAGCAACACTGTGTCCAACTTCCGTTAGGTGAATGGGGAGTAACAATGTGTCAATATCCCGTTAGGTGAATGGTGAGTTAAACTATCTCAAACTCCCGTTAGGTGAATGGAGAGTAAAATTGAGTCAAACCTCCGTTAGGTGAATGGAGAGTAACACTGTGTCAATCTTCCATTAGGTATATAGGGAATAACACTGTGTCAATTTCCCATTAGGTGAATGGGGAGTAATAATCTGTCAAGCACCCGTTAGGTGTATAGAGTGTAACACTGTGTCAATCTCCCGAAAGGAGAATGGAGAGTAACACTGTGTCAATCTCCCGTTAGGCGAACGAGGAGTAACACTGTGTCAAATTCCTGTTAGTTGAATGGGGAGTAAGACTGTGTCAAATGCAGGTTAGGTAAATATGGAGCAACATTGTGTCAAACCCCCGTTAAGTGAATGTGGAGTAACACTGTGTCAAACACCAGTTAGGTGAATGGGGAATAACAATGTGTCAATATCTCTTTAGGTGAATGGTGAGTAAAACTGTCTCAAACCCCCATTAGGTGAATGGGGAATAACACTGTGTCAATCTCCCGTTAGGTGAATGAGGAGTAACAATGTGTCAATCTCCCATTAGGTGAATGAGGAGTAACAATGTGTCAATCTCCTGATAGGTGCATCGGCAGTAACACTGTGTCAATATACCATAAGGTGAATGGGGATTAATACTGTGTCAATTTCCCGTCAGGTGTATAGTGAGTAACACTGTGTCAATCTCCCATTAGGTGAATGGAAAGTAATACTGTGTCAATCTCCCATTAGGTGAATGGGGAGTAACAATGTGTCAATCCCCCTTTAGGTGAATGGAGAGTAAGACTGTGTCAAACCCCCGTTAGGTGAATGAGGTGTAACATTGTGTCAATCTCACGTTAGGTGAATGGAGAGTAACACTGTGTCAATCCCCCGTTAGTTGAATGGGGAGTAACACTGTGTCAATATCGCATTAGGTGATTGGAGACTAACACTGTGTAAATCTCCCGTTAGGTGAATGAGGAGTAACACTGTGTCAATCTCCCGTTAGGTGAATGATCAGTAACACTGTGTCAATCTCCCATTAGGTGAATGGAAAGTAACACTGTGTCAATATCCCATTATGTGAATGGGGAGTAACAATGAGTCAAACCCCCATTACGTGAATGGGGAGTAACACCGTGTCAATCTCCCGTTAGGTGAATGGGGAGTAATACTATGTCAAACTTCTGTTAGGTGAATGGAGAGTAACACAGTGTCCAACCCCCGTTAGGTGAATGGGGAGTAAGACTGTGTCAATATCCTGTTAGGTGAATAGGGAGTAACAATGTGTCAATATCCCGTTAGGTGAATGGTGAGTAACACAGTGTCAAACCCCGGATAGGTGAATGGGGAGTAACACTGTGACAAACCCCCGTTAGGTGAATGGCGAGTAACAATGTGTCAATATCCAGTTAGCTGAATGGTTAGTCAAACTGTCTCAAACCCCCATTATCTGAATGTGGAGTAACACTGAGTCAAACCGCCATTAGGTGAATGGAGAGTAATACTGTGTCAGACCCCTGTTCGGTGAATGGAGAGAAAAATTTTGTCAAACCCCCATTGGGAGAATGGGGAGGAACACAGTGTCAATCTCCCGTTAGGTGAATGAGGAGTAACAATGTGTCAATCTCCATTTTGGTGAATGAAGATTAACAATGTGTCAATCTCCTGTAAGGTGTATAGGGAGTAACACTGTGTCAATATCCCATTAGGTGAATGGGGAGTAATACTGTGTCAATCTTGTGCTGCGTGTATAGGGTGTAGCACTGTGTCAATCTCCCGTAAGGGGAATGGAGAGTAATACTGTGTTAAACCCCCGTTAGGTGAATGGGGAGTAACAATGTGTCAATCTCCCGTTAAATGAATGGGGAGCAAAAGTGTGTCAAATGCCCTTAGGTGAATGGGGAGTAACACTGTGTCAATCTCCCATTAGGTGAATGGAGAGTAATACTGTGTCAAACCTCCATTAGGTGAATGGGGAGTAACAATGTGTCAATATCCCGTTAGGTGAATGGGGAGTAAAACTGTCTCAAACTCCCGTTAGGTGAATGGAGAGTAAAATTGAGACAAACCCCCGTTAGGTGAATGGAGATTAACACTGTGTCAAACCCCTGTTAGGTATATAGGGAATAACACTGTCTCGATATCCCATTAGGTGAATGGGGAGTAATAGTGTGTCAAGCTCCCGTTAGGTGTATAGAGTGTAACACTGTGTCAATCTCCCTTGAGGAGAATGGAGAGTAATACTGTGTCAATCTCCCGTTAGGTGAATGAGGAGTAACACTGTGTCAAATCCCCGTTAGGTGAATGAGGAGTAACACTGTGTCAAATCCCCGTTAGGTGAACGGGGAGTAACACTGTGTTTATCTCCCGTTAGGTGAATGAGCAGTAACAATGTGTCAATCTCCCGCTTGGTGTATAGGCAGTAACACTGTGTCAGTATCCCATTAGGTGAATGGGGAGTAACACTGTGTCAATATCCCATTAGGTGAATGGGGAGTAACAATGTGTCTAACCCCCGTTTGGTGAATGGGGAGTAACACTGTGTCACTCTCCCGTTAAGTGAATGGGGAGTAACACTGTGTCAAATGCCCATTAGGTAAATATGGAGCAACAGTTTGTCAAACCCCCGTTAGGTGAATGAGGAGTAACACTGTGTCAAACCCCCGTTAAGTGAATGTGGAGTAACACTGTGTCAAACACCCGTTAGGTGAATGGGGAATAACAATTTGTCAATATCCCGTTAGGTGAATGGTGAGTAAAACTGTCTCAAACCCCCGTAAGGTGAATGGAAAGTAACACTGTGTCAAACCCGCATTAGGTGAATGGAGGGAAACACTGTGTCAAACCCCCGTTAGGTGAATGGGGAGAAACACTGTGTGTAACCCCCATTAGGTGAATGAAGAGTAACAATGTGTCAATCTCCCGTTATATGTATAGGGAATAAATCTGTGTCAATATTCCATTAGGTGAATGGGGAGTAATACTGTGTCAATCTGACGTTAGGTGTATAGGGTGTAACATTGTGTCAATCTCCCGTTAGGTTAATGGGGAGTAACAATGTGTCAAACCCCCGTTAGGTGAATGAGGTGTAACATTGTGTCAATCTCACGTTAGGTGAATGGAGAGTAACACCGTGTCAATCTCCCTTTAAGTGAATGGAGAGTAACATTGTATCAAACCCCCATTAAGTGAATGGGGTGTAACACTGTGTCAATATCCCATTAAGTGAATGGGGAGTAAGACTGTGTCTAACCCCCATTAGGTGAATGGGGAGTAACACTGTGTCAATCTCCCGTTAGGTGAATGTTGAGTAATACAGTATCAAACCTCCGTTAGGTGAAGGGAGATTAACGCTGTGTCAAACCCCCCTGGAGTGAATGGGGAGCAAGGCTGTGTCCATATACCGTTAGGTGAATGGGGACTAACAATGTGTCAATATCCCGATAGCTGAATGGGGAGTAACACTGTGTCAATATCCCGTTAGGTGCATGGGGAGTAACACTGTGTCAATCTCCCAGTAGATGAATGGGGAGTAACACTGTGTCAAACCCCCGTAAAGTGAATGGGGAGTAACACTGTGTCAAACCCCCATTAGGTGAATGGGGAGTAACAACGTATCAATCTCCCATTAGGTGAATGGGGAGTAACACTGTGTGAATCTCAGGTTAGGTGAATGGGGAGTAACACTGTGTCAATATCGCATTAGGTGCTTGGAGACTAACACTGTGTCAATCTCCCGTTAGGTGAATGATCAGTAACACTGTGTCAATCTCCCGTTAGGTGAATGGAGAGTAACACTGTGTCAATATCCCATTCTGTGAATGGGGAGTAACAATGAGTCAAACCCCCGTTAGGTGAATGAGCAGTAACACTGTGTCAAACCCCCTTTAGGTGAATGGAGAGTAACAAAGTGTCAATCTCCACTTAGCTGAATGGTGGGTAACATTGTGTCAAACCCCTGTTAAGTGAATGTGGAGTAACACTGTGTCAATAACCCATTAGGTGAATGGGTTTAACATTGTGTCTAACCCCCGTTAGGTGAATGGGGAGTAACACTGTGTCAATCTCCCATTAGGTGAATGGGGAGTAACACTGTGTCAAACCCGCATTAGGTGAATGGAGGGAAACACTGTGTCAAACCCCCGTTAGGTGAATGGGGAGAAACACTGTGTGAAACCCCCGTTAGGTGAATGGGGAGTAACACTGTGTCAATCTCCCGTTAGGTGAATGAGGAGTAACAATGTGTCAATCTCCCATTAGGTGTATAGGGATTTAAACTGTGTGAATATCCAAATGGGTGAATGGGGAGTAATAATGTGTCAATCTCCCGTTAGGTTTATAGGGTGTAACAAAGTGTCAATCTCCCGTTAGGGGAATGGAGAGTAATACTGTGTCAAACCCCCATTAGGTGAATGGGGAGTAACAATGTGTCAATCTCCCGTTAAATGAATGGGGAGCAACAGTGTGTCAAATGCCCTTAGGTGAATGGGGAGTACCACAGTGTCAATCTCCCGTTAGGTGAATGGAGAGTAATACTTTGTCAAACCTCTGTTAGGTGATGGGGAGTAACAATGTGTCAATATCCCGTTAGGTGAATGGGGAGTAAAACTGTCTCAAACTCCCGTTAGGTGAATGGAGAGTAAAATTGAGACAAACCCCCGTAAGGTGAATGGAGAGTAACACTGTGTCAAACCTCCATTAGGTATATAGGGAATAACACTGTCTCAATATCCCATTAGGTGAATGGGGAGTAATAGTGTGTCAAGCTCCCGTTAGGTGTATAGAGTGTAACACTGTGTCAATCTCCCTTGAGGAGAATGGAGAGTAATACTGTGTCAATCTCCCGTTAGGTGAATGAGGAGTAACATTGTGTCAAATCCCCGTTAGGTGAATGAGGAGTAACACTGTGTCAAATCCCCGTTAGGTGAACGGGGAGTAACACAGTGTCAATCTCCCATTAGGTGAATGAGCAGTAACATTGTGTCAATCTCCCGTTTGGTGTATAGGCAGTAACACTGTGTCAGTATCCCATTAGGTGAATGGGGAGTAAAAATGTGTCAATCTCCCGTTTGGTGTATAGGGAGTAACACTGTGTCAATCTCCCGTTAGGTGAATGGAGAGTAATACTGTGTCAATCTCCCGTTAGGTGAATGGGGAGTAACAATGTGTCAAAACCCAGTTAGGTGAATGGAGAGTAACACTGTGTCAATCTCCCATTAGGTGAATGAGGAGTAACAATGTGTCAATCTCCTGTTAGGTGTATAGGCAGTAACACTGTGTCAAAATATCATAAGGTGAATGGGGATTAATATTGTTTCAATCTCCCGTTAGGTGTATAGGGAGTAACACTGTGTCAATCTCCCGTTAGGTGAATGGAGAGTAATACTGTGTCAATCTCCCGTTGGGTTAATGGGGAGTAACAATGTGTCAAACCCCCATTAGGTGAATGGAGAGTAAGACTGTGTCAAACCCCCGTTAGGTGAATGAGGTGTAACATTGTGTCAATCTCACATTAGGTGAATGGAGAGTAACACCGTGTCAATCTCCCTTTAGGTGAATGGAGAGTAACATTGTATCAAACCCCCATTAAGTGAATGGGGAGTAACACTGTGTCAATATCCCATTAAGTGAATGGGGGGTAAGACTGTGTCTAACCCCCGTTCGGTGCATGGGGAGTAACACTGTGTCAATCTCCCGTTAGATGTATGGGGAGTAACACTGTGTCAAACCCCCGTTAGGTGAATGGGGAGTAACACTGTGTCAAACCCCCGTTAGGTGAATGGGAAGTAACAACGTATCAATCTCCCGTTAGCTGAATGGAGAGTAACACTGTGTCAATATCCCATTCTGTGAATGAGGAGTAACAATGAGTCAAACCCCGTTAGGTGAATGAGGAGTAACACTGTGTCAAACCCCCATTAGGTGAATGGAGAGTAACACTGTGTCAAACTCCCGTTAGCTGAATGGAGAGTAACATTGTGTCAAACCCCGTTAAGTGAATGAGGAGTAACACTGTGTCAATAACCCATTAGGTGAATAGGTTTAACACTGTGTCTAACCACCGTTAGGTGAATGGGGAGTAACAATGTGTCAATCTCCCGTTAGGTGAATGTTGAGTAATACTGTATCAAACCTCCGTTAGGTGAAGGGAGAGTAACACTGTGTCAAACCCCTGTTAGGTGATTGGGGAGTAACACTGTGTCAATATTCCGTTGGGTGAATGGTGAGTAACAATGTGTCAAATCCTCGTTAGATGAATGGGGAGTAACACCTTGTAAATCTCCCGTTAGGTGAATGGAGAGTAACACTGTGTCAAATCCCCGTTAGGTGAATGGGATGTAACAATGTGTCAATAACCCATTAGGTGAATGGTGAGTAACACTGTGTCAAACACCCATAAGGTGAATGGGGAGTAACACTGCGTCAAACCCCCATAAGGTGAATGGGGAGTAACACTGTGTCAAAACCCCGTTAAGTGAGTGGGGAGCAACACTGTGTCCAACTTCTGTTAGGTGAATGGGGAGTAACAATGTGTCAATATCCAGTTAGGTGAATGGTGAGTTAAACTGTCTCAAACTCCCGTTAGGTGAATGGAGAGTAAAATTGAGTCAAAACTCCATTAGGTGAATGGAGAGTAACACTGTGTCAATCTTCCATTAGGTATATAGGGAATAACACTGTGTCAATTTCCCATTAGGTGAATGGGGAGTAATAATCTGTCAAGCACCCGTTAGGTGTATAGAGTGTAACACTGTGTCAATCTCCCGAAAGGAGAATGGAGAGTAACACTGTGTCAATCTCCCGTTAGGTGAATGAGGAGTTACACTGTGTCAAATTCCCGTTAGTTGAATGGGGAGTAACACTGTGTCAATCTCCCGTTAGGTGAATGAGCAGTAACAATGTGTCAATCTCCCGTTAGGTGTATAGGCAGTAACACTGTGTCAGTATCCCATTAGGTGAATGGGGAGTAATAATGTGTCAATCTCCCGTTTGGTGTATAGGGAGTAACACTGTGTCAATCTCCCATTAGGTGAATGCAGAGTAATACTGTGTCAATCTCCCATTGGGTGAATGGGGAGTAACAATGTTTCAACCCCTCGTAAGGTGAATGGAGAGTAACACTGTGTCAAACCCCCGTTAGGTGAATGAGGAGCAACACTGTGTCAATCTCCCGTTAGGTGAATGGTGAGTAACACTGTGTCAATCTCCCATTAGGTGAATGGAGAGTAACACTGTGTCAATCTCCCATTTGGTGAATGGAGAGTAACACTGTGTCAGAATCCCATTACGTGAAAGGGGAGCTACTACGTATCAATCTCCCGTTAGGTGAATGAGGAGTAACACTGTGTCAATCTCCCGTTAGGGGAATGGGGAGTAAAACTGTGTCAATCTCCCGTTAGGTGAATGGGGAGTAACAATGTGTCTAACACCCGTTTGGTGAATGGGGAGTAACACTGGGTCAATATCCCATTATGTGAATGGGAAGTAACAATGAGTCAAACCCCCGTTAGTTGAATGGAGACTAACACTGTGTCAATCTCCCGTTTGGTGAATGGAGAGTAACATTGTGTCAAACTCCCGTTAGGGGAATGGAGAGCAACACGGTGTCAAACCCTAGTTAAGTGAATGGGAAGTAACACTGTGTCAATATCCCATTAGGTGAATGGGGAGTAACAATGTGTCTAACCCAAGTTTGGAGAATGGAGAGTAACACTGTGTCACTCTCCCGTTAATTGAATGGGGAGTAACACTGTGTCAAATGCAGGTTAGGTAAATACGGAGCAACAGTGTGTCCAACCCCCGTTAGGTGAATGGGGAGTAACACTGTGTCAAACCCCCATTAAGTGAATGTGGAGTAACACTGTGTCAATCTCCCGTTAGGGGAATGGGGAGTAAAACTGTGTCAATCTCCCGTTTGGTGAATGGGGAGTAACAATGTGTCTAACCCCCGTTTGGTGAATGGGGAGTAACACTGTGTCAATATCCCATTACGTGAATGGGGAGTAACAATGAGTCAAACCCCCGTTAGTTGAATGGAGACTAACACTGTGTCAATCTCCCGTTTGGTGAATGGAGAGTAACATTGTGTCAAACTCCCGTTAGGGGAATGGAGAGCAACACGGTGTCAAACCCTAGTTAAGTGAATGGGGAGTAACACTGTGTCAATATCCCATTAGGTGAATGGGGAGTAACAATGTGTCTAACCCAAGTTTGGAGAATGGAGAGTAACACTGTGTCACTCTCCCGTTAAGTGAATGGGGAGTAACACTGTGTCAAATGCAGGTTAGGTAAATACGGAGCAACAGTGTGTCAAACCCCCGTTAGGTGAATGGGGAGTAACACTGTGTCAAACCCCCATTAAGTGAATGTGGAGTAACACTGTGTCAATCTCCCGTTAGGGGAATGGGGAGTAAAACTGTGTCAATCTCCCGTTTGGTGAATGGGGAGTAACAATGTGTCTAACCCCCGTTTGGTGAATGGGGAGTAACACTGTGTCAATATCCCATTACGTGAATGGGGAGTAACAATGAGTCAAACCCCCGTTAGTTGAATGGAGACTAACACTGTGTCAATCTCCCGTTTGGTGAATGGAGAGTAACATTGTGTCAAACTCCCGTTAGGGGAATGGAGAGCAACACGGTGTCAAACCCTAGTTAAGTGAATGGGGAGTAACACTGTGTCAATATCCCATTAGGTGAATGGGGAGTAACAATGTGTCTAACCCAAGTTTGGAGAATGGAGAGTAACACTGTGTCACTCTCCCGTTAAGTGAATGGGGAGTAACACTGTGTCAAATGCAGGTTAGGTAAATATGGAGCAACAGTGTGTCAAACCCCTGTTAGGTGAATGGGGAGTAACACTGTGTCAAACCCCCGTTAAGTGAATGTGGAGTAACAATGTGTCAAACACCCGTTAGGCGAATGGGGAATAACAATGTGTCAATATCCCTTTAGGTGAATGGTGAGTAAAACTGTCTCAAACCCCCATTAGGTGAATGGAGAGTAACAATGTGTCTAACCCCCATTAGGTGAATGGGGAGTAACACTGTGTTAATCTCCCGTTAGGTGAAAGAGGAGTAACAATGTGTCAATATCCCGTGGTGAATGAGGAGTAACAATGTGTCAATCTCCTGTTAGGTGTATAGGCAGTAACACTGTGTCAATATACCATTAGGTGAATGGGGATTAATACTGTGTCAATTTCCCGTTAGGTGTATAGGGAGTAACAGTTTGTCAATCTCCCATTAGGTGAATGGAGAGTAATACTGTGTCAAACTCCCATTAAGTGAATGGGGAGTAAGACTGTGTCAAACCCCCGTTAGGTGAATGAGGTGTAACATTGAGTCAATCTCACGTTAGGTGAATGGAGAGTAACACTGTGTCAATCTCCCGTTAGGTGAAAGGAGAGTAACAATGTGTCAATATCCCATTAGTTGAATGGGGAGTAACAACATGTCAATCTCCCGTTAGGTGAATGGGGAGTAACACTGTGTCAATCTCCCGTTAGATGAATGGGGAGTAACAAAGTGTCAATCTCCCGTTAGATGAATGGGGAGTAACACTGAGTCAATATCCCATCAGGTGAATGGGGCATAACACTGTGTCAATATCACATTAAGTGAATGGAGAGTAACAATGAGTCAAACGCCCGTTAGGTGAATGAGGAGTAATACTGTGTCAATCTCCCGTTAGGTGAATGTTGAGTAATACTGTATCAAACCTCCTTTAGGTGAAGGGAGATTAACGCTGGGTCAAACCCCCCTTGAGTGAATGGGGAGCAAGGCTGTGTCAATATACCATTAGGTGAATGGGGACTAACAATGTGTCAATATCCCGATAGGTGAATGGGGAGTAACACTGTGTCAAACACTCGTTAGGTGAATGGGGAGTAACACTGTGTCAAAGCCTCGTTAGGTGAATGGGGAGTAACAATGTGTCAATATCCCGTTAGGGGAATGGAGAGCAACACGGTGTCAAACCCTAGTTAAGTGAATGGGGAGTAACACTGTGTCAATATCCCATTAGGTGAATGGGGAGTAACAATGTGTCTAACCCAAGTTTGGAGAATGGAGAGTAACACTGTGTCACTCTCCCGTTAAGTGAATGGGGAGTAACACTGTGTCAAATGCTGGTTAGGTAAATATGGAGCATCAGTGTGTCAAACCCCCGTTAGGTGAATGGGGAGTATCACTGTGTCAAACCCCCGTTAAGTGAATGTGGAGTAACAATGTGTCAAACACACGTTAGGCAAATGGGGAATAACAATGTGTCAATATCCCTTTAGGTGAATGGTGAGTAAAACTGTCTCAAACCCCCATTAGGTGAATGGAGAGTAACAATGTGTCTAACCCCCATTAGGTGAATGGGGAGTAACACTGTGTCAATCTCCCGTTAGGTGAAAGAGGAGTAACAATGTGTCAATATCCCGTTAGGTGAATGAAGAGTAACAATGTGTCAATCTCCTGTTAGGTGTATAGGCAGTAACACTGTGTCAATATACCATTAGGTGAATGGGGATTAATACTGTGTCAATTTCCCGTTAGGTGTATAGGGAGTAACAGTGTGTCAATCTCCCATTAGGTGAATGGAGAGTAATACTGTGTCAATCTCCCATTAAGTGAATGGGGAGTAAGACTGTGTCAAACCCCCGTTAGGTGAATGAGGTGTAACATTGAGTCAATCTCACGTTAGGTGAATGGAGAGTAACACTGTGTCAATCTCCCATTAGTTGAATGGGGAGTAACAACATGTCAATCTCCCGTTAGGTGAATGGGGAGTAACACTGTGTCAATCTCCCGTTAGATGAATGGGGAGTAACACTGTGTCAATCTCCCGTTAGATGAATGGCAGTAACACTGAGTCAATATCCCATCAGGTGAATGGGGCATAACACTGTGTCAATATCACATTAAGTGAATGGAGAGTAACAATGAGTCAAACGCCCGTTAGGTGAATGAGGAGTAATACTGTGTCAATCTCCCGTTAGGTGAATGTTGAGTAATACTGTACCAACCCTCCGTTAGGTGAAGGGAGATTAACGCTGGGTCAAACCCCCCTTGAGTGAATGGGGAGCAAGGCTGTGTCAATATACCATTAGGTGAATGGGGACTAACAATGTGTCAATATCCCGATAGGTGAATGGGGAGTAACACTGTGTCAAACACTCGTTAGGTGAATGGGGAGTAACACTGTGTCAAAGCCTTGTTAGGTGAATGGGGAGTAACAATGTGTCAATATCCCGTTAAGTGAATGGTGAGTAAAATTGTGTCAAACCCCCGTTAGGTGAATGGGGAGTAACACTGTGTCAAACACCCGTTAGGTGCATGGGGAGTAACACTGTGTCAATCTCCCGTTAGATGAATGGGGAGTAACACTGTGTCAAACCTTCGTAAAGTGAATGGGGAGTAACACTGTTTCAAACCCCCGTTAGGTGAATGGGGAGTAACACTGTGTCAAACCCCCGTTAGGTGAATGGGGAGTAACAACATATCAATCTCCCGTTAGGTGAATGGGGAGTAACACTGTGTCAATCTCCCGTTAGGTGAATGGGGATTAACACTGTGTCAATATCGCATTAGGTGGTTGGAGACTAACACTGTGTAAATCTCCCGTTAGGTGAATGAGGAGTAACACTGTGTCAATCTTCCATTAGGTGAATGATCAGTAACACTGTGTCAATCTCCCGTTAGGTGAATGGAGAGTAACACTGTGTCAATATCCCATTATGTGAATGGGGAGTAACAATGAGTCAAACCCCCGTTAGGTGAATGAGGAGTAACACTGTGTCAAACCCCCATTAGGTGAATGGAGAGTAACACTGTGTCAATCTCCCGTTAGCTGAATGGAGAGTAACATTGTGTCAAACCCCGTTAAGTGAATGAGGAGTAACACTGTGTCAATAACCCATTAGGTGAATAGGTTTAACACTGTGTCTAACCCCCGTTAGGTGAATGGGGAGTAACACTGTGTCAATCTCCCGTTAGGTGAATGTTGAGTAATACTGTATCAAACCTCCGTTAGGTGACGGGAGAGTAACACTGTGTCAAACCTCTGTTAGGTGATTAGGGAGTAAGACTGTGTCAATATCCCGTTAGGTGAATGGGGAGTAACAATGTGTCAATATCCCGTTAGGTGAATGGGGAGTTACACTGTGTCAATATCCAATTAGGTGAATGGTGAGTAACACTGTGTCAAACCCCCGTTAGGTGAATGGAGAGTAACACTGTGTCAAAACCCCGTTAGGTGAATGGAGAATAACACTGTGTCAAACCACCGTTCGGTGAATGGAGATTAACACTGTGTCAAACCCCCGTTACGTGAAAGTTGTGTAACAATGTGTCAAATCCCCATTAGGTGAATGGAGAGTAACACTGTGTCAAACCACCGATCGGTGAATGGGGAGGAACAATGTGTCAAACCCCCGTTAGGTGAATGGAGCGTAACACATGTGTCAAAACCCGTTAGGTGAATGGATTGTAACACTGTCTCAATATCCGATTATGTGAATTGAGAGTAACAATGAGTCAAACCCCCGTTGGGTGAATGAGGAGTAACACTGTGTCAAACCCTCATTAGGTGAATGGAGAGTAACACTGTGTCAATCTCCCGTTAGGTGAATGGAGAGTAACATTGTGTCAAACTCCCGTTAGGTGAATGCAGAGTAACACTGTGTCAAACCCCCGTTAAGTGAATGGAGAGTAACACTGTGCCAATATCCCATTACGTGAATGGGGAGTAACACTGTGTCTAAACCCCGTTAGGTGAATGGTGAGTAACACTGTGTCAATTTCCCGTTAGGTGAATAGAGTGTAACACTGTCTCAATATCCCATTATGTGAAAGGAGAGTAACAATGAGTCAAAGCCCCGTTAGGTGAATGAGGAGTAACACTGTGTCAAACCCCCATAAGGTGAATGGAGAGTAACACTGTGTCAATCTCCTGTTAGGTGAATGGAGTGTAACACTGTGTCAATATCCCATTATGTGAATGGGGAGTAACAATGAGTCAAACCCCCGTTAGGTGAAGGGAGAGTAACACTATGTCAAGCTCCCGTTAGGTGAATGGAAAGTAACATTGTGTCAAACTCCCGTTAGGTGAATGGAGAGTAACACAGTTTCAAACCCCGTTAAGTGAATGGGGAGTAACACTGTGTCAATATCCAATTAGGTGAATGGGTTTAACACAGTGTCTAACCCCTGTTAGGTGAATGGGGAGTAACATTGTGTCAATCTCCCGTTAGGTGAATGTTGAGTAATACTGTATCAAACCTCGGTTAGGTGAAGGGAGAGTAACACTGTGTCAAACCCCCGTAAATTGAATGGTGAGTAAAACATTTTCAAACCGCCGTTAGGTGAATGGGGAGTAGCACTGTGTCAATATCCAATTAGGTGAATGGGTTTAACACAGTGTCTAGCCCCCGTTAGGTGAATGGGGAGTAACACTGTGTCAAACCCCCGTAAAGTGAATGGGGAGTAACTCTGTGTCAAACCCCCGTAAATTGAATGGTGAGTAAAACGTTTTCAAACCACCGTTAGGTGAAAGGGGAGTAACACTGTGTCAAAACCACGTTAGGTGAATAGGGAGTAACATTATGTCAAACCCCCATTAGGTGAATGGAGAGTAACACTGTGTCAATCTCCTGTTAGGTGAATGTTGAGTAGGTGAATGTTAGGTGAGTTTGAGTATCAAACCACCGTTAGGTGAAGGGAGCGTAACACTGTGTCAAAACCCCGTTAGGTGAATGGAAAGTTAGACTGCGTCAATATCCCGTTAGGTGAATGGGCAGTAACAAAGTGTCAAAATCCCGAAAGGTGAATGGGGAGTAACAATGTGTCAATATCCCATTAGGTGAATGGTGAATAACACTGTGTCAAACCCTCGTTAGGTGAATAGGGAGTAACACTGTGTCAATCTCCCGTTAGATGAATGGCGAGTAAAACTGTGTCAAACCCACGTTAGGTGAATGGGGAGTAACACTGTGTGAATCTCCCTTTAGCTGAATTGGGAGTAACACTGTGTCAATCTCCTGTTAGGTGAATGGAGTGCAACATTGTGTCAATATCCCATTATGTGAATGGGGAGTAACAATGAGTCAAACCCCCGTTAGGTGAAGGGAGAGTAACACAGTGCCAAACCCCGTTAAGTGAATGGGGAGTAACACTGTGTCAATATCCAATTAGGCGAATGGGTTTAACACAGTGTCTAACCCCCGTTAGGTGAATGGGGAGTAACACTGTGTCAATCTCACGTTAGGTGAATGTTGAGTAATACTGTATCAAACCTCGGTAAGGTGAAGGGAGAGTAACACTGTGTCAAACCCCCGTAAATTGAATGGTGAGTAAAACGTTTTCAAACCGCCGTTAGGTGAATGGGGAGTAACACTGTGTCAATATCCAATTAGGTGAATGGGTTTAACACAGTGTCTAACCCCCGCTGGGTGAATGGGGAGTAACACTGTGTCAAACCACCGTTGGGTGAATGGGGAGTAACACTGTGTCAAACCCCCGTAAAGTGAATGGGGAATAACACTTTGTCAATCTCCCGTTAGTTGAATGAGGAGTAACAATGTGTCAATCTCCCATTAGGTGAATGGAGAGTAATACTGTGTCAAACCCCCGTTAGGTGAATGTCGAGTAACACTGTGTCAAACCCCCGTTAGGTGAATTGAGAGTAACAATGTGTCAAACCCCCGTAAAGTGAAAGGGGAATAACATTTTGTCAATCTCCCGTTAGTTGAATGAGGAGTAACAATGTGCCAATTTCCCGTTAGGTGAATGAGGAGTAACAATGTGTCAATCTCCGGTTAGGTGTATAGGCAGTAACACTGTGTCAATATCCCATTAGCTGAATGGGGAGTAATACTGTGTCAATCTCCCATTAGGTGAATGGGGAGTAATACTGTGTCAAACTCCCGTTAGGTGAACGGGCAGTAACAATGTATCAAACACCTGTTAGGTGAATGGGGAGTAATGCTGTGTCAATCTCCGGTTAGGTGTATAGGCAGTAACACGGTGTCAATATCCCATTAGCTGAATGGGGAGTAATACTGTGTCAATCTCCCATTAGGTGAATGGGTTTAACACAGTGTCTAACCCCCGTTAGGTGAATGTTGAGTAACACTGTGTCAATCTCCCGTTAGGTGAATGTTGAGTAATACTGTATCAAACCTCGGTTAGGTGAAGGGACAGTAACACTGTGTCAAACCCCCGTAAATTGAATGGTGAGTAAAACGTTTTCAATCCGCCGTTAGGTGAATGGGGAGTAACACTGTGTCAATATCCAACTAGGTGAATGGGTTTAACACAGTGCCTAACCCCCGTTAGGTGAATGGAGAGTAACACTGTGTCAAACCCCCGTTGGGTGAATGGGGAGTAACACTGTGTCAAACCCCCGTAAAGTGAATGGGGAGTAACTCTGTGTCAAACCCCCGTAATTTGAATGGTGAGTAAAACGTTTTCAAACTGCCGTTAGGTGAATGGGGAGTAACAATGTGTCAAACACCCGTTAGGTGAATGGGGAGTGATACTGTGTCAAACCCCGTTAAGTGAGTGGGGAGTAACAATGTGTCAAACCCCCGTTAGGTGAAAGGGGAGTAAAACTGTGTTAATCTCCCGTTAGGTGAAAGGGGAGTAACACTGTGTCAAACCCCCGTTAGGTGAATAGGGAGTAACATTATGTCAAACCCCGTTAGGAGAATGGGGAGTAACAATGTGTCAATCTCCCATTACGTAAATGGCGAGTAACAATGTGTCAAACCCCCGTTAGGTGAATGGCGAGTAACACTGTGTCAAACCCCCGTTAGGTGAATTGAGAGTAACAATGTGTCAAACCCCCGTTAAGTGAATGGGGAATAACACTTTGTCAATCTCCCGTTAGTTGAATGAGGAGTAACAATGTGTCAATTTCCCGTTAGGTGAATGAGGAGTAACAATGTGTCAATCTCCGGTTAGGTGTATAGGCAGTAACACTGTGTCAATATCCCATTAGCTGAATGGGGAGTAATACTGTGTCAATCTCCCATTAGGTGAATGGGGAGTAACACTGTGTCAAACTCCCGTTAGGTGAACGGGCAGTAACAATGTATCAAACACCCGTTAGGTGAATGGGGAGTAATGCTGTGTCAATCTCCGGTTAGGTGTATAGGCAGTAACACGGTGTCAATATCCCATTAGCTGAATGGGGAGTAATACTGTGTCAGTCTCCCATTAGGTGAATGGGTTTAACACAGTGTCTAACCCCCGTTAGGTGAATGTTGAGTAACACTGTGTCAATCTCCCGTTAGGTGAATGTTGAGTAATACTGTATCAAACCTCGGTTAGGTGAAGGGAGAGTAACACTGTGTCAAACCCCCGTAAATTGAATGGTGAGTAAAACGTTTTCAAACCGCCGTTAGGTGAATGGGGAGTAACACTGTGTCAATATCCAATTAGGTGAATGGGTTTAACACAGTGCCTAACCCCCGTTAGGTGAATGGGGAGTAATACTGTGTCAAACCCCCGTTGGGTGAATGGGGAGTAACACTGTGTCAAACCCCCGTAAATTGAATGGTGAGTAAAACGTTTTAAAACCGCCGTTAGGTGAATGGGGAGTAACAATGTGTCAAACACCCGTTAGGTGAATGGGGAGTGATACTGTGTCAAACCCCGTTAAGTGAGTGGGGAGTAACACTGTGTCAAACCCCCGTTAGGTGAGTGGAGAGTAACACTGTGTCAAACCACCGTTCGGTGAATGGAGAGTAACACTGTGTCAAACCCCCATCAGGTGAATGGGATGAAACAATGTGTCAATCCCCTGTTAGTTGAATGGGAAGTAACACTGTGTCAAAAACCAGTTAGGTGAATGTTTAGTAACAATGTGTCAAACCCCCGTTAGGTGAATGGGAAGTAAGACTGTGTCAATCACCCGTTAGGTGAATGGAGAGTAATACTGTGTCAAACCCCCGTTAGGTGAATGGCGAGTAACAGTGTGTCAAACACCCGTTAGGTGAATTGAGAGTAACAATGTGTCAAACCCCCGTAAAGTGAAAGGGGAATAACAGTTTGTCAATCTCCCGTTAGTTGAATGAGGAGTAACAATGTGTCAATTTCCCGTTAGGTGAATGAGGAGTAACAATGTGTCAATCTCCGGTTAGGTGTATAGGCAGTAACACTGTATCAATCTACCATTAGCTGAATGGGGAGTAATACCGTGTCACTCTCCCATTAGGTGAATGGGGAGTAACACTGTGTCAAACCCCCGTTAGATGAATGGGGAGTAACATTGTGTCAAACCAACGTTCGGTGAATGGAGAGTAACACTGTGTCACACCACCGTTAGGTGAATGGGGAGTAACACTGTGTCAAAACCCCATCAGGTGAATGGGAAGAAACAATGTGTCAATCCCCCGTTCGGTGAATGGGGAGTAACAAGGAGTCAATATCCCGTTAGATGAAGGGGAATAACACTGTGTCAAACCCCCGTTAGGTGAGTGGGGAGTAAAACTGTGTCAAACCACCGTTCGGTGAATGGAGAGTAACACTGTGTCAAACCCCAATCAGGTGAATGGGAAGAAACAATGTGTCAATCCCCCGTTAGTTGAATGGGGAGTAACACTGTGTCAAACCCCCGTTAGGTGAATGGAGAGTAACACTGTGTCAAAACCCAGTTAGGTGAATGGAGAGTAACACTGTGTCAAAACCCAGTTAGGTGAATGGAGAGTAACACTTTGTCAAACCACCGTTCGGTGACTGGAGATTAACACTGTGTCAAAGCCCCGTTACGTGAAAGGGGTGTAACAATGTGTCAAAACCCCGTTAGGTAAATGGAGAGTAACACTGTGTCAAACCACCGTTCGGTGAATGGGGAGTAACAATGTGTCAAACCCCCGTTAGGTGAATGGAGAGTAAAACATTTGTCAAACACCCGTTAGGTGAATGGAGAGTAACACTGTGTCAAACCAACGTTCGGTGAATGGAGAGTAACACTGTGTCAGACCCCCGTTAGGTGAATGGGGAGTAGCACTGTGCCAAACCCCCGTTAGGTGAATGGGGAGTAACACTGTGTCAAACCCCCCTTAGGTGAATGGTGAGTAACACTGTGTCAAACACCCGTTAGGTTAATGGAGAGTAACACTGTGTCAAACCACCGTTCGGTGAATGGATATTAACACTGTGTCAAACCCCCATTACATGAAAGGGGTTTAACAACGTGTCAAATCCCCGTTAGGTTAATGGAGAGTAACACTGTGTCAAACCCCCGTTAGGTGAATGGAGAGTAACACTGTGTCAAACCCCGATTAGGTGAATGGGAAGTAACAGTGTTTCAATCCCCCTTTAGTTGAATGGGAAGTAACACTGTGTCAAACCCCCGTTAGGTGAATGTGGAGGAACAAAGTGTCAATCTCCCTTAGGTGAATGTTGAGTAATACTGTATCAAACCTCCATTAGGTGAAGGGAGAGTAAAACTGTGTCAAACCCCCGTTAGGTGACTGGGGAGTAACACTGTGTCAAACCCCCATTTGGCGAATGGGGTGTAACAATGTGTCAATATCCCGTTTGTTGAATGCAAGTAAAACTGTGTCAAATCCCCGTTAGGTGAATGGGGAGTAAGACAGTGTCAAACCCCTCTTAGGTGCATGGGGAGTAACACTATGTCAATCTCCCGTTAGATGAATGGGGAGTAACACTGTGTCAAACCCCCGTAAAGTGAATGCCAAGTAACACTTTTTCAAACCCCGTTAGGTGAATGGGGAGTAACACTGTGTCAAACACCCGTTAGGTGAATGGGGAGTAACACTATTTAATCTCCCGAAAGGTGAATGGGGAGTAACACAGTGTCAACCCCCCGTTGGGTGCATGGGGAGTAACACTGTGTCAATCTCCAGTTAGATGAAAGGGGAGTAACACTGTGTCAAACCCCCGTAAAGTCAATGCCGAGTAACACTTTTTCAAACACCCGTTTGGTGAAAGGGGAGTAACACTGTGTCAAACCCCCGTTAAGTGAATGGGGAGTAACACTGTGACAAACCACCGTTAAGTGAATGGGGAGTAACACTGTGTCAAAAACCCATTAGGTGAATGGGGAGTAACACTGTGTTAATCTCCCATTAGATGAATGGGGAGTAACACTGTGTCAAACTCCCGTTAGGTGCATGGGGAGTAACACTGTTTCAAACCCACGTTTGGTGAATGGGGAGTAACAATGTGTCAATGTCCCGTTAGGTGAATGGTCAGTAAAACTGTGTCAAACCCCCGTTAGGTGAATGGGGAGTAACACTGTGTCAAACCCCCGTTAAGTGAATGTGGAGTAACAATGTGTCAAACACCCGTTAGGCGAATGGGGAATAACAATGTGTCAATATCCCTTTAGGTGAATGGTGAGTAAAACTGTCTCAAACCCCCATTAGGTGAATGGAGAGTAACACTGTGTCAATCTCCCGTTAGGTGAAAGAGGAGTAACAATGTGTCAATATCCCGTTAGGTGAATGAGGAGTAACAATGTGTCAATCTCCTGTTAGGTGTATAGGCAGTAACACTGTGTCAATATACCATAAGGTGAATGGGGATTAATACTGTGTCAATATCCCGTTAGGTGTATAGGGAGTAACAGTGTGTCAATCTCCCATTAGGTGAAAGGAGAGTAATACTGTGTCAATCTCCCGTTAAGTGAATGGGGAGTAAGACTGTGTCAAACCCCCGTTAGGTGAATGAGGTGTAACATTGAGTCAATCTCACGTTAGGTGAATGGAGAGTAACACTGTGTCAATCTCCCATTAGGTGAAAGGAGAGTAACAATGTGTCAATATCCCATTAGTTGAATGGGGAGTAACAACATATCAATCTCCCGTTAGGTGAATGGGGAGTAACACTGTGTCAATCTCCCGTTAGATGAATGGGGAGTAACACTGTGTCAATATCCCATCAGGTGAATGGGGCATAACACTGTGTCAATATCACATTAAGTGAATGGAGAGTAACAATGAGTCAAACGCCCGTTAGGTGAATGAGGAGTAATACTGTGTCAATCTCCCGTTAGGTGAATGGGGAGTAACACTGTGTCAATCTCCCGTTAGATGAATAGGGAGTAACACTGTGTCAATATCCCATCAGGTGAATGGGGCATAACACTGTGTCAATATCACATTAAGTGAATGGAGAGTAACAATGAGTCAAACGCCCGTTAGGTGAATGAGGAGTAATACTGTGTCAATCTCCCGTTAGGTGAATGTTGAGTAATACTGTATCAAACCTCCGTTAGGTGAAGGGAGATTAACGCTGGGTCAAGCCCCCTTGAGTGAATGGGGAGCAAGGCTGTGTCAATATACCATTAGGTGAATGGGGACTAACAATGTGTCAATATCCCGATAGGTGAATAGGGAGTAACACTGTGTCAAACACTCGTTAGGTGAATGGAGAGTAACACTGTGTCAAAGCCTCGTTAGGTGAATGGGGAGTAACAATGTGTCAATATCCCGTTAGGTGAATGGTGAGTAAAATTGTGTCAAACCCCCGTTAGGTGAATGGGGAGTAACACTGTGTCAAACACCCGTTAGGTGCATGGGGAGTAATACTGTGTCATTCTCCCGTTAGATGAATGGGGAGTAACACTGTGTCAAACCCCCGTAAAGTGAATGGGGAGTAACACTGTTTCAAACCCCCGTTAGGTGAATGGGGAGTAACACTGTGTCAAACCCCCGTTAGGTGAATGGGGAGTAACAACGTATCAATCTCCCGTTAGGTGAATGGGGAGTAACACTGTGTCAATCTCCCGTTAGGTGAATGGGGATTAACACTGTGTCAATATCGCATTACGTGGTTGGAGACTAACACTGTGTAAATCTCCCGTTAGGTGAATGAGGAGTAACACTGTGTCAATCTTCCGTTAGGTGAATGATCAGTAACACTGTGTCAATCTCCCGTTAGGTGAATGGAGAGTAACACTGTGTCAATATCCCATTATGTGAATGGGGAGTAACAATGAATCAAACCCCCGTTAGGTGAATGAGGAGTAACACTGTGTCAAACCCCCATTAGGTGAATGGAGAGCAACACTGTGTCAATCTCCCGTTAGCTGAATGGAGAGTAACATTGTGTCAAACCCCGTTAAGTGAATGAGGAGTAACACTGTGTCAATAACCCATTAGGTGAATAGGTTTAACACTGTGTCTAACCCCCGTTAGGTGAATGGGGAGTAACACTGTGTCAATCTCCCATTAGGTGAATGTTGAGTAATACTGTATCAAACCTCCGTTAGGTGAAGGGAGAGTAACACTGTGTCAAACCTCTGTTAGGTGATTGGGGAGTAAGACTGTGTCAATATCCCGTTAGGTGAATGGGGAGTAACAATGTGTCAATATCCCGTTAGGTGAATGGGGAGTTACACTGTGTCAATATCCAATTAGGTGAATGGTGAGTAACACTGTGTCAAACCCCCGTTAGGTGAATGGAGAGTAACACTGTGTCAAAACCCCGTTAGGTGAATGGAGAGTAACACTGTGTCAAACCACCGTTCGGTGAATGGAGATTAACACTGTGTCAAACCCCCGTTACGTGAAAGGTGTGTAACAATGTGTCAAATCCCCATTAGGTGAATGGAGAGTAACACTGTGTCAAACCACCGATCGGTGAATGGGGAGTAACAATGAGTCAAACCCCCGTTAGGTGAATGAGGAGTAACACTGTGTCAAACCCTCATTAGGTGAATGGAGAGTAACACTGTGTCAATCTCCCGTTAGGTGAATGGAGAGTAACATTGTGTCAAACTCCCGTTAGGTGAATGCAGAGTAACACTGTGTCAAACCCCCGTTAAGTGAATGGAGAGTAACACTGTGCCAATATCCCATTACGTGAATGGGGAGTAACACTGTGTCTAAACCCCGTTAGGTGAATGGTGAGTAACACGGTGTCAATCTCCCGTTAGGTGAATGGAGTGTAACACTGTCTCAAAATCCCATTATGTGAAAGGAGAGTAACAATGAGTCAAAGCCCCGTTAGGTGAATGAGGAGTAACACTGTGTCAAACTCCCATAAGGTGAATGGAGAGTAACACTGTGTCAATCTCCTGTTAGGTGAATGTTGAGTAATACTGTATGAAACCACTGTTAGGTGAAGGGAGCGTAACGCTGTGTCAAACCCTCGTTAGGTGAATGGGGAGTAACACTGTGTCAATCTCCCATTAGATGAATGGCGAGTAAAACTGTGTCAAACCCATGTTAGGTGAATGGGGAGTAACACTGTGTGAATCTCCCTTTAGCTGAATTGGGAGTAACACTGTGTCAATCTCCCGTTAAGTGAATGGAGTGTAACACTGTGTCAATATCCCATTATGTGAATGGGGAGTAACAATGAGTCAAACCCCCGTTAGGTGAATGGAGAGTAACACTGTGTCAAACCCCCATTAGGTGAATGGGAAGTAACACTGTGTCAATCGCCCTTTAGGTGAATGGGAAGTAACACTGTGTCAAACCCCCGTTAGGTGAATGTGGAGGAACAAAGTGTCAATCTCCCTTAGGTGAATGTTGAGTAATACTGTATCAAAACTCCATTAGTTGAAGGGAGAGTAAAACTGTGTCAAACCCCCGTTAGGTGACTGGGGAGTAACATTGTGCCAAACCCCCATTCGGTGAATGGGGTGTAACAATGTGTCAATATCCCGTTTGTTGAATGCAAGTAAAACTGTGTCAAACCCCCGTTAGGTGAATGGGGAGTAAGACAGTGTCAAACCCCTCTTAGGTGCATGGGGAGTAACACTATGTCAATCTCCCGTTAGATGAATGGGGAGTAACACTGTGTCAAACCCCCGTAAAGTGAATGCCAAGTAACACTTTTTCAAACCCCGTTAGGTGAATGGGGAGTAACACTGTGTCAAACACCCGTTAGGTGAATGGGGAGTAACACTATTTAATCTCCCGAATGGTGAATGGGGAGTAACACAGTGTCAACCCCCCGTTGGGTGCATGGGGAGTAACACTGTGTCAATCTCCAGTTAGATGAAAGGGGAGTAACACTGTGTCAAACCCCCGTAAAGTCAATGCCGAGTAACACTTTTTCAAACACCCGTTTGGTGAAAGGGGAGTAACACTGTGTCAAACCCCCGTTAAGTGAATGGGGAGTAACACTGTGACAAACCGCCGTTAAGGGAATGGGGAGTAACACTGTGTCAAAAACCCATTAGGTGAATGGGGAGTAACACTGTGTTAATCTCCCATTAGATGAATGGGGAGTAACTCTGTGCAAACCCCCGTTAGGTGCATGGGGAGTAACACTGTGTCAAACCCACGTTTGGTGAATGGGGAGTAACAATGTGTCAATGTCCCGTTAGTTGAATGGTCAGTAAAACTGTGTCAAACCCCCGTTAGGTGAATGGCGAGTAACACTGTGTCAAACAACCGTTAGGTGAATTGAGAGTAACAATGTGTCAAACCCCGGTAAAGTGAAAGGGGAATAACAGTTTGTCAATCTCCCGTTAGTTGAATGAGGAGTAACAATGTGTCAATTTCCCGTTAGGTGAATGAGGAGTAACAATGTGCCAATCTCCGGTTAGGTGTATAGGCAGTAACACTGTGTCAATATCCCATTAGGTGAATGGGGGGTAATACTGTGTCAATCTCCCATTAGGTGAATGGGGAGTAACGTTGTGTCAAACCCCCGTTAGATGAATGGGGAGTAACACTGTGTCAAACCTCAGTTAGGTGAATGGAGAGTAACACTGTGTCAAACCACCGTTAGGTGAATGGGGAGTAACTCTGTGTCAATATCCCGTTAGATGAAGGGGAATAACACTGTGTCAAACCCCCGTTAGGTGAGTGGAGAGTAGCACTGTGTCAAACCACCGTTTGGTGAATGGAGAGTAACACTGTGTCAAACACCCATCAGGTGAATGGGAAGAAACAGTGTGTCAATCCCCCATTAGTTGAATGGGGAGTAACACTGTGTCAAACCCCCGTTAGGTGAATGTAGAGTAACACTGTGTCAAACCCCCGTTAGGTGAATGGAGAGTAACACATGTGTCAAACCCCCGTTATGTGAATGGAGAGTAACAAAGTGTCATACCCCCGTTAGGTGAATGGAGAGTAACACTGTGTCAAAACCCCGTTAGGTGAATGGAGAGTAATACTGTGTCAAACCACCGTTCGGTGAATGGGGAGTAACAATGTGTCAAACCCCCGTTAGGTGAATGGAGAGTAAAACATTTGTCAAACCCTGGTTAGGTGAATGGAGAGTAACACTGTGTCAAACCAACGTTCGGTGAATGGAGAGTAACACTGTTTCAAACCAACGTTCGGTGAATGGAGAGTAACACTGTGTCAAACCCCCGTTAGGTGAATGGTGAGTAACACTGTGTCAAACCCACGTTAGGTGAATGGAGAGTAACACTGTGTCAAAACCCCGTTAGGTGAATTGAGAGTAACAATGTGTCAAACCCCCGTTAGGTGAATGGAGAGTAACACTGTGTCAAACCCCCATTAGGTGAATGGGAAGTAACACTGTGTCAATCCCCCTTTAGGTGAATGGGAAGTAACACTGTGTCAAACCCCCGTTAGGTGAATGTGGAGGAACAAAGTGTTAATCTCCCTTAGGTGAATGTTGAGTAATACTGTATCAAACCTCCATTAGGTGAAGGGAGAGTAAAACTGTTTCAAACCCCCGTTAGGTGACTGGGGAGTAACACTGTGTCAAACCCCCATTTGGTGATTGGGGTGTAACAATGTGTCAATATCCCGTTTGATGAATGCGAGTAAAACTGTGTCAAACCCCAGTTAGGTGAATGGGGAGTAAGACAGTGTCAAACCCCCGTTAGGTGCATGGGGAGTAACACTATGTCAATCTCCCGTTAGATGAATGGGGAGTAACACTGTGTCAAACCCCCGTAAAGTGAATGCCAAGTAACACTTTTTCAAACCCCGTTAGGTGAATGGGGAGTAACACTGTGTCAAACACCCGTTAGGTGAATGGGGAGTAACACTATTTAATCTCCCGAAAGGTGAATGGGGAGTAACACAGTGTCAACCCCCCGTTGGGTGCATGGGGAGTAACACTGTGTCAATCTCCAGTTAGATGAAAGGGGAGTAACACTGTGTCAAACCCCCGTAAAGTCAATGCCGAGTAACACTTTTTCAAACACCCGTTTGGTGAAAGGGGAGTAACACTGTGTCAAACCCCCGTTAAGTGAATGGGGAGTAACACTGTGACAAACCGCCGTTAAGTGATTGGGGAGTAACACTGTGTCAATCTCCCATTAGGTGAATGTTGAGTAATACTGTATCAAACCTCCGTTAGGTGAAGGGAGAGTAACACTGTGTCAAACCTCTGTTAGGTGATTGGGGAGTAAGACTGTGTCAAACCTCTGTTAGGTGATTGGGGAGTAAGACTGTGTCAATATCCCGTTAGGTGAATGGGGAGTAACAATGTGTCAATATCCCGTTAGGTGAATGGGGAGTTACACTGTGTCAATATCCAATTAGGTTAATGTTGAGTAACACTGTGTCAAACCCCCGTTAGGTGAATGGAGAGTAACACTGTGTCAAAACCCCGTTAGGTGAATGGAGAGTAACACTGTGTCAAACCACCGTTCGGTGAATGGAGATTAACACTGTGTCAAACCCCCATTACGTGAAAGGTGTGTAACAATGTGTCAAATTCCCATTAGGTGAATGGAGAGTAACACTGTGTCAAACCACCGATCGGTGAATGGGGAGTAACAATGAGTCAAACCCCCGTTAGGTGAATGAGGAGTAACACTGTGTCAAACCCTCATTAGGTGAATGGAGAGTAACACTGTGTCAATCTCCCGTTAGGTGAATGGAGAGTAACATTGTGTCAAACTCCCGTTAGGTGAATGCAGAGTAACACTGTGTCAAACCCCCGTTAAGTGAATGGAGAGTAACACTGTGCCAATATCCCATTACGTGAATGGGGAGTAACACTGTGTCTAAACCCCGTTAGGTGAATGGTGAGTAACACGGTGTCAATCTCCCGTTAGGTGAATGGAGTGTAACACTGTCTCAAAATCCCAAAATGTGAAAGGAGAGTAACAATGAGTCAAAGCCCCGTTAGGTGAATGAGGAGTAACACTGTGTCAAACTCCCATAAGGTGAATGGAGAGTAACACTGTGTCAATCTCCTGTTAGGTGAATGTTGAGTAAAACTGTATGAAACCACTGTTAGGTGAAGGGAGCGTAACGCTGTGTCAAACCCTCGTTAGGTGAATGGGGAGTAACACTGTGTCAATCTCCCGTTAGATGAATGGCGAGTAAAACTGTGTCAAACCCATGTTAGGTGAATGGGGAGTAACACTGTGTGAATCTCCCTTTAGCTGAATTGGGAGTAACACTGTGTCAATCTCCCGTTAAGTGAATGGAGAGTAACACTGTGTCAAACACCCATTATGTGAATGGGGAGTAACAATGAGTCAAACCCCCGTTAGGTGAATGGAGAGTAACACTGTGTTAAACCCCCATTAGGTGAATGGGAAGTAACACTGTGTCAATCGCCCTTTAGGTGAATGTGGAGGAACAAAGTGTCAATCTCCCTTAGGTGAATGTTGAGTAATACTGTATCAAAACTCCATTAGTTGAAAGGAGAGTAAAACTGTGTCAAACCCCCGTTAGGTGACTGGGGAGTAACATTATGCCAAACTCCCATTCGGTGAATGGGGTGTAACAATGTGTCAATATCCCGTTTGTTGAATGCAAGTAAAACTGTGTCAAACCCCCGTTAGGTGAATGGGGAGTAAGACAGTGTCAAACCCCTCTTAGGTGCATGGGGAGTAACACTATGTCAATCTCCCGTTAGATGAATGGGGAGTAACACTGTGTCAAACCCCCGTAAAGTGAATGCCAAGTAACACTTTTTCAAACCCCGTTAGGTGAATGGGGAGTAACACTGTGTCAAACACCCGTTAGGTGAATGGGGAGTAACACTATTTAATCTCCCGAATGGTGAATGGGGAGTAACACAGTGTCAACCTCCCGTTGGGTGCATGGGGAGTAACACTGTGTCAATCTCCAGTTAGATGAAAGGGGAGTAACACTGTGTCAAACCCCCGTAAAGTCAATGCCGAGTAACACTTTTTCAAACACCCGTTTGGTGAAAGGGGAGTAACACTGTGTCAAACCCCCGTTAAGTGAATGGGGAGTAACACTGTGACAAACCGCCGTTAAGGGAATGGGGAGTAACACTGTGTCAAAAACCCATTAGGTGAATGGGGAGTAACACTGTGTTAATCTCCCATTAGATGAATGGGGAGTAACACTGTGCAAACCCCCGTTAGGTGCATGGGGAGTAACACTGTGTCAAACCCACGTTTGGTGAATGGGGAGTAACAATGTGTCAATGTCCCATTAGTTGAATGGTCAGTAAAACTGTGTCAAACCCCCGTTAGGTTAATGGCGAGTAACACTGTGTCAAACAACCGTTAGGTGAATTGAGAGTAACAATGTGTCAAACCCCGGTAAAGTGAAAGGGGAATAACAGTTTGTCAATCTCCCGTTAGTTGAATGAGGAGTAACAATGTGTCAATTTCCCGTTAGGTGAATGAGGAGTAACAATGTGCCAATCTCCGGTTAGGTGTATAGGCAGTAACACTGTGTCAATATCCCATTAGGTGAATGGGGGGTAATACTGTGTCAATCTCCCATTAGGTGAATGGGGAGTAACGTTGTGTCAAACCCCCGTTAGATGAATGGGGAGTAACACTGTGTCAAACCTCAGTTAGGTGAATGGAGAGTAACACTGTGTCAAACCACCGTTAGGTGAATGGGGAGTAACTCTGTGTCAATATCCCGTTAGATGAAGGGGAATAACACTGTGTCAAACCCCCGTTAGGTGAGTGGAGAGTAACACTGTGTCAAACCACCGTTTGGTGAATGGAGAGTAACACTGTGTCAAACACCCATCAGGTGAATGGGAAGAAACAGTGTGTCAATCCCCCATTAGTTGAATGGGGAGTAACACTGTGTCAAACCCCCGTTAGGTGAATGTAGAGTAACACTGTGTCAAACCCCCGTTAGGTGAATGGAGAGTAACACATGTGTCAAACCCCCGTTATGTGAATGGAGAGTAACAAAGTGTCATACCCCCGTTAGGTGAATGGAGAGTAACACTGTGTCAAAACCCCGTTAGGTGAATGGAGAGTAATACTGTGTCAAACCACCGTTCGGTGAATGGGGAGTAACAATGTGTCAAACCCCCGTTAGGTGAATGGAGAGTAAAACATTTGTCAAACCCCGGTTAGGTGAATGGAGAGTAACACTGTGTCAAACCAACGTTCGGTGAATGGAGAGTAACACTGTTTCAAACCAACGTTCGGTGAATGGAGAGTAACACTGTGTCAAACCCCCATTAGGTGAATGGTGAGTAACACTGTGTCAAACCCACGTTAGGTGAATGGAGAGTAACACTGTGTCAAAACCCCGTTAGGTGAATTGAGAGTAACAATGTGTCAAACCCCCGTTAGGTGAATGGAGAGTAACACTGTGTCAAACCCCCATTAGGTGAATGGGAAGTAACACTGTATCAATCCCCCTTTAGGTGAATGGGAAGTAACACTGTGTCAAACCCCCGTTAGGTGAATGTGGAGGAACAAAGTGTTAATCTCCCTTAGGTGAATGTTGAGTAATACTGTATCAAACCTCCATTAGGTGAAGGGAGAGTAAAACTGTTTCAAACCCCCGTTAGGTGACTGGGGAGTAACACTGTGTCAAACCCCCATTTGGTGATTGGGGTGTAACAATATGTCAATATCCCGTTTGATGAATGCGAGTAAAACTGTGTCAAACCCCAGTTAGGTGAATGGGGAGTAAGACAGTGTCAAACCCCCGTTAGGTGCATGGGGAGTAACACTATGTCAATCTCCCGTTAGATGAATGGGGAGTAACACTGTGTCAAACCCCCGTAAAGTGAATGCCAAGTAACACTTTTTCAAACCCCGTTAGGTGAATGGGGAGTAACACTGTGTCAAACACCCGTTAGGTGAATGGGGAGTAACACTATTTAATCTCCCGAAAGGTGAATGGGGAGTAACACAGTGTCAACCCCCCGTTGGGTGCATGGGGAGTAACACTGTGTCAATTTCCAGTTAGATGAAAGGGGAGTAACACTGTGTCAAACTCCCGTAAAGTCAATGCCGAGTAACACTTTTTCAAACACCCGTTTGGTGAAAGGGGAGTAACACTGTGTCAAACCTCCATTAAGTGAATGGGGAGTAACACTGTGACAAACCGCCGTTAAGTGAATGGGGAGTAACACAGTGTCAAAAACCCATTAGGTGAATGGGGAGTAACACTGTGTTAATCTCCCGTTAGTTGAATGGGGAGTAACACTGTGTCAAACCCCGGTTAGGTGCATGGGGAGTAAAAGTGTGTCAATCTACAGTTAGATGAATGGAGAGTAACACTGTGTCAAAACCACATAAAGTGAATGGTGAGTAACACTGTGTCAAACCCCCGTTAGGTGAATGGGGAGTAACATTGTGCCAAACCCCCATTCGGTGAATGGGGTGTAACAATGTGTCAATATCCCGTTTGTTGAATGCAAGTAAAACTGTGTCAAACCCCCGTTAGGTGAATGGGGAGTAAGACAGTGTCAAACCCCTCTTAGGTGCATGGGGAGTAACACTATGTCAATCTCCCGTTAGATGAATGGGGAGTAGCACTGTGTCAAACCCCCGTAAAGTGAATGCCAAGTAACACTTTTTCAAACCCCGTTAGGTGAATGGGGAGTAACACTGTGTCAAACACCCGTTAGGTGAATGGGGAGTAACACTATTTAATCTCCCGAATGGTGAATGGGAGTAACACAGTGTCAACCCCCCGTTGGGTGCATGGGGAGTAACACTGTGTCAATCTCCAGTTAGATGAATGGGGAGTAACACTGTGCAAACCCCCGTTAGGTGCATGGGGAGTAACACTGTGTCAAACCCACGTTTGGTGAATGGGGAGTAACAATGTGTCAATGTCCCGTTAGTTGAATGGTCAGTAAAACTGTGTCAAACCCCCGTTAGGTGAATGGCGAGTAACACTGTGTCAAACAACCGTTAGGTGAATTGAGAGTAACAATGTGTCAAACCCCGGTAAAGTGAAAGGGGAATAACAGTTTGTCAATCTCCCGTTAGTTGAATGAGGAGTAACAATGTGCCAATCTCCGGTTAGGTGTATAGGCAGTAACACTGTGTCAATATACTATTAGGTGAATGGGGGGTAATACTGTGTCAATCTCCCATTAGGTGAATGGGGAGTAACGTTGTGTCAAACCCCCGTTAGATGAATGGGGAGTAACACTGTGTCAAACCTCAGTTAGGTGAATGGAGAGTAACACTGTGTCAAACCACCGTTAGGTGAATGGGGAGTAACTCTGTGTCAATATCCCGTTAGATGAAGGGGAATAACACTGTGTCAAACCCCCGTTAGGTGAGTGGAGAGTAACACTGTGTCAAACCACCGTTTGGTGAATGGAGAGTAACACTGTGTCAAACACCCATCAGGTGAATGGGAAGAAACAGTGTGTCAATCCCCCATTAGTTGAATGGGGAGTAACACTGTGTCAAACCCCCGTTAGGTGAATGTAGAGTAACACTGTGTCAAACCCCCGTTAGGTGAATGGAGAGTAACACATGTGTCAAACCCCCGTTATGTGAATGGAGAGTAACAAAGTGTCATACCCCCGTTAGGTGAATGGAGAGTAACACTGTGTCAAAACCCCGTTAGGTGAATGGAGAGTAATACTGTGTCAAACCACCGTTCGGTGAATGGGGAGTAACAATGTGTCAAACCCCCGTTAGGTGAATGGAGAGTAAAACATTTGTCAAACCCCGGTTAGGTGAATGGAGAGTAACACTGTGTCAAACCAACGTTCGGTGAATGGAGAGTAACACTGTTTCAAACCAACGTTCGGTGAATGGAGAGTAACACTGTGTCAAACCCCCATTAGGTGAATGGTGAGTAACACTGTGTCAAACCCACGTTAGGTGAATGGAGAGTAACACTGTGTCAAAACCCCGTTAGGTGAATTGAGAGTAACAATGTGTCAAACCCCCGTTAGGTGAATGGAGAGTAACACTGTGTCAAACCCCCATTAGGTGAATGGGAAGTAACACTGTGTCAATCCCCCTTTAGGTGAATGGGAAGTAACACTGTGTCAAACCCCCGTTAGGTGAATGTGGAGGAACAAAGTGTTAATCTCCCTTAGGTGAATGTTGAGTAATACTGTATCAAACCTCCATTAGGTGAAGGGAGAGTAAAACTGTTTCAAACCCCCGTTAGGTGACTGGGGAGTAACACTGTGTCAAACCCCCATTTGGTGATTGGGGTGTAACAATATGTCAATATCCCGTTTGATGAATGCGAGTAAAACTGTGTCAAACCACAGTTAGGTGAATGGGGAGTAAGACAGTGTCAAACCCCCGTTAGGTGCATGGGGAGTAACACTATGTCAATCTCCCGTTAGATGAATGGGGAGTAACACTGTGTCAAACCCCCGTAAAGTGAATGCCAAGTAACACTTTTTCAAACCCCGTTAGGTGAATGGGGAGTAACACTGTGTCAAACACCCGTTAGGTGAATGGGGAGTAACACTATTTAATCTCCCGAAAGGTGAATGGGGAGTAACACAGTGTCAACCCCCCGTTGGGTGCATGGGGAGTAACACTGTGTCAATTTCCAGTTAGATGAAAGGGGAGTAACACTGTGTCAAACTCCCGTAAAGTCAATGCCGAGTAACACTTTTTCAAACACCCGTTTGGTGAAAGGGGAGTAACACTGTGTCAAACCTCCATTAAGTGAATGGGGAGTAACACTGTGACAAACCGCCGTTAAGTGAATGGGGAGTAACACAGTGTCAAAAACCCATTAGGTGAATGGGGAGTAACACTGTGTTAATCTCCCGTTAGTTGAATGGGGAGTAACACTGTGTCAAACCCCGGTTAGGTGCATGGGGAGTAAAAGTGTGTCAATCTACAGTTAGATGAATGGAGAGTAACACTGTGTCAAAACCACATACAGTGAATGGTGAGTAACACTGTGTCAAACCCCCGTTAGGTGAATGGGGAGTAACATTGTGCCAAACCCCCATTCGGTGAATGGGGTGTAACAATGTGTCAATATCCCGTTTGTTGAATACAAGTAAAACTGTGTCAAACCCCCGTTAGGTGAATGGGGAGTAAGACAGTGTCAAACCCCTCTTAGGTGCATGGGGAGTAACACTATGTCAATCTCCCGTTAGATGAATGGGGAGTAGCACTGTGTCAAACCCCCGTAAAGTGAATGCCAAGTAACACTTTTTCAAACCCCGTTAGGTGAATGGGGAGTAACACTGTGTCAAACACCCGTTAGGTGAATGGGGAGTAACACTATTTAATCTCCCGAATGGTGAATGGGAGTAACACAGTGTCAACCCCCCGTTGGGTGCATGGGGAGTAACACTGTGTCAATCTCCAGTTAGATGAAAGGGGAGTAACACTGTGTCAAACCCCCGTAAGGTCAATGCCGAGTAACACTTTTTCAAACACCCGTTTGGTGAAAGGGGAGTAACACTGTGTCAAACCCCCGTTAAGTGAATGGGGAGTAACACTGTGACAAATCGCCGTTAAGGGAATGGGGAGTAACACTGTGTCAAAAACCCATTAGGTGAATGGTGAGTAACACTGTGTTAATCTCCCATTAGATGAATGGGGAGTAACACTGTGCAAACCCCCGTTAGGTGCATGGGGAGTAACACTGTGTCAAACCCACGTTTGGTGAATGGGGAGTAACAATGTGTCAATGTCCCGTTAGTTGAATGGTCAGTAAAACTGTGTCAAACCCCCGTTAGGTGAATGGCGAGTAACACTGTGTCAAACAACCGTTAGGTGAATTGAGAGTAACAATGTGTCAAACCCCGGTAAAGTGAAAGGGGAATAACAGTTTGTCAATCTCCCGTTAGTTGAATGAGGAGTAACAATGTGTCAATTTCCCGTTAGGTGAATGAGGAGTAACAATGTGCCAATCTCCGGTTAGGTGTATAGGCAGTAACACTGTGTCAATATCCCATTAGGTGAATGGGGGGTAATACTGTGTCAATCTCCCATTAGGTGAATGGGGAGTAACGTTGTGTCAAACCCCCGTTAGATGAATGGGGAGTAACACTGTGTCAAACCTCAGTTAGGTGAATGGAGAGTAACACTGTGTCAAACCACCGTTAGGTGAATGGGGAGTAACTCTGTGTCAATATCCCGTTAGATGAAGGGGAATAACACTGTGTCAAACCCCCGTTAGGTGAGTGGAGAGTAACACTGTGTCAAACCACCGTTTGGTGAATGGAGAGTAACACTGTGTCAAACACCCATCAGGTGAATGGGAAGAAACAGTGTGTCAATCCCCCATTAGTTGAATGGAGAGCAACACTGTGTCAAACCCCCGTTAGGTGAATGTAGAGTAACACTGTGTCAAACCCCCGTTAGGTGAATGGAGAGTAACACATGTGTCAAACCCCCGTTATGTGAATGGAGAGTAACAAAGTGTCATACCCCCGTTAGGTGAATGGAGAGTAACACTGTGTCAAAACCCCGTTAGGTGAATGGAGAGTAATACTGTGTCAAACCACCGTTCGGTGAATGGGGAGTAACAATGTGTCAAACCCCCGTTAGGTGAATGGAGAGTAAAACATTTGTCAAACCCCGGTTAGGTGAATGGAGAGTAACACTGTGTCAAACCACCGTTAGGTGAATGGGGAGTAACTCTGTGTCAATATCCCGTTAGATGAAGGGGAATAACACTGTGTCAAACCCCCGTTAGGTGAGTGGAGAGTAACACTGTGTCAAACCACCGTTTGGTGAATGGAGAGTAACACTGTGTCAAACACCCATCAGGTGAATGGGAAGAAACAGTGTGTCAATCCCCCATTAGTTGAATGGGGAGTAACACTGTGTCAAACCCCCGTTAGGTGAATGTAGAGTAACACTGTGTCAAACCCCCGTTAGGTGAATGGAGAGTAACACATGTGTCAAACCCCCGTTATGTGAATGGAGAGTAACAAAGTGTCATACCCCCGTTAGGTGAATGGAGAGTAACACTGTGTCAAAACCCCGTTAGGTGAATGGAGAGTAATACTGTGTCAAACCACCGTTCGGTGAATGGGGAGTAACAATGTGTCAAACCCCCGTTAGGTGAATGGAGAGTAAAACATTTGTCAAACCCTGGTTAGGTGAATGGAGAGTAACACTGTGTCAAACCAACGTTCGGTGAATGGAGAGTAACACTGTTTCAAACCAACGTTCGGTGAATGGAGAGTAACACTGTGTCAAACCCCCGTTAGGTGAATGGTGAGTAACACTGTGTCAAACCCACGTTAGGTGAATGGAGAGTAACACTGTGTCAAAACCCCGTTAGGTGAATTGAGAGTAACAATGTGTCAAACCCCCGTTAGGTGAATGGAGAGTAACACTGTGTCAAACCCCCATTAGGTGAATGGGAAGTAACACTGTGTCAATCCCCCTTTAGGTGAATGGGAAGTAACACTGTGTCAAACCCCCGTTAGGTGAATGTGGAGGAACAAAGTGTTAATCTCCCTTAGGTGAATGTTGAGTAATACTGTATCAAACCTCCATTAGGTGAAGGGAGAGTAAAACTGTTTCAAACCCCCGTTAGGTGACTGGGGAGTAACACTGTGTCAAACCCCCATTTGGTGATTGGGGTGTAACAATGTGTCAATATCCCGTTTGATGAATGCGAGTAAAACTGTGTCAAACCCCAGTTAGGTGAATGGGGAGTAAGACAGTGTCAAACCCCCGTTAGGTGCATGGGGAGTAACACTATGTCAATCTCCCGTTAGATGAATGGGGAGTAACACTGTGTCAAACCCCCGTAAAGTGAATGCCAAGTAACACTTTTTCAAACCCCGTTAGGTGAATGGGGAGTAACACTGTGTCAAACACCCGTTAGGTGAATGGGGAGTAACACTATTTAATCTCCCGAAAGGTGAATGGGGAGTAACACAGTGTCAACCCCCCGTTGGGTGCATGGGGAGTAACACTGTGTCAATTTCCAGTTAGATGAATGGGTAGTAACACTGTGTCAAACTCCCGTAAAGTCAATGCCGAGTAACACTTTTTCAAACACCCGTTTGGTGAAAGGGGAGTAACACTGTGTCAAACCTCCATTAAGTGAATGGGGAGTAACACTGTGACAAACCGCCGTTAAGTGAATGGGGAGTAACACAGTGTCAAAAACCCATTAGGTGAATGGGGAGTAACACTGTGTTAATCTCCCGTTAGTTGAATGGGGAGTAACACTGTGTCAAACCCCGGTTAGGTGCATGGGGAGTAAAAGTGTGTCAATCTACAGTTAGATGAATGGAGAGTAACACTGTGTCAAAACCACATAAAGTGAATGGTGAGTAACACTGTGTCAAACCCCCGTTAGGTGAATGGGGAGTAACATTATTCAAATCCAGTTAGGAGAATGGGGAGTAACACTGTGTCAATTTCCCGTTACGTAAATGGCGAGTAACAATGTGTCAAACCCCCGTTAGGTGAATGGCGAGTAACACTGTGTCAAACCCCCTTCAGGTGAATGGGGAATAACACTGTGTCAAACCCCCGTTTGGTGAATGGGAAGTAACACTGTGTCAATCTCCCGATAGGTGAATGTCGAGTAACACTGTGTCAAACACCCGTTAGGTGAATTGAGAGTAACAATGTGTCAAACCCCCGTAAAGTGAAAGGGGAATAACACTTTGTCAATCTCCCGTTAGTTGAATGAGGAGCAACAATGTGTCAATCTCCCGTTAGTTGAATGATGAGTAACAATGTGTCAATTTCCCGTTAGGTGAATGAGGAGTAACAATGTGTCAATCTCCGGTTAGGTTTATAGTCAGTAACATTGTGTCAATATCCCATTAGGAGAATGGGGAGTAATACTGTGTCCATCTCCCGTTAGATGAATGGTGAGTAATAATGTGTCAATCTCCCGTTAGCTGGATGGGGAGTAACTATGTGTCTAACCTCCGTTAGGTGAATGGAGAGTAACACTGTTTCAAACCCCCGTTACGTGAATGGGGAGTAACACTGTGTCAAACCCCCGTTCAGTGAATGGAGAGTAACACTGTGTCAAAACTCTGTTAGGTGAATGGGGAGTAACACTGTTTCAATATCCGGTTAGGTGAATGGGGAGAAAAATGTGTCAATATCCCGTTAGATGAATGGAGAGTAACACTGTGTCAAACCCCCGTTAGGTGAATGGAGAGTAACACTGTGTCAAACCACTGTTTTGTGAAAGGAGAGTATCACTGTGTCAAATCCCCATTAGGTGAACAGGAAGTAACAATGTGTCAATCCCCCGTTAGGTGAATGGGGAGTAACACTGTGTCAAACCCCCGTGAGGTGAATGGGAATTAACACTGTGTCAAACCAACGTTCGGTGAATGGAGAGTAACACTGTGTCAAACCCCCGTTAGGTGAATGGGGAGTAACACTGTTTCAAACCCCCGTAAGGTGAATGGAGAGTAACACTGTGTCAAGCCCCCGTTAGGTTAATGGTGAGTAACACTGTGCCAAACCCCCGTTAGGTGAATGAAGAGTAACACTGTGTCAAACTCCCATTAGGTGAATGGAGAGTAACACTGTGTCAAAACCCCGTTAGGTGAATTGAGAGTAACACTGTGTCAAAACCCGGTTAACTGAATGTTGAGTAACACTTTCACCAACTCATTTTAGTTGAATGAGGAGTAACAATGTGTCAATTTCCCGTTAGGTGAATGGAGAGTAACAATGTGTCAATATCTGGTTAGTTGTATAGGCAGTAACACTGTGTCAACATCCCATTAGGTGAATGTAGAGTAACACTGTTTCAAACCCGCGTTAGGTGAATGGGCAGTAACAATGTGTCAAACCCCCGTTAGGTGAATGGGGATTAACAATGTGTCAAACCCCCGTTAGCTGAATGGGAAGTAACATTGTGTCAAACCCCCATTAGCTGAATGGGAAGTAACAATGTGTCAAACCCCAGTTAGCTGAATGGAGAGTAACACTGTGTCAAACCCCCGTTAGGTGAAAGGCGAGAAAAACTGTGTCAAGCCCCGTTGGGTGAATGCGAAGTAACACTGTGTCATTCTGCCGTTAGGTGAATGGAGAGTAATACTGTGTCAAACCCCCGTTAGGTGAATGAGGAGTAACACTGTGTCAAACCCCCGTTAGGTGAATGGAGAGTAACACTGTGTCAAACCCCCGTTAGGTGAATGGAGAGTAACACTGTGTCAAACCCCCGTTAAGTGAATGGCGAGAAATACTTTGTCCTTCTCCCGTTAGTTGAATGAGGAGTAACAATGTGTCAATTTCCCGTTAGGTGAATGAGGAATAACAACGTGTCAATCTACGGTTAGGTGTATAGGCAGTAAAACTCTAAATATCCCATTAGGTGAATGGGGAGTAATACTGTGTTCATCTCCCGTTTGGAGAATGGAGAGTAATACTGTGTCAATCTCCCGTTAGCTGAATGGGGAGTAACTATGAGTCTAACTTCCATTAGGCGAATGGAGAGCAACACTGTTTCAAACCTCTGTTAGGTGAATGGGCAGTAACAATGTGTCAAACCCCCGTTAGGTTAATGGAGAGTAACACTGTGTCAAACCCCCGTTAGGTGAATGAGGAGTAACACTGTGTCAAACCCCCGTTAGGTTAATGGAGAGTAACACATGTGTCAAACCCCGTTTGGTGAATGGAGAGTAACACTGTGTCAAACCAATGTTTGGTGAATGGAGAGTAACACTGTGTCAAACCCCCATTAGGTGAATGGAGATTAACACCGTGTCAAACCCCCGTTAGGTGAATGGGGAGTAACACTGTGTCAAACCCACGTTTGGTGAATGAGGAGTAAATATGTGTCAAAGTCCCATTAGGTGAATGGTAAGTAAAACTGAGTCAAACCTCCGTTAAGTGAATGGGGTGTAAGACTGTGTCAAACCCCCGTTAGGAGAATGGGGAGTAACACTGTGTCAAACCCACATTAAGTGAATGGGGAGTAACACTGTGTCAAACCCCCATTAAGTGAATGGGGAGCAACACTGAGTCAAACCCCGTTAGGTGAATGGGGAGTAACACTGTTTTAATCTCCCGTAGCAGAATGGGGAGTAACACTGTGTCAAACTCGCGTTAGCTGAATGGGGAGTAACACTGTGTCAAACTCCCATTAGGTGAATGGGGAGTAACATTGTGTCAAACCCCGTTAGGTGAATGGCGAGTAACAATGTTTCAAACCCCCGTTAGGTGAATGGAGAGTAAAACTGTGTCAAACCCCCGTTAGGTGAATGGGGAGAAACACTGTGTCAAACCCCCGTTGGGTGAATGGGAAGTAACACTGTGTCAATCTCCCATTAGGTGAATGGAGAGTAATACTGTGTCAAACCCCCGTTAGGTGAATGGAGAGTAACACTGTGTCAAACCCGTGTTAAGTGAATGGGAAGTAACAATGTGTCAATACCCCGTTAGGTGAATGGGGATTAACACTGTGTCAAACCCCCGTTAGGTGAATGGAGAGTAACACTGTGTCAAACCCCCGTTAGGTGCATGGGGAGTAACACTATGTCGATCTCACATTAGATGAATGGGGAGTAATACTGTGTCAAACCCCCGTTAGGTGCATGCGGAGTAAAACTGTGTCAATCTCCAGTTAGATGAAAGGGGAGTAACACTGTGCCAAACCCCCGTAAAGTCAATGCTGAGTAACACTTTTTCAAACACCCGTTTGGTGAAAGGGGAGTAACACTGTGTCAAACCCATGTTAAGTGAATGGGGATTAACACTGTGACAACCCGCCGTTAAGTGAATGGGGAGTAACACTGTGTCAAAAACCCATTAGGTGAATGGGGAGTAACACTGTGATAATCTCCCGTTAGTTGAATGGGGAGTAACACTGTGGCAAACCCCCGTTAGTTGCATGCGGATTAAAACTGTGTCAATCTCCAGTTAGATGAATGGAGAGTAACACTGTGTCAAAACCACGTAAAGTGAATGGTGAGTAACACTGTGTCAAACCCCCGTTAGGTGAATGGGGAGTAACACTGTGTCAAACCCACGTTTGGTGAAAGGGGAGTAACAATGTGTCAATGTCCCGTTAGGTGAATGGTCAGTAAAATGTGTCAAACCGCCGTTAAGTGAATGGGGAGTAATACTGTGTCAAACCCCCGTTAGGTGAATGGGGAGTAACACTGAGTCAAACCCCGTTAGGTGAATGGGGAGTAACACTGTGTCAAACTCCCGTTAGGTGAATGGGGAGTAACATTGTGTCAAACCCCGTTAGTTGAATGGGCAGTAACACTGTGTCAATCTCCCGTTAGGTGAATGGCGAGTAACAATGTGTCAAACCCCCGTTAGGTGAATGGAGAGTAAAACTGTGTCAAACCCCCGTTAGGTGAATGGGAAGTAACACTGTGTCAATCTCCAGATAGGTGAATGTCGAGTAACACTGTGTCAAACACCCGTTAGGTGAATTGAGAGTAACAATGTGTCAAACCCCCGTAAAGTGAAAGGGGAATAACACTTTGTCAATCTCCCGTTAGTTGAATGAGGAGCAACAATGTGTCAATCTCCCGTTAGTTGAATGATGAGTAACAATGTGTCAATTTCCCGTTAGGTGAATGAGGAGTAACAATGTGTCAATCTCCGGTTAGGTTTATAGTCAGTAACATTGTGTCAATATCCCATTAGGAGAATGGGGAGTAATACTGTGTCCATCTCCCGTTAGATGAATGGTGAGTAATAATGTGTCAATCTCCCGTTAGCTGGATGGGGAGTAACTATGTGTCTAACCTCCGTTAGGTGAATGGAGAGTAACACTGTTTCAAACCCCCGTTACGTGAATGGGGAGTAACACTGTGTCAAACCCCCGTTCAGTGAATGGAGAGTAACACTGTGTCAAAACTCTGTTAGGTGAATGGGGAGTAACACTGTTTCAATATCCGGTTAGGTGAATGGGGAGAAAAATGTGTCAATATCCCGTTAGATGAATGGAGAGTAACACTGTGTCAAACCCCCGTTAGGTGAATGGAGAGTAACACTGTGTCAAACCACTGTTTTGTGAAAGGAGAGTATCACTGTGTCAAATCCCCATTAGGTGAACAGGAAGTAACAATGTGTCAATCCCCCGTTAGGTGAATGGGGAGTAACACTGTGTCAAACCCCCGTGAGGTGAATGGGAATTAACACTGTGTCAAACCAACGTTCGGTGAATGGAGAGTAACACTGTGTCAAACCCCCGTTAGGTGAATGGGGAGTAACACTGTTTCAAACCCCCGTAAGGTGAATGGAGAGTAACACTGTGTCAAGCCCCCGTTAGGTTAATGGTGAGTAACACTGTGCCAAACCCCCGTTAGGTGAATGAAGAGTAACACTGTGTCAAACTCCCATTAGGTGAATGGAGAGTAACACTGTGTCAAAACCCCGTTAGGTGAATTGAGAGTAACACTGTGTCAAAACCCGGTTAACTGAATGTTGAGTAACACTTTCACCAACTCATTTTAGTTGAATGAGGAGTAACAATGTGTCAATTTCCCGTTAGGTGAATGGAGAGTAACAATGTGTCAATATCTGGTTAGTTGTATAGGCAGTAACACTGTGTCAACATCCCATTAGGTGAATGTAGAGTAACACTGTTTCAAACCCGCGTTAGGTGAATGGGCAGTAACAATGTGTCAAACCCCCGTTAGGTGAATGGGGATTAACAATGTGTCAAACCCCCGTTAGCTGAATGGGAAGTAACATTGTGTCAAACCCCCATTAGCTGAATGGGAAGTAACAATGTGTCAAACCCCAGTTAGCTGAATGGAGAGTAACACTGTGTCAAACCCCCGTTAGGTGAAAGGCGAGAAAAACTGTGTCAAGCCCCGTTGGGTGAATGCGAAGTAACACTGTGTCATTCTGCCGTTAGGTGAATGGAGAGTAATACTGTGTCAAACCCCCGTTAGGTGAATGAGGAGTAACACTGTGTCAAACCCCCGTTAGGTGAATGGAGAGTAACACTGTGTCAAACCCCCGTTAGGTGAATGGAGAGTAACACTGTGTCAAACCCCCGTTAAGTGAATGGCGAGAAATACTTTGTCCTTCTCCCGTTAGTTGAATGAGGAGTAACAATGTGTCAATTTCCCGTTAGGTGAATGAGGAATAACAACGTGTCAATCTACGGTTAGGTGTATAGGCAGTAAAACTCTAAATATCCCATTAGGTGAATGGGGAGTAATACTGTGTTCATCTCCCGTTTGGAGAATGGAGAGTAATACTGTGTCAATCTCCCGTTAGCTGAATGGGGAGTAACTATGAGTCTAACTTCCATTAGGCGAATGGAGAGCAACACTGTTTCAAACCTCTGTTAGGTGAATGGGCAGTAACAATGTGTCAAACCCCCGTTAGGTTAATGGAGAGTAACACTGTGTCAAACCCCCGTTAGGTGAATGAGGAGTAACACTGTGTCAAACCCCCGTTAGGTTAATGGAGAGTAACACATGTGTCAAACCCCGTTTGGTGAATGGAGAGTAACACTGTGTCAAACCAATGTTTGGTGAATGGAGAGTAACACTGTGTCAAACCCCCATTAGGTGAATGGAGATTAACACCGTGTCAAACCCCCGTTAGGTGAATGGGGAGTAACACTGTGTCAAACCCACGTTTGGTGAATGAGGAGTAAATATGTGTCAAAGTCCCATTAGGTGAATGGTAAGTAAAACTGAGTCAAACCTCCGTTAAGTGAATGGGGTGTAAGACTGTGTCAAACCCCCGTTAGGAGAATGGGGAGTAACACTGTGTCAAACCCACATTAAGTGAATGGGGAGTAACACTGTGTCAAACCCCCATTAAGTGAATGGGGAGCAACACTGAGTCAAACCCCGTTAGGTGAATGGGGAGTAACACTGTTTTAATCTCCCGTAGCAGAATGGGGAGTAACACTGTGTCAAACTCGCGTTAGCTGAATGGGGAGTAACACTGTGTCAAACTCCCATTAGGTGAATGGGGAGTAACATTGTGTCAAACCCCGTTAGGTGAATGGCGAGTAACAATGTTTCAAACCCCCGTTAGGTGAATGGAGAGTAAAACTGTGTCAAACCCCCGTTAGGTGAATGGGGAGAAACACTGTGTCAAACCCCCGTTGGGTGAATGGGAAGTAACACTGTGTCAATCTCCCATTAGGTGAATGGAGAGTAATACTGTGTCAAACCCCCGTTAGGTGAATGGAGAGTAACACTGTGTCAAACCCGTGTTAAGTGAATGGGAAGTAACAATGTGTCAATACCCCGTTAGGTGAATGGGGATTAACACTGTGTCAAACCCCCGTTAGGTGAATGGAGAGTAACACTGTGTCAAACCCCCGTTAGGTGCATGGGGAGTAACACTATGTCGATCTCACATTAGATGAATGGGGAGTAATACTGTGTCAAACCCCCGTTAGGTGCATGCGGAGTAAAACTGTGTCAATCTCCAGTTAGATGAAAGGGGAGTAACACTGTGCCAAACCCCCGTAAAGTCAATGCTGAGTAACACTTTTTCAAACACCCGTTTGGTGAAAGGGGAGTAACACTGTGTCAAACCCATGTTAAGTGAATGGGGATTAACACTGTGACAACCCGCCGTTAAGTGAATGGGGAGTAACACTGTGTCAAAAACCCATTAGGTGAATGGGGAGTAACACTGTGATAATCTCCCGTTAGTTGAATGGGGAGTAACACTGTGGCAAACCCCCGTTAGTTGCATGCGGATTAAAACTGTGTCAATCTCCAGTTAGATGAATGGAGAGTAACACTGTGTCAAAACCACGTAAAGTGAATGGTGAGTAACACTGTGTCAAACCCCCGTTAGGTGAATGGGGAGTAACACTGTGTCAAACCCACGTTTGGTGAAAGGGGAGTAACAATGTGTCAATGTCCCGTTAGGTGAATGGTCAGTAAAATGTGTCAAACCCCCGTTAAGTGAATGGGGAGTAATACTGTGTCAAACCCCCGTTAGGTGAATGGGGAGTAACACTGAGTCAAACCCCGTTAGGTGAATGGGGAGTAACACTGTGTCAAACTCCCGTTAGGTGAATGGGGAGTAACATTGTGTCAAACCCCGTTAGTTGAATGGGCAGTAACACTGTGTCAATCTCCCGTTAGGTGAATGGCGAGTAACAATGTGTCAAACCCCCGTTAGGTGAATGGAGAGTAAAACTGTGTCAAACCCCCGTTAGGTGAATGGGGAGAAACACTGTGTCAAACCCCCGTTGGGTGAATGGGAAGTAACAGTGTGTTAATCTCCCATTTGGTGAATGGAGATTAATACTGTGTCAAACTCCCGTTAGGTGAATGGAGAGTAACACTGTGTCAAACCCCCGTTAAGTGAATGGGAAGTAACACCTTGTCAATCTCCCGTTAGTTGAATGAGGAGTAACAATGTGTCAATTTCCTGTTAGGTGAATGAGGAGTAACAATGAGTCAATCTCCGGTTAGGTGCATAGGCAGTAAAACTGTGTCAATATCCCATTAGGTGAATGGGGAGTAATATTGTGTCCATCTCCCGTTAGATGAATGGTGAGTAATACTGTGTCAATCTCCCATTAGCTGAATGGGGAGTAACTATGTGTCTAACCTCCGCTAGGTGAATGGAGAGTAACACTGTTTCAAACCCCCGTGAGGTGAATGGGGAGTAACACTGTGTCAAACCCCCGTTAGGTGAATGGAGAATAACACTGTGTCAAACCCCCGTTAGGTGAATGGGCAGTAACACTGTTTCAATATCCCGTTAGGTGAATAGGGAGTAACAATGTTTCAATATCCCGTTAGATGAATGGAGAGTAACACTGTGTCAAACCCCCGTTCAGTCAATGGAAAGTAACACTGTGTCAAACCACCGTTCGGTGAAAGGAGAGTATCACTGTGTCAAATCCCCATTAGGTGAATGGGAAGTAACACTGTCAAACACCCGTTTGGAGAATGGAGAGTAACACTGTGTCAAACCCCTGTTAGGTGAATGGGGATTAACAATGTGTCAAACCAACGTTCGGTGAATGGAGAGTAACACTGTATCAAACCCCCGTTAGGTGAATGGGGAGTAACACTGTTTCAAACCCCCGTTAGGTGAATGGAGAGTAAAACTGTGTCAAACCCCCGTTAGGTGAATGGGGAGAAACACTGTGTCAAACCCCGTTGGGTGAATGGGAAGTAACACTGTGTCAATCTCCCGTTAGGTGAATGGAGAGTAATACTGTGTCAAACCCCCGTTAGGTGAATGGAGAGTAACACTGTGTCAAACCCCCGTTAAGTGAATGGGAAGTAACACCTTGTCAATCTCCCGTTAGGTGAATGAGGAGTAACAATGTGTCAATTTCCCGTTAGGTGAATGAGGAGTAACAATGTGTCAATCTCAGGTTAGGTGTATAGGCAGTAATACTGTGTCAATATCCCATTAGGTGAATGGGGAGTAATACTGTGTCCATCTCCCGTTAGATGAATGGTGAGTAATACTGTGTCAATCTCCCGTTAGCTGAATGGGGAGTAACTATGTGTCTAACCTCCGATGGGTGAATGGAGAGTAACACTGTTTCAAACCCCCGTTAGGTGAATGGGGAGTAGCACTGTGTCAAACCCCCGTCAGGTGAATGGAGAGTAACAGTGTATCAAACCCCCGTTAGGTGAATGGGCAGTAACACTGTTTCAATATCCTGTTATGTGAATGGGGAGTAACAATGTGTCAATATCCCGTTAGATGAATGGAGAGTAACACTGAGTCAAACCACGGTTCGGTGAAAGGAGAGTATCACTGTGTCAAATCCCCATTAGGTGAATGGGAAGTAACAATGTGTCAATCCCCCGTTAGGTGAATGGGGAGTAACACTGTGTCAAACACCCGTTTGGAGAATGGAGAGTAACACTGTGTCAAACCCCTGTTAGGTGAATGGGGATTAACACTGTGTCAAACAAATGTTCGGTGAATGGAGAGTAACACTGTGTCAAACCCCCGTTAGGTGAATCGGGAGTAACACTGTTTCAAACCCCTGTTAGGTGAATGGGGAGTAACACTGTGTCAAGCCCCCGTTAGGTTAATGGTGATTAACACTGTGCCAAACCCCCGTTAGGTGAATGGAGAGTAACACTGTGTCAAACCCCCATCAGGTGAATGGGAAGAAACAATGTGTCAATCCCCTGTTAGTTGAATGGGTAGTAACACTGTGTCAAAAACCAGTTAGCTGAATGTAGAGTAACAATGTGTCAAACCCCCGTTAGGTGAAAAGAGAGTAACACATGTGTCAAACCCCCGTTAGGTGAATGGAGAGTAACACCGTGTCAAACCCCCTTCAGGTGAATGGGGAATAACACTGTGTCAAACCCCCTTCAGGTGAATGGGAAGTAACACTGTGTCAATCTCCCGTTAGGTGAATGGAGAGTAATACTGTGTCAAACCCCCGTTAGGTGAATGTCGAGTAACACTGTGTCAAACACCCGTTAGGTGAATTGAGAGTAAAAATGTGTCAAACCCCCATAAAGTGAAAGGGGAATAACACTTTGTCAATCTCCCGTTAGTTGAATGAGGAGTAACAATGTGTCAATTTCCCGTTAGGTGAATGAGGAGTAACAATGTGTCACTCTCCGGTTAGGTGTATAGGCAGTAACACTGTGTCAATATCCCATTAGCTGAATGGGGAGTAATACTGTGTCAATCTCCCATTATGTGAATGGGGAGTAACACTGTGTCAAACCCCCGTTAGGTGAACGGGCAGTAACAATGTATCAAACACCCGTTAGGTGAAAGGGGAGTAACGCTGTGTCAAACCCCCGTTAGATGAATGGGGAGTAACACTGTGTCAAACACCCGTTAGGTGAATGGAGAGTAACACTGTGTCAATATCCCATTAGGTGAATGGGAAGTAACAAGGAGTCAATATCCCGTTAGATGAAGGGGAATAACACTGTGTCAAACCCCCGTTAGGTGAGTGGAGAGTAACACTGTGTCAAACCACCGTTCAGTGAATGGAGAGTAACACTGTGTCAAACACCCATCAGGTGAATGGGAAGAAACAATGCGTCAATCCCACATTAGTTGAATGGGGAGTAACACTGTGTCAAACCCCCGTTAGGTGAATGTAGAGTAACACTGTGTCAAACCCCCGTTAGGTGAATGGAGAGTAACACATGTGTCAAACCCCCGTTAGGTGAATGGAGAGTAACACTGTGTCATACCCCCGTTAGGTGAATGGAGAGTAACACTGTGTCAAAACCCCGTTAGGTGAATGGAGAGTAATACTGTGTCAAACCACCGTTCGGTGAATGGGGAGTAACAATGTGTCAAACCCCCGTTAAGTGAATGGAGAGTAAAACATTTGTCAAACCCCGGTTAGGTGAATGGAGAGTAACACTGTGTCAAACCCCCGTTAGCTGAATGGTGAGTAACACTGTGTCAAACCCACGTTAGGTGAATGGAGAGTAACACTGTGTCAAAACCCCGTTAGGTGAATTGAGAGTAACAATGTGTCAAACCCCCGTTAGGTGAATGGAGAGTAACACTGTGTCAAACCCCCATTAGGTGAATGGGAAGTAACACTGTGTCAATCCCCCTTTAGGTGAATGGGAAGTAACACTGTGTCAAACCCCCGTTAGGTGAATGGAGAGTAACACTGTGTCAATATCCCATTAGGTGAATGGGAAGTAACAAGGAGTCAATATCCCGTTAGATGAAGGGGAATAACACTGTGTCAAACCCCCGTTAGGTGAATGGAGAGTAACACTGTGTCAAACCACCGTTCAGTGAATGGAGAGTAACACTGTGTCAAACACCCATCAGGTGAATGGGAAGAAACAATGCGTCAATCCCACATTAGTTGAATGGGGAGTAACACTGTGTCAAACCCCCGTTAGGTGAATGTAGAGTAACACTGTGTCAAACCCCCGTTAGGTGACTGGGGTGTAACAATGTGTCAATATCCCGTTTGATGAATGCGAGTAAAACAGTGTCAAAAACACGTAAAGTGAATGCTGAGTAACACTGTGTCAAACCCCCGTTAGGTGAATGGGGAGTAACATTATGTCAAACCCCGTTAGGAGAATGGGGAGTAACACTGAGTCAATTTCCCGTTACGTAAATGGCGAGTAACAATGTGTCAAACCCCCGTTAGGTGAATGGCGAGTAACACTTTGTCAAACCCCCGTTAGGTGAATGGAGAGTAACACTGTGTCAAACCCCCTTCAGGTGAATGGGGAATAACACTGTGTCAAACCCCCGTTAAGTGAATGGGAAGTAACACTGTGCCAATCTCCCGATAGGTGAATGGTGAGTAACACTGTGTCAAACATCCGTTAGGTGAATTGAGAGTAACAATGTGTCAAACCCCCGTAAAGTGAAAGGGGAATAACACTCTGTCAATCTCCCGTTAGTTGAATGAGGAGTAACAATGTGTCAATTTCCCGTTAGGTGAATGAGGTGTAACAATGTGTCAATCTCGGGTTAGGTGTATAGGCAGTAACACTGTATCAATATCCCATTAGCTGAATGGGCAGTAATACTGTGTCATCTCCCATTAGGTGAATGGGGAGTAACACTGTGTCAAACCCCCGTTAGGTGAACGGGCAGTAACAATGTATCAAACACCCGTTAGGTGAATGGGGAGTAACGCTGTGTCAAACCCCCATTAGATGAATGGGGAGTAATACTGTGTCAAACCCCCGTTAGGTGAATGGAGAGTAACGCTGTGTCACACCACCGTTAGGTGAATGGGGAGTAACACTGTGTCAAACCCCCATCAGGTGAATGGGAAGAAACAATGTGTAAATCCCCCGTTAGGTGAATGTGGAGTAACAAGGAGTCAATATCCCGTTAGATGAAGGGGAATAACACTGTGTCAAACCCCCGTTAGGTGAGTGGAGAGTAACACTGTGTCAAACCACCGTTCGGTGAATAGAGAGTAACACTGTGTCAAACACCCATCAGGTGAATGGGAAGAAACAATGTGTCAATCCCCCGTTAGTTGAATGGGGAGTAACACTGTGTCAAACCCCCGTTAGGTGAATGTAGAGTAACACTGTGTCAAATCCCCGTTAGCTGAATGGAGAGTAACACATGTGTCAAACCCCCGTTAGGTGAATGGAGAGTAACACTGTGTCAAAACCCCGTTAGGTGAATGGAGAGTAACACTGTGTCAAAACACAGTTAGGTGAATGGAGAGTAACACTTTGTCAAACCACCGTTCGGTGACTGGCGATTAACACTGTGTCAAAACCCCGTTACGTGAAAGGGGTGTAACAATGTGTCAAATCCCCGTTAGGTGAATGGAGAGTAACACTGTGTCAAACCACCGTTCGGTGAATGGGGAGTAACAATGTGTCAAACCCCGGTTAGGTGAATGGAGAGTAAAACATGTGTCAAACACCCGTTAGGTGAATGGAGAGAAACACTGTGTCAAACCAACGTTCGGTGAATGGAGAGTAACACTGTGTCAAACGCCCGTTAGGTGAATGGGGAGTAACACTGTGTCAAACCCCCGTTAGGTGAATGGGGAGTAACACTGTGTCAAACCCCCCTTAGGTGAATGGTGAGTAACACTGTGTCAAACCCCCGTTAGGTGAATGGAGAGTAACACTGTGTCAAACCACCGTTCGGTGAATGGATATTAACACTGTGTCAAACCCCCGTTACATGAAAGGGGTTTAACAATGTGTCAAATCCCCGTTAGGTGAATGGAGAGTAACACTGTGTCAAACCCCCGTTAGGTGAATGGGAAGTAACACTGTGTCAATCCCCCTTTAGGTGAATGGGAAGTAACACTGTGTCAAACCCCCGTTAGGTGAATGTGGAGGAACAAAGTGTCAATCTCCCTTAGGTGAATGTTGAGTAATACTGTATCAAACCTCCATTAGGTGAAAGGAGAGTAAAACTGTGTCAAACCCCCGTTATGTGACTGGGGAGTAACACTGTGTCAAACCCCCATTTGGTGAATGGGGTGTAACAATGTGTCAATATCCCGTTTGTTGAATGCAAGTAAAACTGTGTCAAACCCCCATTAGGTGAATGGGGAGGAAGACAGTGTCAAACCCCCATTAGGTGCATGGGGAGTAACACTATGTCAATCTCCCGTTAGTTGAATGGGGAGTAACACTGTGTCAAACCCCCGTAAAGTGAATGCCAAGTAACACTTTTTCAAACCCCGTTAGGTGAATGGGGAGTAACACTATTTAATCTCCCGAAAGGTGAATGGGGAGTAACACAGTGTCAACCCACCGTTGGGTGCATGGGGAGTACCACTGTGTCAATCTCCAGTTAGATGAAAGGGGAGTAACACTGTGTCAAACTCCTGTAAAGTCAATGCCGAGTAACACTTTTTCAAACACCCGTTTGGTGAAAGGGGAGTAAAACTGTGTCAAACCCCCGTTAAGTGAATGGGGAGTAACACTGTGACAAACCGCCGTTAAGTGAATGGGGAGTAACACTGTGTCAAAAACCCATTAGGTGAATGGGGAGTAACATTGTGTTAATCTCCCGTTAGTTGAATGGGGAGTAACACTGTGTCAAACCCCCGTTAGGTGCATGGGGAGTAAAAGTGTGTCAATCTCCAGTTAGATGAATGGAGAGTAACACTGTGTCAAAACCACGTAAAGTGAAAGGTGATTAACACAGTGTCAAACCCCCGTTAGGTGAATGGGGAGTAACACTGTGTCAAACCCACGTTAAATGAATGGGGAGTAACACTGTGTCAAACCCCCGTTAAGTGAATGGGGAGTAACACTGAGTCAAACCCCGTTAGGTGAATGGGGAGTAACACTGTTTTAATGTCCCGTTAGCTGAATGGGGAGTAACACTGTGTCAAACTCCTGTTAGCTGAATGGGGAGTAACACTGTGTCAAACTCCCGTTAGGTGAATGGGGAGTAACATTGTGTCAAACCCCGTTAGGTGAATGGGCAGTAACACTGTGTCAATCTTCAGTTAGGTGAATGGCGAGTAACAATGTGTCAAACCCCCGTTAGGTGAATGGAGAGTAAAACTGTCAAACCCCCGTTAGGTGAATGGGGAGAAACACTGTGTCAAACCCCCGTTTGGTGAATGGGAAGTAACACTGTGTCAAACACCCGTTAAGTGAATGGAGAGTAAAACATGTGTCAAACACCCGTTAGGTGAATGGAGAGAAACACTGTGTCAAACCAACGTTCGGTGAATGGAGAGTAACACTGTGTCAAACCCCCGTTAGGTGAATGGGGAGTAACACTGTGTCAAACCCCCGTTAGGTGAACGGGCAGTAACAATGTATCAAACACCCGTTAGGTGAAAGGGGAGTAACGCTGTGTCAAACCCCCGTTAGATGAATGGGGAGTAACACTGTGTCAAACACCCGTTAGGTGAATGGAGAGTAACACTGTGTCAATATCCCATTAGGTGAATGGGAAGTAACAAGGAGTCAATATCCCGTTAGATGAAGGGGAATAACACTGTGTCAAACCCCCGTTAGGTGAGTGGAGAGTAACACTGTGTCAAACCACCGTTCAGTGAATGGAGAGTAACACTGTGTCAAACACCCATCAGGTGAATGGGAAGAAACAATGCGTCAATCCCACATTAGTTGAATGGGGAGTAACACTGTGTCAAACCCCCGTTAGGTGAATGTAGAGTAACACTGTGTCAAACCCCCGTTAGGTGAATGGAGAGTAACACATGTGTCAAACCCCCATTAGGTGAATGGAGAGTAACACTGTGTCATACCCCCGTTAGGTGAATGGAGAGTAACACTGTGTCAAAACCCCGTTAGGTGAATGGAGAGTAATACTGTGTCAAACCACCGTTCGGTGAATGGGGAGTAACAATGTGTCAAACCCCCGTTAAGTGAATGGAGAGTAAAACATTTGTCAAACCCCGGTTAGGTGAATGGAGAGTAACACTGTGTCAAACCCCCGTTAGCTGAATGGTGAGTAACACTGTGTCAAACCCACGTTAGGTGAATGGAGAGTAACACTGTGTCAAAACCCCGTTAGGTGAATTGAGAGTAACAATGTGTCAAACCCCCGTTAGGTGAATGGAGAGTAACACTGTGTCAAACCCCCATTAGGTGAATGGGAAGTAACACTGTGTCAATCCCCCTTTAGGTGAATGGGAAGTAACACTGTGTCAAACCCCCGTTAGGTGAATGGAGAGTAACACTGTGTCAATATCCCATTAGGTGAATGGGAAGTAACAAGGAGTCAATATCCCGTTAGATGAAGGGGAATAACACTGTGTCAAACCCCCGTTAGGTGAATGGAGAGTAACACTGTGTCAAACCACCGTTCAGTGAATGGAGAGTAACACTGTGTCAAACACCCATCAGGTGAATGGGAAGAAACAATGCGTCAATCCCACATTAGTTGAATGGGGAGTAACACTGTGTCAAACCCCCGTTAGGTGAATGTAGAGTAACACTGTGTCAAACCCCCGTTAGGTGACTGGGGTGTAACAATGTGTCAATATCCCGTTTGATGAATGCGAGTAAAACAGTGTCAAAAACACGTAAAGTGAATGCTGAGTAACACTGTGTCAAACCCCCGTTAGGTGAATGGGGAGTAACATTATGTCAAACCCCGTTAGGAGAATGGGGAGTAACACTGAGTCAATTTCCCGTTACGTAAATGGCGAGTAACAATGTGTCAAACCCCCGTTAGGTGAATGGCGAGTAACACTTTGTCAAACCCCCGTTAGGTGAATGGAGAGTAACACTGTGTCAAACCCCCTTCAGGTGAATGGGGAATAACACTGTGTCAAACCCCCGTTAAGTGAATGGGAAGTAACACTGTGCCAATCTCCCGATAGGTGAATGGTGAGTAACACTGTGTCAAACATCCGTTAGGTGAATTGAGAGTAACAATGTGTCAAACCCCCGTAAAGTGAAAGGGGAATAACACTCTGTCAATCTCCCGTTAGTTGAATGAGGAGTAACAATGTGTCAATTTCCCGTTAGGTGAATGAGGTGTAACAATGTGTCAATCTCGGGTTAGGTGTATAGGCAGTAACACTGTATCAATATCCCATTAGCTGAATGGGCAGTAATACTGTGTCATCTCCCATTAGGTGAATGGGGAGTAACACTGTGTCAAACCCCCGTTAGGTGAACGGGCAGTAACAATGTATCAAACACCCGTTAGGTGAATGGGGAGTAACGCTGTGTCAAACCCCCATTAGATGAATGGGGAGTAATACTGTGTCAAACCCCCGTTAGGTGAATGGAGAGTAACGCTGTGTCACACCACCGTTAGGTGAATGGGGAGTAACACTGTGTCAAACCCCCATCAGGTGAATGGGAAGAAACAATGTGTAAATCCCCCGTTAGGTGAATGTGGAGTAACAAGGAGTCAATATCCCGTTAGATGAAGGGGAATAACACTGTGTCAAACCCCCGTTAGGTGAGTGGAGAGTAACACTGTGTCAAACCACCGTTCGGTGAATAGAGAGTAACACTGTGTCAAACACCCATCAGGTGAATGGGAAGAAACAATGTGTCAATCCCCCGTTAGTTGAATGGGGAGTAACACTGTGTCAAACCCCCGTTAGGTGAATGTAGAGTAACACTGTGTCAAATCCCCGTTAGCTGAATGGAGAGTAACACATGTGTCAAACCCCCGTTAGGTGAATGGAGAGTAACACTGTGTCAAAACCCCGTTAGGTGAATGGAGAGTAACACTGTGTCAAAACACAGTTAGGTGAATGGAGAGTAACACTTTGTCAAACCACCGTTCGGTGACTGGCGATTAACACTGTGTCAAAACCCCGTTACGTGAAAGGGGTGTAACAATGTGTCAAATCCCCGTTAGGTGAATGGAGAGTAACACTGTGTCAAACCACCGTTCGGTGAATGGGGAGTAACAATGTGTCAAACCCCGGTTAGGTGAATGGAGAGTAAAACATGTGTCAAACACCCGTTAGGTGAATGGAGAGAAACACTGTGTCAAACCAACGTTCGGTGAATGGAGAGTAACACTGTGTCAAACGCCCGTTAGGTGAATGGGGAGTAACACTGTGTCAAACCCCCGTTAGGTGAATGGGGAGTAACACTGTGTCAAACCCCCCTTAGGTGAATGGTGAGTAACACTGTGTCAAACCCCCGTTAGGTGAATGGAGAGTAACACTGTGTCAAACCACCGTTCGGTGAATGGATATTAACACTGTGTCAAACCCCCGTTACATGAAAGGGGTTTAACAATGTGTCAAATCCCCGTTAGGTGAATGGAGAGTAACACTGTGTCAAACCCCCGTTAGGTGAATGGGAAGTAACACTGTGTCAATCCCCCTTTAGGTGAATGGGAAGTAACACTGTGTCAAACCCCCGTTAGGTGAATGTGGAGGAACAAAGTGTCAATCTCCCTTAGGTGAATGTTGAGTAATACTGTATCAAACCTCCATTAGGTGAAGGGAGAGTAAAACTGTGTCAAACCCCCGTTATGTGACTGGGGAGTAACACTGTGTCAAACCCCCATTTGGTGAATGGGGTGTAACAATGTGTCAATATCCCGTTTGTTGAATGCAAGTAAAACTGTGTCAAACCCCCATTAGGTGAATGGGGAGGAAGACAGTGTCAAACCCCCATTAGGTGCATGGGGAGTAACACTATGTCAATCTCCCGTTAGTTGAATGGGGAGTAACACTGTGTCAAACCCCCGTAAAGTGAATGCCAAGTAACACTTTTTCAAACCCCGTTAGGTGAATGGGGAGTAACACTATTTAATCTCCCGAAAGGTGAATGGGGAGTAACACAGTGTCAACCCACCGTTGGGTGCATGGGGAGTACCACTGTGTCAATCTCCAGTTAGATGAAAGGGGAGTAACACTGTGTCAAACTCCTGTAAAGTCAATGCCGAGTAACACTTTTTCAAACACCCGTTTGGTGAAAGGGGAGTAAAACTGTGTCAAACCCCCGTTAAGTGAATGGGGAGTAACACTGTGACAAACCGCCGTTAAGTGAATGGGGAGTAACACTGTGTCAAAAACCCATTAGGTGAATGGGGAGTAACATTGTGTTAATCTCCCGTTAGTTGAATGGGGAGTAACACTGTGTCAAACCCCCGTTAGGTGCATGGGGAGTAAAAGTGTATCAATCTCCAGTTAGATGAATGGAGAGTAACACTGTGTCAAAACCACGTAAAGTGAAAGGTGATTAACACAGTGTCAAACCCCCGTTAGGTGAATGGGGAGTAACACTGTGTCAAACCCACGTTAAATGAATGGGGAGTAACACTGTGTCAAACCCCCGTTAAGTGAATGGGGAGTAACACTGAGTCAAACCCCGTTAGGTGAATGGGGAGTAACACTGTTTTAATGTCCCGTTAGCTGAATGGGGAGTAACACTGTGTCAAACTCCTGTTAGCTGAATGGGGAGTAACACTGTGTCAAACTCCCGTTAGGTGAATGGGGAGTAACATTGTGTCAAACCCCGTTAGGTGAATGGGCAGTAACACTGTGTCAATCTCCCGTTAGGTGAATGGCGAGTAACAATGTGTCAAACCCCCGTTAGGTGAATGGAGAGTAAAACTGTCAAACCCCCGTTAGGTGAATGGGGAGAAACACTGTGTCAAACCCCCGTTTGGTGAATGGGAAATAACACTGTGTCAAACACCCGTTAAGTGAATGGAGAGTAAAACATGTGTCAAACACCCGTTAGGTGAATGGAGAGAAACACTGTGTCAAACCAACGTTCGGTGAATGGAGAGTAACACTGTGTCAAACCCCCGTTAGGTGAATGGGGAGTAACACTGTGTCAAACCCCCGTTAGGTGAATGGGGAGTAACACTGTGTCAAACCCCCCTTAGGTGAATGGTGAGTAACACTGTGTCAAACCCCCGTTAGGTGAATGGAGTGTAAAACTGTGTCAAACCACCGTTCGGTGAATGGATCTTAACACTGTGTCAAACCCCCGTTACATGAAATGGGTTTAACAATGTGTCAAATCCCCGTTAGGTGAAAGCAGAGTAACACTGTGTCAAACCACCGTTCGGTGAATGGGGAGTAACAATGTGTCAAACCCCCGTTAGGTGAATGGGAAGTAACACTGTGTCAATCCCCCTTTAGGTGAATGGGAAGTAACACTGTGTCAAACCCCCGTTAGGTGAATGTGGAGGAACAAAGTGTCAATCTCCCTTAGGTGAATGTTGAGTAATACTGTATCAAACCTCCATTAGGTGAAGGGAGAGTAAAACTGTGTCAAACCCCCGTTAGGTGACTGGGGAGTAACACTGAGTCAAGCCCCCATTTGGTGAATGGGGTGTAACAATGTGTCAATATCCCGTTTGTTGAATGCAAGTAAAACTGTGTCAAACCCCCGTTAGGTGAATGGGGATTAAGAAAGTGTCAAACCCCCGTTAGGTGCATGGGGAGTAACACTATGTCAATCTGCCGTTACATGAATGGGGAGTAACACTGTGTCAAACCCCCGTAAAGTGAATGCCAAGTAACACTTTTTCAAACCCCGTTAGGTGAATGGGGAGTAACACTGTGTCAAACACCCGTTAGGTGAATTGGGAGTAACACTATTTAATCTCCCGAAAGGTGAATGGGAAGTAACACAGTGTCAACCCCCCGTTGGGTGCATGGGGAGTAACACTGTGTCAATCTCCAGTTAGATGAAAGGGGAGTAACACTGTGTCAAACCCCCGTAAAGTCAATGCCGAGTAACACTTTTTCAAACACCCGTTTGGTGAAAGGGGAGTAACACTGTGTCAAACCCCCATTAAGTGAATGGGGAGTAACACTGTGACAAACCGCCGTTAAGTGAATGGGGAGTAACACTGTGTCAAACACCCATTAGGTGAATGGGGAGTAAAACTGTGTTAATCTCCCGTTAGTTGAATGGGGAGTAACACTGTTTCAAATCCCGGTTAGGTGCATGGGGAGTAAAAGTGTGTCAATCTACAGTTAGATGAATGGAGAGTAAAACTGTGTCAAAACCACGTAAAGTGAATGGTGAGTAACACTGTGTCAAAACCCCGTTAGGTGAATGGGGAGTAACATTATGTCAAACCCCGTTAGGAGAATGGGGAGTAACACTGAGTCAATTTCCCGTTACGTAAATGGCGAGTAACAATGTGTCAAACGCCCGTTAGGTGAATGGCGAGTAACACTGTGTCAAACCCCCGTTAGGTGAATGGAGAGTAACACTATGTCAAACCCCCTTCAGGTGAATGGGGAATAACACTGTGTCAAACCCCCGTTAGGTGAATGGGAAGTAACACTGTGTCAATCTCCCGATAGGTGAATGGCGAATAACACTGTGTCAAACACCCGTTAGGTGAATTGAGAGTAACAATGTGTCAAACCCCCGTAAAGTGAAAGGGGAATAACACTTTGTCAATCTCCCGTTAGTTGAATGAGGAGTAACAATGTGTCAATTTCCCGTTAGGTGAATGAGGAGTAACAATGTGTCAATCTCCGGTTAGGTGTATAGGCAGTAACACTGTATCAATATCCCATTAGCTGAATGGGCAGTAATACTGTGTCAATCTCCCATTAGGTGAATGGGGACTAACACTGTGTCAAACCCCCGTTAGGTGAACGGGCAGTAACAATGTATCAAACACCCGTTAGGTGAATGGGGAGTAATGCTGTGTCAAACCCCCGTTAGATGAATGGGGAGTAACACTGTGTCAAACCCCCGTTAGGTGAATGCAGAGTAACACTGTGTCACACCACCGTTAGGTGAATGGGGAGTAACACTGTGTCAAACCCCCATCAGGTGAATGGGAAGAAACAATGTGTAAATCTCCCGTTAGGTGAATGTGGAGTAACAAGGAGTCAATATCCCGTTAGATGAAGGGGAATAACACTGTGTCAAACCCCCGTTAGGTGAGTGGAGAGTAACACTGTGTCAAACCACCGTTCGGTGAATAGAGAGTAACTCTGTGTCAAACCCCCATCAGGTGAATGGTAAGAAACAATGTGTCAATCCCCCGTTAGTTGAATGGGGAATAACACTGTGTCAAACCCCCGTTAGGTGAATGTAGAGTAACACTGTGTCAAATCCCCGTTAGCTGAATGGAGAGTAACACATGTGTCAAACCCCCGTTAGGTGAATGGAGAGTAACACTGTGTCAAAACCCCGTTAGGTGAATGGAGAGTAACACTTTGTCAAACCACCGTTCGGTGACTGGAGATTAACACTGTGTCAAAACCCCGTTACGTGAAACGGGTGTAACAATGTGTCAAATCCCCGTTAGGTGAATGGAGAGTAACACTGTGTCAAACCACCGTTCGGTGAATGGGGAGTAACAATGTGTCAAACCCCCGTTAGGTGAATGGAGAGTAAAACATGTGTCAAACACCCGTTAGGTGAATGGAGAGAAACACTGTGTCAAACCAACGTTCGGTGAATGGAGATTAACACTGTGTCAAACCCCCGTTAGGTGAATGGGGAGTAACAATGTGTCAAACCCCCGTTAGGTGAATGGGGAGTAACACTGTGTCAAACCCCCCTTAGGTGAATGGTGAGTAACACTGTGTCAAACACCCGTTAGGTGAATGGAGAGTAACACTGTGTCAAACCACAGTTCGGTGAATGCATATTAACACTGTGTCAAACGCCCGTTACATGAAAGGGGTTTAACAATGTGTCAAAGCCCCGTTAGGTGAATGGAGAGTAACACTGTGTCAAACCACCGTTCGGTGAATGGGAGTAACAATGTGTCAAACCCCCGTTAGGTGAATGGAGAGTAACACTGTGTCAAACCCCCGTTAGGTGAATGGGAAGTAACACTGTGTCAATCCCCCTTTAGGTGAATGGGAATTAACACTGTGTCAAACCCCCGTTAGGTGAATGTGGAGGAACAAAGTGTCAATCTCCCTTAGGTGAATGTTGAGTAATACTGTATCAAACCTCCATTAGGTGAAGGGAGAGTAAAACTGTGTCAAACCCCCGTTATGTGACTGGGGAGTAACACTGTGTCAAACCCCCATTTGGTGAATGGGGTGTAACAATGTGTCAATATCCCGTTTGTTGAATGCAAGTAAAACTGTGTCAAACCCCCGTTAGGTGAATGGGGAGTAAGACAGTGTCAAACCCCCGTTAGGTGCATGGGGAGTAACACTATGTCAATCTCCCGTTAGATGAATGGGGAGTAACACTGTGTCAAACCCCCGTAAAGTGAATGCCAAGTAACACTTTTTCAAAACCCGTTAGGTGAATGGGGAGTAACACTATTTAATCTCCCGAAAGGTGAATGGGGAGTAACACAGTGTCAACCCCCCGTTGGGTGCATGGGGAGTAACACTGTGTCAATCTCCAGTTAGATGAAAGGGGAGTAAAACTGTGACAAACTCCCGTAAAGTCAATGTCGAGTAACACTTTTTCAAACACCCGTTTGGTGAAAGGGGAGTAACACTTTGTCAAACCCCCGTTAAGTGAATGGGGAGTAACACTGTGACAAACCGCCGTTAAGTGAATGGGGAGTAACACTGTGTCAAAAACCCATTAGGTGAATGGGGAGTAACATTGTGTTAATCTCCCGTTAGTTGAATGGGGAGTAACACTGTGTCAAACCCCCGTTAGGTGCATGGGGAGTAAAAGTGTGTCAATCTCCAGTTAGATGAATGGAGAGTAACACTGTGTCAAAACCACGTAAAGTGAAAGGTGATTAACACAGTGTCAAACCCCCGTTAGGTGAATGGGGAGTAACACTGTGTCAAACCCACGTTAAATGATTGGGGAGTAACACTGTGTCAAACCCCCTTTAAGTGAATGGGGAGTAACACTGAGTCAAACCCCCATCAGGTGAATGGGAAGAAACAATGTGTCAATCCCCCGTTAGTTGAATGGGGAGTAACACTGTGTCAAACCCCCGTTAGGTGAATGTAGAGTAACACTGTGTCAAATCCCCGTTAGCTGAATGGAGAGTAACACATGTGTCAAACCCCCGTTAGGTGAATGGGGAGTAACACTGTGTCAAACCCCCATCAGGTGAATGGGAAGAAACAATGTGTAAATCTCCCGTTAGGTGAATGTGGAGTAACAAGGAGTCAATATCCCGTTAGATGAAGGGGAATAACACTGTGTCAAACCCCCGTTAGGTGAGTGGGGAGTAACACTGTGTCAAACCACCGTTCGGTGAATGGAGAGTAACACTGTGTCAAACCCCCATCAGGTGAATGGGAAGAAACAATGTGTCAATCCCCCGTTAGTTGAATGGGGAGTAACACTGTGTCAAACCCCCGTTAGGTGAATGTAGAGTAACACTGTGTCAAATCCCCGTTAGCTGAATGGAGAGTAACACATGTGTCAAACCCCCGTTAGGTGAATGGAGAGTAACACTGTGTCAAAACCCCGTTAGGTGAATGGAGAGTAACACAGTGTCAAAACCCAGTTAGGTGAATGGAGAGTAACACTTTGTCAAACCACCGTTCGGTGACTGGAGATTAACACTGTGTCAAAACCCCGTTACGTGAAAGGGGTGTAACAATGTGTCAAACCACCGTTAAGTGAATGGGGAGTAACACTGTGTCAAAACCACATTAAGTGAATGGGGAGTAACACTGTGACAAACCACCGTTAAGTGAATGGGGAGTAACACTGAGTCAAACCCCGTTAGGTGAATGGGGAGTAACACTGTTTTAATCTCCCGTTAGCTGAATGGGGAGTAACACTGTGTCAAACTCCTGTTAGCTGAATGGGGAGTAACACTGTGTCAAACTCCCGTTAGGTGAATGGGGAGTAACATTGTGTCAAACCCCGTTAGGTGAATGGACAGTAACACTGTGTCAATCTCCCGTTAGGTGAATGGCGAGAAACAATGTGTCAAACCCCCGTTAGGTGAATGGAGAGTAAAACTGTCAAACCCCCGTTAGGTGAATGGGGAGAAACACTGTGTCAAACCCCCTTGGGTGAATGGGAAGTAACACTGTGTCAAACAACCGTTAGGTGAATGGAGAGTAACACTGTGTCAAACCCCCGTTAAGTGAATGGGAAGTAACACTTTGTCAATCTTCCGTTAGTTGAATGAGGAGTAACTACGTGTCAATTTCCCGTTAGGTGAATGAGGAGTAACAATGTGTCAATCTCCGGTTAGGTGTATGGGCAGTAAGATTGTGTCAATATCCCATTAGTTGAATGGGGAGTAATACTGTGTCCATATCCCATTAGATGAATGGTGAGTAATACTGTGTCAATCTCCCGTTAGCTGAATGGGGAGTAACTATGTGTCTAACCTCCGTTAGGTGAATGGAGAGTAACACTGTTTCAAACCCCCGTTAGGTGAATGGGGAGTAACACTGTGTCAAACTCCCGTTAAGTGAATGGAGAGTAACACTGTGTCAAACCCACGTTAGGTGAATGGGGAGTAACACTGTTTCAATATCCCGTTATGTGAATGGGGAGTAACAATGTGTCAATATCCCGTTAGATGAATGAAGAGTAACACTGTGTCAAACCCCCGTTAAGTGAATGGGGAGTAACACTGTGACAAACCGCCGTTAAGTGAATGGGGAGTAACACTGTGTCAAAAACCCATTAGGTGAATGGGGAGTAACATTATGTTAATCTCCCGTTAGTTGAATGGGGTGTAACACTGTGTCAAACCCCCGTTAGGTGCATGGGGAGTAAAAGTGTGTCAATCTCCAGTTAGATGAATGGAGAGTAACACTGTGTCAAAACCACGTAAAGTGAATGGTGATTAACACTGTGTCAAACACCCGTTAGGTGAATGGGGAGTAACAATGTGTCAAACCCACGTTTGGTGAATGGGGAGTAACAATGTGTCAATGTCCCGTTAGGTGAATGGTCAGTAAAACAGTGTCAAACCCCCGTTTGGTGAATGGGGAGTAATACTGTGTCAAACCCCCATTAGGTGAATGGGGAGTAACAATGTGTCAAACCCACGTTAAATGAATGGGGAGTAACACTGTGTCAAACCCCCATTAAGTGAATGGGGAGTAACACTGAGTCAAACCCCGTTAGGTGAATGGGGAGTAACACTGTTTTAATCTCCCGTTAGCTGAATGGGGAGTAACACTGTGTCAAACTCCTGTAAGCTGAATGGGGAGTAACACTGTGTCAAACTCCCATTAGGTGAATGGGAAGTAACATTGTGTCAAACCCCGTTAGGTGAATGGGCAGTAACACTCTGTCAATCTCCCGTTAGGTGAATGGCGAGTAACAATGCGTCAAACCCCCGTTAGGTGAATGGAGAGTAAAACTGTGTCAAACCCCCGTTAGGGGAATGGGGAGAAACACTGTGTCAAACCCCCGTTGGGTGAATGGGGAGTAAGACAGTGTCAAACCCCCGTTAGGTGCATGGGGAGTAACACTATGTCAATCTCCCGTTAGATGAATGGGGAGTAACACTGTGTCAAACCCCCGTAAAGTGAATGCCAAGTAACACTTTTTCATACCCCGTTAGGTGAATGGGGAGTAACACTATTTAATCTCCCGAAAGGTGAATGGGGAGTAACACAGTGTCAACCCCAAGTTGGGTGCATGGGGAGTAACACTGTGTCAATCTCCAGTTAGATGAAAGGGGAGTATCACTGTGTCAAACCCCCGTAAAGTCAATGCCGAGTAACACTTTTTCAAACACCCGTTTGGTGAAAGGGGAGTAACACTGTGTCAAACCCCCGTTAAGTGAATGGGGAGTAACACTGTGACAAACCGCCGTTAAGTGAATGGGGAGTAACACTGTGTCAAAAACCCATTAGGTGAATGGGGAGTAACACTGTGATAATCTCCCGTTAGTTGAATGGGGAGTAACACTGTGTCAAACCCCCGTTAGGTGCATGGCGAGTAAAAGTGTGTCAATCTCCAGTTAGATGAATGGAGAGTAACACTGTGTCAAAACCACGTAAAGTGAATGGTGATTAACACTGTGTCAAACACCCGTTAGGTGAATGGGGAGTAACAATGTGTCAAACCCACGTTTGGTGAATGGGGAGTAACAAAGTGTCAATGTCCCGTTAGGTGAATGGAGAGCAAAACTGTGTCAAACCCCCGTTAGGTGAATGGGGAGAAAAACTGTGTCAAACCCCCGTTGGGTGAATGTGAAGTAACACTGTGTCAAACCCCCGTTAGGTGAATGGAGAGGAACACTGTGTCAAACACCCGTTAGGTGAATGGGGAGTAACAATGTGTCAAACCCACGTTAAATGAATGGGGAGTAACACTGTGTCAAACCCCCGTTAAGTGAATGGGGAGTAACACTGAGTCAAACCCCGTTAGGTGAATGGGGAGTAACACTGTTTTAATCTCCCGTTAGCTGAATGGGGAGTAACACTGTGTCAAACTCCTGTTAGCTGAATGGGGAGTAACACAGTGTCAAACTCCCGTTAGGTGAATGGGGAGTAACATTGTGTCAAACCCCGTTAGGTGAATGGGCAGTAACACTGTGTCAATCTCCCATTGGGTGAATGGCGAGTAACAATGTGTCAAACCTCCGTTAGGTGAATGGAGAGTAAAACTGTGTCAAACCCCCGTTAGGTGAATGGGGAGAAAAACTGTGTCAAACCCCTGTTAAGTGAATGGGAAGTAACACTTTGTCAATCTCCCGTTAGTTGAATGAGGAGTAACAATGTGTCAATTTCCCGTTAGGTGAATGAGGAGTAACAATGTGTCAATCTCTGGTTAGGTGTATAGGCAGTAACACTGTGTCAATATCCCATTAGTTGAATGGGGAGTAATACTGTGTCAATCTCCCGTTAGATGAATGGTGAGTAATACTGTGTCAATCTCCCGTTAGCTGAATAGGGAGTAACTATGTGTCTAACCTCCATTAGGTGAATGGAGAGTAACACTGTTTCAAACCCCCGTTAGGTGAATGGGGAGTAACACTGTGTCAAACTCCCGTTAAGCGAATGGAGAGTAACACTGTGTCAAACCCCCGTTAGGTGAATGGGGAGTAACACTGTTTCAATATCCCGTTATGTGAATGGGGAGTAACAATGTGTCAATATCCCGTTAGATGAATGGAGAGTAACACTGTGTCAAACCTCCGTTAGGTGAATGGAGAGTAACACTGTGTCAAATCCCCATTAGGTGAATGGGAAGTAACAATGTGTCAATCCCCCGTTAGGTGAATGGGGAATAACACTGTGTCAAACCCCCGTTAGGTGAATGGGGATTAACACTGTGTCAAACCAACGTTCGGTGAATGGAGAGTAAAACTGTGTCAAGCCCCCGTTAGGTTAATGGTGAGTAACGCTGTGCCAAACCCCCGTTAGGTGAATGAAGAGTAACACTGTGTCAAACTCCCGTTAGGTGAATGGAGAGTTACACTTTGTCAAACCCACGTTAGGTGAATTGAGAGTAACACTGTGTCAAAACCCCATTATGTGAATGGGGAGTAACATTTTCACCATCTCCTTTTAGTTGAATGAGGAGTAACAATGTGTCAATTTCCCATTAGGTGAATGGAGAGTAACAATGTGTCAATCTCCGGTTAGGTGTAGAGGCAGTAACACTGTGTCAACATCCCATTAGGTGAATGTAGAGTAACACTGTTTCAAACCCGCGTTAGGTGAATGGGCAGTAACAATGTGTCAAACCCCCATTAGCTGAATGGGAAGTAACAATGTGTCAAACCCCAGTTAGCTGAATGGAGAGTAACACTGTGTCAAACCCCGTTAGGTGAAAGGTGAGAAAAACTGTGTCAACTGTGTTGGGTGAATGGGAAGTAACACTGTGTCATTCTCCCGTTAGGTGAATGGAGAGTAATACTGTGTCAAACCCACGTTAGGTGAATGAGGAGTAACACTGTGTCAAACCCCCGTTAGGTGAATGGAGAGTAACACTGTGTCAAACCCCCGTTAGGTGAATGGAGATTAACACTGTGTCAAACCCCCGTTAAGTGAATGGGGAGTAACACTTTGTCAATCGCCCGTTAGTTGAATGAGGAGTAACAATGTGTCAATTTCCCGTTAGATGAATGAGGAATAACAACGTGTCAATCTACGGTTAGATGTATAGGCAGTAACACTGTGTCAATATCCCCATTACGTGAATGGAGAGTAACACTGTGTCAAACCCCCGTTAGGTGAATGGAGAGTAACACTGTGTCAAAACCCCGTTAAGTGAATGGCGAGAAATACTTTGTCCTTCTCACGTTCGTTGAATGAGGAGTAACAATGTGTCAATTTCCCGTTAGGTGAATGAGGAATAACAATGTGTCAATCTCTGGTTAGGTGTATAGGCAGTAACACTGTGTCAATATCCCATTTGGTGAATGGAGAGTAATACTGTGTCCATCTCCCGTTAGGTGAATGGAGAGTAATACTGTGTCAATCTCCTGTTAGGTGAATGGGGAGTAACTGTGTGTCTAACTTCCGATGGGTGAATGGAGAGCAACACTGTTTCAAACCTCCATTAGGTGAATGGGCAGTAACAATGTGTCAAACCCCCGTTAGGTGAATGGAGAGTAACACTGTGTCAAACCAACGTTCCGTGAATGGGGAGTAACACTGTGTCAAACCCCCGTTAGGTGAATGGGGAGTAACACTGTGTCAAACCCTCGTTAGGTGAATGGGGAGTAACACTGTGTCAAAGCCCCATTAGGTGAATGGAGAGTAACACTGTGTCAAACCCCCATTAGGTGAATGGAGAGTAACACTGTGTCAAATCCCCATTACGTGAATGGAGAGTAACACTGTGTCAAACCCCCGTTAGGTGAATGGAGAGTAACACTGTGTCAAAACCCCGTTAAGTGAATGGCGAGAAATACTTTGTCCTTCTCCCGTTCGTTGAATGAGGAGTAACAATGTGTCAATTTCCCGTTAGGTGAATGAGGAATAACAATGTGTCAATCTCTGGTTCGGTGTATAGGCAGTAACACTGTGTCAATATCCCATTTGGTGAATGGAGAGTAATACTGTGTCCATCTCCCGTTAGGTGAATGGAGAGTAATACTGTGTCAATCTCCTGTTAGGTGAATGGGGAGTAACTGTCTGTCTAACTTCCGTTAGGTGAATGGAGAGCAACACTGTTTCAAACCTCCGTTAGGTGAATGGGCAGTAACAATGTGTCAAACCCCCATTAGGTGAATGGAGAGTAACACTGTGTCAAACCAACGTTCGGTGAATGGGGAGTAACATTGTGTCAAACCCCCGTTAGGTGAATGGGGAGTAACACTGTGTCAAACCCTCGTTAGGTGAATGGTGAGTAACACTGTGTCAAAGCCCCATTAGGTGAATGGAGAGTAACACTGTGTCAAACCCCCATTAGGTGAATGGAGAGTAACACAGTGTCAAACCACCGTTCAGTGAATGGAGATTAACACTATGTCAAAACCCTGTTACGTGAAAGTGGTGTAACAATGTGTCAAATCCCCGTTAGGTGAATGGGGAGTAACACTGTGTCAAACCACCGTTTGGTGAATGGGGAGTAACAATGTGTCAAACCACCGTTAAGTGAATGGAAAGTAACATTGTGTCAAACCTTCGTTAGGTGAATGGGAAGTAACAATGTGTCAATCGCCCTTTAGGTGAATGGGTAGTAAGACTGTATCAAACCCCCGTTTGGTGAATGTGGAGGAACAAAGTGTCAATCTCCCTTAGGTGAATGTTGAGTAATACTGTATCAAACCTCCGTTAGGTGAAGGGAGAGTAAAACTGTGTCAAACCCCCGTTAGGTGACTGGGGAGTAACACTGTGTCAAACCCCCATTTGGTGAATGGAGAGTAACAATGTGTCAATATCCCGTTTGTTGAATGCGAGTAAAACTGTGTCAAACCCCCGTTAAGTGAATGGGGATTAAGACACTGTCAAACCCCCGTTAGGTGCATGGGGAGTAACACTATGTCAATCTCCCGTTAGATGAATGGGGAGTAACACTGTGTCAAACCCCCGTAAAGTGACTGCCAAGTAATACTTTTTCAAACCCCGTTAGGTGAATGGGGTGTAACACTATGTTAATCTCCCGAAAGGTGAATGGGGAGTAACACAGTGTCAACCCCCCGTTGGGTGCATGGGGAGTAACACTATGTCAATCTCCAGTTAGATGAAAGGGGAGTAACACGGTGTCAAACACCCGTAAAGTCAATGCCGAGTAACACTTTTTCAAACACCCGTTTGGTGAAAGGGGAGTAACACTGTGTCAAACCCCCGTTAAGTGAATGGGGAGTAACACTGTGACAACCCGCCGTTAAGTGAAAGGGGAGTAACACTGTGTCAAAAACCCTTTAGGTGAATGGGGAGTAACACTGTGTTAATCTCCCGTTAGTTGAATGGGGAGTAACACTGTGGCAAACCCCCGTTAGGTGCATGGCGAGTAAAACTGTGTTAATCTCCAGTTAGATGAATGGAGAGTAACACTGTGTCAAAACCACGTAAAGTGAATGGTGAGTAACACTGTGTCAAACCCCCGTTAGGTGAATGGGGAGTAACACTGTGTCAAACCCACGTTAAATGAATGGGGAGTAACACTGTGTCAAACCCCCATTAAGTGAATGGGGAGAAACACTGAGTCAAACCCCGTTAGGTGAATGGGGAGTAACACTGTGTCAAACCCCCATTAGGTGAATGGAGAGTAACACTGCATCAAACCCCGGTTAGCTGAATGGTGAGTAACACTGTGTCAATAACCCGTTAGGTGAATGGGGAGTAACAATGTGTCAATATCCCCTTAAATGAATGGGGAGTAACACTGTGTCAAATCCCCGTTAGGTGAATGGAGAGTAACACTGTGTCAAACCCCCGTTAGGTGAATGGAGAGTAACACTGTGTCAAACCCCCGTTAGGTGAATGGGGAGTAACACTGTCTCAAACCCGTGTTAGACAAATGAGGAGTAACACAGTGTCAAACCCCCATTAGAAGAATGGAGAGTAACACTGTGTCAAATCCCCGTTACGTGAATGGAGAGTAACACTGTGTCAAACCCCCGTTAGGTGAATGAGAGTAACACTGTGTCAAAACCCCGTTAAGTGAATGGCGAGAAATACTTTGTCCTTCTCACGTTCGTTGAATGAGGAGTAACAATGTGTCAATTTCCCGTTAGGTGAATGAGGAATAACAATGTGTCAATCTCTGGTTAGGTGTATAGGCAGTAACACTGTGTCAATATCCCATTTGGTGAATGGAGAGTAATACTGTGTCCATCTCCCGTTAGGTGAATGGAGAGTAATACTGTGTCAATCTACTGTTAGGTGAATGGGGAGTAACTGTGTGTCTAACTTCCGTTAGGTGAATGGATAGCAACAAAGTTTCGAACCACTGTTAGGTGAATGGGCAGTAACAATGTGTCAAACCCCTGTTAGGTGAATGGAGAGTAACACATGTGTCAAACCCCGTTTGGTGAATGGAGAGTAACACTGTGTCAAACCACCGTTCAGTGAATGGAGAGTAACATTGTGTCAAACCCCCGTTAGGTGAATGGGAAGTAACACTGTGTCAATCGCCCGTTAGGTGAATGTGGAGGAACAAAGTGTCAATCTCCCTTAGGTGAATGTTGAGTAATACTGTATCAAACCTCCGTTAGGTGAAGGGAGAGTAAAACTGTGTCAAACCCCCGTTAGATGAATGGAGAGTAACACTGTGTCAAACCCCCATTTGGTGAATGGAGAGTAACAATGTGTCAATATCCCGTTTGTTGAATGGGGAGTAAGACAGTGTCAAACCCCCGTTAGGTGCATGGGGAGTAACACTATGTCAATCTCCCATTAGATGAATGGGGATTAAAACTGTGTCAATCCCCCGTAAAGTGAATGCCAAGTAACACTTTTTCAAACCCCGTTAGGTGAATGGGGAGTAACACTGTGTCAAACACCCATTAGGTGAATGGGGTGTAACACTATGTTAATCTCCCGAAAGGTGAATGGGGAGTAACACAGTGTCAACCCCCCGTTGGGTGCATGGGGAGTAACACTATGTCAATCTCCAGTTGGATGAAAGGGGAGTAACACTGTGTCAAACCCCCGTAAAGTCAATGCCGAGTAACACTTTTTCAAACACCCGTTTGGTGAAAGGGGAGTAACACTGTGTCAAACCCCCGTTAAGTGAATGGGGAGTAACACTGTGTCAAAAACCCATTAGGTGAATGGGGAGTAACACTGTGTTAATCTCCCGTTAGTTCAATGGGGAGTAACACTGTGTCAAACCCCCGTTAAGTGCATGGTGAGTAAAACTGTGTCAATCTCCAGTTAGATGAATGGAGAGTAACACTGTGTCAAAACCACGTAAAGTGAATGGTGAGTAACACTGTGTCAAACCCCCGTTAGGTGAAAGGGGAGTAACACTGTGTCAAACCCACGTGTGGTGAATGGGGAGTAACAATGTGTCAAAGTCCCATTAGGTGAATGGTCAGTAAAACTGAGTCAAACCCCCGTTAAGTGAATGGGGAGTAATACTGTGTCAATCCCCCGTTAGGTGAATGGGGAGTAACACTGTGTCAAACCCACGTTAAATGAATGGGGAGAAACACTGTGTCAAACCCCCATTAAGTGAAGGGGAGCAAGACTGAGTCAAAACCCGTTAGGTGAATGGGGAGTAACACTGTGTCAAACCCCCGTTAGGTGAATGGAGAGTAACACTGTGTCAAACCCCCGTTAGGTGAATGGAGAGTAACACTGTGTCAAACCCCCGTTAGGCGAATGGGGAGTAACACTGTCTCAAACCCCCGTTAGACAAATGAGGAGTAACACAGTGTCAAACCCCCATTAGGTGAATGGAAAGTAACACTGTGTCAAATCCCCGTTACGTGAATGGAGAGTAACACTGTCTCAAACCCCCGTTAGGTGAATGAGAGTAACACTGTGTCAAAACCCCGTTAAGTGAATGGCGAGAAATACTTTGTCCTTCTCACGTTCGTTGAATGAGGAGTAACAATGTGTCAATTTCCCGTTAGGTGAATGAGGAATAACAATGTGTCAATCTCTGGTTAGGTGTATAGGCAGTAACACTGTGTCAATATCCCATTTGGTGAATGGAGAGTAATACTGTGTCCATCTCCCGTTAGGTGAATGGAGAGTAATACTGTGTCAATCTACTGTTAGGTGAATGGGGAGTAACTGTGTGTCTAACTTCCGTTAGGTGAATGCAGAGCAACACTGTTTCAAACCACTGTTAGGTGAATGGGCAGTAACAATGTGTCAAACCGCTGTTAGGTGAATGGAGAGTAACACATGTGTCAAACCCCGTTTGGTGAATGGAGAGTAACACTGTGTCAAACCACCGTTCAGTGAATGGAGAGTAACATTGTGTCAAACCCCCGTTAGGTGAATGGGAAGTAACACTGTGTCAATCGCCCTTTAGGTGAATGGGAAGTAACACTGTGTCAAACCACCGTTAGGTGAATGTGGAACAAAGTGTCAATCTCCCTTAGGTGAATGTTGAGTAATACTGTATCAAACCTCCGTTAGGTGAAGGGAGAGTAAAACTGTGTCAAACCCCCGTTAGGTGACTGGGGAGTAACACTGTGTCAAACCCCCATTTGGTGAATGGAGAGTAACAATGTGTCAATATCCCGTTTGTTGAATGTGAGTAAAACTGTGTCAAACCCCCGTTAAGTGAATGGGGAGTAAGACAGTGTCAAACCCCCGTTAGGTGCATGGGGAGTAACACTATGTCAATCTCCCGTTAGATGAATGGGGAGTAACACTGTGTCAATCCCCCGTAAAGTGAATGCCAAGTAACACTTTTTCAAACCCCGTTAGGTGAATGCGGAGTAACACTGTGTCAAACACCCGTTAGGTGAATGGGGTGTAACACTATGTTAATCTCCCGAAAGGTGAATGGGGAGTAACACAGTGTCAACCCCCCGTTGGGTGCATGGGGAGTAACACTATGTCAATCTCCAGTTAGATGAAAGGGGAGTAACACTGTGTCAAACCCCCGTAAAGTCAATGCCGAGTAACAATTTTTCAAACACCCGTTTGGTGAAAGGGGAGTAACACTGTGTCAAACCCCCGTTAAGTGAATGGGGAGTAACACTGTGTCAAAAACCCATTAGGTGAATGGGGAGTAACACTGTGTTAATCTCCCGTTAGTTGAATGGGGAGTAACACTGTGTCAAACCCCCGTTAAGTGCATGGTGAGTAAAACTGTGTCAATCTCCAGTTAGATGAATGGAGAGTAACACTGTGTCAAAACCACGTAAAGTGAATGGTGAGTAACACTGTGTCAAATCCCCGTTAGGTGAATGGGGAGTAACACTGTGTCAAACCCACGTTTGGTGAATGGGGAGTAACAATGTGTCAAAGTCCCATTAGGTGAATGGTCAGTAAAACTGAGTCAAACCCCCGTTAAGTGAATGGGGAGTAATACTGTGTCAAACCCCCGTTAGGTGAATGGGGAGTAACACTGTGTCAAACCCACGTTAAATGAATGGGGAGAAACACTGTGTCAAACCCCCATTAAGTGAATGGGGAGCAACACTGAGTCAAAACCCGTTAGGTGAATGGGTAGTAACACTGTGTCAAACCCCCGTTAGGTGAATGGAGAGTAACACTGCGTCAAACCCCGGTTAGGTGAATGGTGAGTAACACTGTGTCAATAACCCGTAAGGTGAATGGGGAGTAACAATGTGTCAATATCCCCTTAGATGAATGGGGAGTAACACTGTGTCAAACCCCCGTTAGGTGAATGGAGAGTAACACTGTGTCAAACCCCCGTTAGGTGAATGGGGAGTAACACTGTGTCAAACCCCCGTTAGACAAATGAGGAGTAACACAGTGTCAAACCCCCATTAGGTGAATGGAGAGTAACACTGTGTCAAATCCCCGTCACGTGAATGGAGTGTAACACTGTGTCAATGCCCCATTAGGTGAATGGAGTGTAACACTGTGTCAAAACCCCGTTAAGTGAATGGCGAGAAATACTTTGTTCATCTCCCGTTCGTTGAATGAGGAGTAACAATGTGTCAATTTCCCGTTAGGTGAATGAGGAATAACAATGTGTCAATCTCTGGTTAGGTGTATAGGCAGTAACACTGTGTCAATATCCCATTTGGTGAATGGAGAGTAATACTGTGTCCATCTCCCGTTTGGAGAATGGAGAGTAATACTGTGTCAATCTCCTGTTAGGTGAATGGAGAGCAACTGTTTGTCTAACTTCCGTTAGGTGATTGGAGAGCAACACTGTTTCAAACCTCTGTTAGGTGAATGGGCAGTAACAATGTGTCAAACCCCCGTTAGGTTAATGGAGAGTAACACTGTGTCAAACCAACGTTTGGTGAATGGAGAGTAACACTGTGTCAAACCCCCATTAGGTGAATGGAGATTAACACTGTGTCAAAACCCCGTTAGGTGAATGGAGAGTAACACTGTGTCAAACCACCGTTCAGTGAATGGAGATTAACACTATGTCAAAACCCCGTTACGTGAAAGTGGTGTAACAATGTGTCAAATCTCCGTTAGGTGAATGGGGAATAACACTGTGTCAAACCACCGTTTGGTGAATGGGGAGTAACAATGTGTCAAACCCCCGTTAAGTGAATGGAGAGTAACATTGTGTCAAACCCCCGTTAGGTGAATGGGAAGTAACACTGTGTCAAGCGCCCTTTAGGTGAATGGGAAGTAACACTGTGTCAAACCCCCGTTAGGTGAATGTGGAGGAACAAAGTGTCAATCTCCCTTAGGTGAATGTTGAGTAATACTGTATCAAACCGCCGTTAGGTGAAGGGAGAGTAAAACTGTGTCAAACCCCCGTTAGGTGACTGGGGAGTAACACTGTGTCAAACCCCCATTTGGTGAATGGAGAGTAACAATGTGTCAATATCCCGTTTGTTGAATGTGAGTAAAACTGTGTCAAACCCCCGTTAAGTGAATGGGGAGTAAGACAGTGTCAAACCTCCGTTAGGTGCATGGGGAGTAACACTATATTAATCTCCCGAAAGGTGAATGGGGAGTAACACAGTGTCAACCCCCCGTTGGGTGCATGGGGAGTAACACTATGTCAATCTCCAGTTAGATGAAAGGGGAGTAACACTGTGTCAAACCCCCGTAAAGTCAATGCCGAGTAACACTTTTTCAAACACCCGTTTGGTGAAAGGGGAGTAACACTGTGTCAAACCACCGTTAAGTGAATGGGGAGTAACAGTGTGACAACCCGCGGTTAAGTGAATGGGGAGTAACACTGTGTCAAAAACCCATTAGGTGAATGGGGAGTAACACTGTGTTAATCTCCCGTAAGTTGAATGGGGAGTAACACTGTGTCAAACCACCGTTAGGTGCATGGCGAGTAAAACTGTGTCAATCTCCAGTTAGATGAATGGAGAGTAACACTGTGTCAAAACCACGTAAAGTGAATGGTGAGTAACACTGTGTCAAACCCCCGTTAGGTGAATGGGGAGTAACACTGTGTCAAACCCACGTTTGGTGAATGGGGAGTAACAATGTGTTAAAGTCCCATTCGGTGAATGGTAAGTAAAACTGAGTCAAACCTCCGTTAAGTGAATGGGGAATAATACTGTGTCAAACACCCGTTAGGTGAATGGGGAGTAACACTGTGTCAAACCCACATTAATTGAATGGGGAGTAACACTGTGTCAAACCCCCATTAAGTGAATGGGGAGCAACACTGAGTCAAACCCCGTTAGGTGAATGGGGAGTTACACTGTTTTAATCTCCCGTAGCAGAATGGGGAGTAACACTGTGTCAAACTCGCGTTAGCTGAATGGGGAGTAACACTGTGTCAAACTCCCGTTAGGTGAATTGGGAGTAACATTGTGTCAATCCCCGTTAGGTGAATGGCGAGTAACAATGAGTCAAACCCCCGTTAGGTGAATGGAGAGTAAAACTGTGTCAAACCCACGTTAGGTGAATGGGGAGAAAGACTGTGTCAAACCCCCGTTGGGTGAATGGGGAGTAACACTGTGTCAAACCCACGTTAGGTGAATGGGGAGAAACACTGTGTCAAACCCCCGTTGGGTGAATGGGAAGTAACACTGTGTCAATCTCCCATTAGGTGAATGGAGAGTAATACTGTGTCAAACCCCCGTTAGGTGAATGGAGAGTAACACTGTGTCAAACCCGCGTTAAGTGAATGGGAAGTAACACTTTGTCAATCTCCCGTTAGTTGAATGATGAGTAACAATGTGTCAATTTCCTGTTAGGTGAATGAGGAGTAACAATGTGTCAATCTCCGGTTAGGTTTATAGTCAGTAACATTGTGTCAATATCCCATTAGGAGAATGGGGAGTAATACAGTGTCCATCTCCCGTTAGATGAATGGTGAGTAATACTGTGTCAATCTCCCGTTAGCTGGATGGGGAGTAACTATGTGTCTAACCTCCGTTAGGTGAATGGAGTGTAACACTGTTTCAAACCCCCGTTAGGTGAATGGGGAGTAACACTGTGTCAAACCCCCGTTCAGTGAATGGAGAGTAACACTGTGTCAAACCCCTGTTAGGTAAATGGGGAGTAACACTGTTTCAATATCCGGTTAGGTGAATGGGGAGAAAAATGTGTCAATATCCCGTTAGATGAATGGAGAGTAACACTGTGTCAAACCCCCGTTAGGTGAAAGGAGAGTAACACTGTGTCAAACCACCGTTCGGTGAAAGGAGAGTATCACTGTGTCAAATCCCCATTAGGTGAATAGGAAGTAACAATGTGTCAATCCCCCGTTAGGTGAATGGGGAGTAACACTGTGTCAAACCCCCGTGAGGTGAATGGCAAGTAACACTGTGTCAATCTCCCGTTAGGTGAATGGAGAGTAACACTGTGCCAAACCCCCGTTAGGTGAATGAAGAGTAACACTGTGTCAAACTCCCATTAGGTGAATGGAGAGTAACACTGTGTCAAAACCCCGTTAGGTGAATTGAGAGTAACACTGTGTCAAAACCCGGTTAACTGAATGTTGAGTAACACTTTCACCATCTCCTTTTAGTTGAATGAGGAGTAACAATGTGTCAATTTCCCGTTAGGTGAATGGAGAGTAACAATGTGTCAATCTCTGGTTAGTTGTATAGGCAGTAACACTGTGTCAACATCCCATTAGGTGAATGTAGAGTAACACTGTTTCAAACCCGCATTAGGTGAATGGGCAGTAACAATGTGTCAAACCCCCGTTAGGTGAATGGGGATTAACAATGTGTCAAACCCCCGTTAGCTGAATGGGAAGTAACATTGTGTCAAACCCCCATTAGCTGAATGGGAAGTAACAATGTGTCAAACCCCAGTTAGCTGAATGGAGAGTAACACTGTGTCAAACCCCCGTTAGGTGAAAGGCGAGTAAAACTGTGTCAAGCCCCGTTGGGTGAATGCAAAGTAACACTGTGTCATTCTGCCGTTAGGTGAATGGAGAGTAATACTGTGTCAAACCCCCGTTAGGTGAATGAGGAGTAACACTGTGTCAAACCCCCGTTAGGTGAATGGAGAGTAACACTGTGTCAAACCCCCGTTAGGTGAATGGAGAGTAACACTGTGTCAAACCCCCGTTAAGTGAATGGGGAGTAACACTTTGTCAATCGCCCGTTAGTTGAATGAGGAGTAACAATGTGTCAATCTACGGTTAGGTGTATAGGCAGTACAACTCTAAATATCCCATTAGGTGAATGGGGAGTAATACTGTGTTCTTCTCCCGTTAGGTGAATGGAGAGTAATACTGTGTCAATCTCCCGTTAGCTGAATGGGGAGTAACTATGAGTCTAAAACCCGTTAGGTGAATGGGCAGTAACAATGTGTCAATACCCCGTTAGGTGAATGGGGAGTAACACTGTGTCAAACCCCCGTTAGGTGAATGGAGAGTAACACTGTGTCAAACCCCCGTTAGGTGCATGGGGAGTAACACTATGTCGATCTCACGTTAGATGAATGGGGAGTAATACTGTGTCAAACCCCCGTTAGGTGCATGCGGAGTAAAACTGTGTCAATCTCCAGTTAGATGAAAGGGGAGTAACACTGTGTCAAACCCCCGTAAAGTCAATGCCGAGTAACACTTTTTCAAACACCCGTTTGGTGAAAGGGGAGTAACACTGTGTCAAACCCATGTTAAGTGAATGGGGATTAACACTGTGACAACCCGCCGTTAAGTGAATGGGGAGTAACACTGTATCAAAAACCCATTAGGTGAATGGGGAGTAACACTGTGATAATCTCCCGTTAGTTGAATGGGGAGTAACACTGTGGCAAACCCCCGTTAGTTGCATGCGGAGTAAAACTGTGTCAATCTCCATTTAGATGAATGGAGAGTAACAGTGTGTCAAAACCACGTAAAGTGAATGGTGAGTAACACTGTGTCAAACCCCCATTAGGTGAATGGGGAGTAACATTGTGTCAAACCCACGTTTGGTGAATGGGGAGTAACAATGTGTCAATGTCCCGTTAGGTGAATGGTCAGTAAAACTGTGTCAAACCCCCGTTAGGTGAATGGGGAGTAATACTGTGTCAAACCCCCGTTAGGTGAATGGGGAGTAACACTGAGTCAAACCCCGTTAGGTGAATGGGGAGTAACACTGTTTTAATCTCCCGTTAGCTGAATGGGGAGTAACACAGTGTCAAACTCCCGTTAGCTGAATGGGGAGTAACACTGTGTCAAACTCCCGTTAGGTGAATGGGGAGTAACATTGTGTCAAAAATCGTTAGGTGAATGGGGAGTAACACTGTGTCAATCTCCCGTTAGGTGAATGGCGAGTAACAATGTGTCAAACCCCCGTTAGGTGAATGGAGAGTAAAACTGTGTCAAACCCCCGTTAGGTGAATGGGGAGTAACATTGTGTCAAACCCCGTTAGGTGAATGGGCTGTAACACTGTGTCAGTCTCCCGTTAGGTGAATGGCGAGTAACAATGTGTCAAACACCCGTTAGGTGAATGGAGAGTAAAACTGTGTCAAACCCCCGTTAGGTGAATGGGGAGAAACACTCTGTCAAACCCCCGTTGGGTGAATGGGAAGTAACACTGTGTTTATCTCCCGTTAGGTGAATGGAGAGTAATACTGTGTCAAACCCCCGTTAGGTGAATGGAGAGTAACACTGTGTCAAACCCCCGTTAAGTGAATGAGAAGTAACACCTTGTCAATCTCCCGTTAGTTGAATGAGGAGTAACAATGTTTCAATTTCCTATTAGGTGAATGAGGAGTAACAATGAGTCAATCTCCGGTTAGGTTTATAGGCAGTAACACTGTGTCAATATCCCATTAGGTGAATGGTGAGTAATACTGTGTCAATCTCGCATTAGCTGAATGGGGAGTAACTATGTGTCTAACCTCCACTAGGTGAATGGAGAGTAACACTGTTTCAAACCCCCGTGAGGTGAATGGGGAGTAACACTGTGTCAAACCCCCGTTAGGTGAATGGAGAATAACACTGTGTCAAACCCCCGTTAGGTGAATGGGCAGTAACACTGTTTCAATATCCCGTTAGGTGTATAGGGAGTAACAATGTTTCAATATCCCGTTAGATGAATGGAGAGTAACACTGAGTCAAACCCCCGTTCAGTGAATGGAAAGTAACACTGTGTCAAACCACCGTTCGGTGAAAGGAGAGCATCAGTGTGTCAAATCCCCATTAGGTGAATGGGAAGTAACAATGTGTCAATCCCCCGTTAGGTGAATGGGGAGTAACCCTGTGTCAAACACCCGTTTGGAGAATGGAGAGTAACACTGTGTCAAACCCCCGTTAGGTGAATGGAGAGTAAAACTGTGACAATCCCACATTAGGTGAATGGCGAGAAACACTGTGTCAAACCCCCGTTGGGTGAATGGGAAGTAACACTGTGTCAATCTCCCATTAGGTGAATGGAGAGTAATACTGTGTCAAACCCCCGTTAGGTGAATGGAGAGTAACACTGTGTCAAACCCGCGTTAAGTGAATGGGAAGTAACACTTTGTCAATCTCCCGTTAGTTTAATGATGAGTAACAATATGTCAATTTCCCGTTAGGTGAATGAGGAGTAACAATGTGTCAATCTCCGGTTAGGTTAATAGTCAGTAACATTGTGTCAATATCCCATTAGGAGAATGGGGAGTAATACTGTGTCCATCTCCCGTTAGATGAATGGTGAGTAATACTGTGTCAATCTCCCGTTAGCTGGATGGGGAGTAACTATGTGTCTAACCTCCGTTAGGTGAATGGAGAGTAACACTGTTTCAAACCCCCGTTAGGTGAATGGGGAGTAACACTGTGTCAAACCCCCGTTCAGTGAATGGAGAGTAACACTGTGTCAAAACCCTGTTAGGTGAATGGGGAGTAACACTGTTTCAATATCCGGTTAGGTGAATGGGGAGAAAAATGTGTCAATATCCCGTTAGATGAATGGAGAGTAACACTGTGTCAAACCCCCGTTAGGTGAAAGGAGATTAACACTGTGTCAAACCACCGTTCGGTGAAAGGAGAGTATCACTGTGTCAAATCCCCATTAGGTGAATAGGAAGTAACAATGTGTCAATCCCCCGTTAGGTGAATGGGGAGTAACACTGTGTCAAACCCCCATGAGGTGAATGGTAATTAACACTGAGTCAAACCAACGTTCGGTGAATGGAGAGTAACACTGTGTCAAACTCCCGTTAGGTGAATGGGGAGTAACACTGTTTCAAACCCCCGTAAGGTGAATGGAGAGTAACACTGTGTCAAGCCCCCGTTAGGTTAATGGTGAGTAACACTGTGCCAAACCCCCGTTAGGTGAATGAAGAGTAACACTGTGTCAAACTCCCATTAGGTGAATGGAGAGTAACACTGTGTCAAAACCCCGTTAGGTGAATTGAGAGTAACACTGTGTAAAAACCCGGTTAACTGAATGTTGAGTAACACTTTCACCATCTCCTTTTAGTTGAATGAGGAGTAACAATGTGTCAATTTCCCGTTAGGTGAATGGAGAGTAACAATGTGTCAATCTCTGGTTAGTTGTATAGGCAGTAACACTGTGTCAACATCCCATTAGGTGAATGTAGAGTAACACTGTTTCAAACCCGCGTTAGGTGCATGGGCAGTAACAATGTGTCAAACCCCCGTTAGGTGAATGGGGATTAACAATGTGTCAAAACCCCGTTAGCTGAATGGGAAGTAACATTGTGTCAAACCCCCATTAGCTGAATGGGAAGTAACAATGTGTCAAACCCCAGTTAGCTGAATGGAGAGTAACACTGTGTCAAACCCCCGTTAGGTGAAAGGCGAGGAAAACTGTGTCAAGCCCCGTTGGGTGAATGCGAAGTAACACTGTGTCATTCTGCCGTTAGGTGAATGGAGAGTAATACTGTGTCAAACCCCCGTTAGGTGAATGAGGAGTAACACTGTGTCAAACCCCCGTTAGGTGAATGGAGAGTAACACTGTGTCAAACCCCCGTTATGTGAATGGAGAGTAACACTGTGTCAAACCCCCGTTAAGTGAATGGGGAGTAACACTTTGTCAATCGCCCGTTAGTTGAATGAGGAGTAACAATGTGTCAATCTACGGTTAGGTGTATAGGCAGTAAAACGCTAAATATCCCATTAGGTGAATGGGGAGTAATATTGTGTTCATCTCCCGTTAGGTGAATGGAGAGTAATACTGTGTCAATCTCCCGTTAGCTGAATGGGGAGTAACTATGAGTCTAAAACCCGTTAGGTGAATGGGCAGTAACAATGTGTCAATACCCCGTTAGGTGAGTGGGGAGTAACACTGTGTCAAACCCCCGTTAGGTGCATGGGGAGTAAAACTATGTCGATCTCACGTTAGATGAATGGGGAGTAATACTGTGTCAAACCCCCATTAGGTGCATGCGGAGAAAACTGTGTCAATCTCCAGTTAGATGAAAGGGGAGTAACACTGTGTCAAACCCCCGTAAAGTCAATGCCGAGTAACACTTTTTCAAACACCCGTTTGGTGAAAGGGGAGTAACACTGTGTCAAACCCCCATTAAGTGAATGGGGATTAACACTGTGACAACCCGCCGTTAAGTGAATGGGGAGTAACACTGTGTCAAAAACCCTTTAGATGAATGGGGAGTAACACTGTGATAATCTCCCGTTAGTTGAATGGGGAGTAACACTGTGGCAAACCCCCGTTAGTTGCATGCGGAGTAAAACTGTGTCAATCTCCAGTTAGATGAATGGAGAGTAACACTGTGTCAAAACCACGTAAAGTGATTGGTGAGTAACACTGTGTCAAACCCCCGTTAGGTGAATGGGGAGTAACACTGTGTCAAACCCACGTTTGGTGAATGGGGAGTAACAATGTGTCAATGTCCCGTTAGGTGAATGGTCAGTAAAACTGTGTCAAACCCCCGTTAGGTGAATCGGGAGTAATACTGTGTCAAACCCCCGTTAGGTGAATGGGGAGTAACACTGAGTCAAACCCCGTTAGGTGAATGGGGAGTAACACTGTTTTAATTTCCCGTTAGCTGAATGGGGAGTAACACTGTGTCAAACTCCCGTTAGCTGAATGGGGAGTAACACTGTGTCAAACTCCCGTTAGGTGAATGGGGAGTAACATTGTGTCAAACCCCGTTAGGTGAATGGGCAGTAACGCTATGTCAATCTCCCGTTAGGTGAATGGCGAGTAACAATGTGTCAAACCCCCGTTAGGTGAATGGAGAGTAAAACTGTGTCAAACCCCCATTAGCTGAATGGGGAGAAACAATGTGTCAAACCCCCGTTGGGTGAATGGGAAGTAACACTGTGTTAATCTCCCGTTAGGTGAATGGAGAGTAATACTGTGTCAAAACCCCATTAGGTGAATGGAGAGTAAAACTGTGTCAAACCCACGTTAGGTGAATGGGGAGAAACACTGTGTCAAACCCCCGTTAAGTGAATGGGAAGTAACACTGTGTCAATCTCCCATTAGGTGAATGGAGAGTAATACTGTGTCAAACCCCCGTTAGGTGAATGGAGAGTAACACTGTGTCAAACCCGCGTTAAGTGAATGGGAAGTAACACTTTGTCAATCTCCCGTTAGTTGAATGATGAGTAACAATATGTCAATTTCCCGTTAGGTGAATGAGGAGTAACAATGTGTCAATCTCCGGTTAGGTTAATAGTCAGTAACATTGTGTCAATATCCCATTAGGAGAATGGGGAGTAATACTGTGTCCATCTCCCGTTAGATGAATGGTGAGTAATACTGTGTCAATCTCCCGTTAGCTGGATGGGGAGTAACTATGTGTCTAACCTCCGTTAGGTGAATGGAGAGTAACACTGTTTCAAACCCCCGTTAGGTGAATGGGGAGTAACACTGTGTCAAACCCCCGTTCAGTGAATGGAGAGTAACACTGTGTCAAACCCCTGTTAGGTGAATGGGGAGTAACACTGTTTCAATATCCGGTTAGGTGAATGGGGAGAAAAATGTGTCAATATCCCGTTAGATGAATGGAGAGTAACACTGTGTCAAACCCCCGTTAGGTGAATGGAGAGTAACACTGTGTCAAACCACCGTTCGGTGAAAGGAGAGTATCACTGTGTCAAATCCCCATTAGGTGAATAGGAAGTAACAATGTGTCAATCCCCCGTTAGGTGAATGGGGAGTAACACTGTGTCAAACCCCCATGAGGTGAATGGGAATTAATACTGTGTCAAACCAACGTTCGGTGAATGGAGAGTAACACTGTGTCAAACTCCCGTTAGGTGAATGGGGAGTAACACTGTTTCAAACCCCCGTAAGGTGAATGGAGAGTAACACTGTGTCAAGCCCCCGTTAGGTTAATGGTGAGTAACACTGTGCCAAACCCCCGTTAGGTGAATGAAGAGTAACACTGTGTCAAACTCCCATTAGGTGAATGGAGAGTAACACTGTGTCAAAACCCCGTTAGGTGAATTGAGAGTAACACTGTGTCAAAACCCGGTTAACTGAATGTTGAGTAACACTTTCACCATCTCCTTTTAGTTGAATGAGGGGTAACAATGTGTCAATTTCCCGTTAGGTGAATGGAGAGTAACAATGTGTCAATCTCTGGTTAGTTGTATAGGCAGTAACACTGTGTCAACATCCCATTAGGTGAATGTAGAGTAACAATGTTTCAAACCCGCGTTAGGTGAATGGGCAGTAACAATGTGTCAAACCCCCGTTAGGTGAATGGGGATTAACAATGTGTCAAACCCCCGTTAGCTGAATGGGAAGTAACATTGTGTCAAACCCCCATTAGCTGAATGGGAAGTAACAATGTGTCAAACCCCAGTTAGCTGAATGGAGAGTAACACTGTGTCAAACCCCCGTTAGGTGAAAGGCGAGAAAAACTGTGTCAAGCCCCGTTGGGTGAATGCGAAGTAACACTGTGTCATTCTCCCGTTAGGTGAATGGAGAGTAATACTGTGTCAACCCCCGTTAGGTGAATGAGGAGTAACACTGTGTCAAACCCCCGTTAGGTGAATGGAGAGTAAAACTGTGTCAAACCCCCGTTAGGTGAATGGAGAGTAACACTGTGTCAAACCCCCGTTAAGTGAATGGGGAGTAACACTTTGTCAATCGCCCGTTAGTTGAATGAGGAGTAACAATGAGTCAATCTACGGTTAGGTGTATAGGCAGTACAACTCTAAATATCCCATTAGGTGAATGGGGAGTAATACTGTGTTCTTCTCCCGTTAGGTGAATGGAGAGTAATACTGTGTCAATCTCCCGTTAGCTGAATGGGGAGTAACTATGAGTCTAAAACCCGTTAGGTGAATGGGCAGTAACAATGTGTCAATACCCCGTTAGGTGAATGAGGAGTAACACTGTGTCAAACCCCCGTTAGGTGAATGGAGAGTAAAACTGTGTCAAACCCCCGTTAGGTGAATGGAGAGTAACACTGTGTCAAACCCCCGTTAAGTGAATGGGGAGTAACACTTTGTCAATCGCCCGTTAGTTGAATGAGGAGTAACAATGTGTCAATCTACGGTTAGGTGTATAGGCAGTACCACTCTAAATATCCCATTAGGTGAATGGGGAGTAATACTGTGTTCTTCTCCCGTTAGGTGAATGGAGAGTAATACTGTGTCAATCTCCCGTTAGCTGAATGGGGAGTAACTATGAGTCTAAAACCCGTTAGGTGAATGGGCAGTAACAATGTGTCAATACCCCGTTAGGTGAATGGGGAGTAACACTGTGTCAAACCCCCGTTAGGTGAATGGAGAGTAACACTGTGTCAAACCCCCGTTAGGTGCATGGGGAGTAACACCTGTCGATCTCACGTTAGATGAATGGGGAGTAATACTGTGTCAAACCCCCGTTAGGTGCATGCGGAGTAAAACTGTGTCAATCTCCAGTTAGATGAAAGGGGAGTAACACTGTGTCAAACCCCCGTAAAGTCAATGCCGAGTAACACTTTTTCAAACACCCGTTTGGTGAAAGGGGAGTAACACTGTGTCAAACCCATGTTAAGTGAATGGGGATTAACACTGTGACAATCCGCCGTTAAGTGAATGGGGAGTAACACTGTATCAAAAACCCATTAGGTGAATGGGGAGTAACACTGTGATAATCTCCCGTTAGTTGAATGGGGAGTAACACTGTGGCAAACCCCCGTTAGTTGCATGCGGAGTAAAACTGTGTCAATCTCCATTTAGATGAATGGAGAGTAACACTGTGTCAAAACCACGTAAAGTGAATGGTGAGTAACACTGTGTCAAACCCCCATTAGGTGAATGGGGAGTAACACTGTGTCAAACCCACGTTTGGTGAATGGGGAGTAACAATGTGTCAATGTCCCGTTAGGTGAATGGTCAGTAAAACTGTGTCAAACCCCCGTTAGGTGAATGGGGAGTAATACTGTGTCAAACCCCCGTTAGGTGAATGGGGAGTAACACTGAGTCAAACCCCGTTAGGTGAATGGGGAGTAACACTGTTTTAATCTCCCGTTAGCTGAATGGGGAGTAACACAGTGTCAAACTCCCGTTAGCTGAATGGGGAGTAACACTGTGTCAAACTCCCGTTAGGTGAATGGGGAGTAACATTGTGTCAAACACCGTTAGGTGAATGGGGATTAACACTGTGTCAATCTCCCGTTAGGTGAATGGCGAGTAACAATGTGTCAAACCCCCGTTAGGTGAATGGAGAGTAAAACTGTGTCAAACACCCGTTAGGTGAATGGGGAGTAACATTGTGTCAAACCCCATTAGGTGAATGGGCAGTAACACTGTGTCAGTCTCCCGTTAGGTGAATGGCGAGTAACAATGTGTCAAACACCCGTTAGGTCAATGGAGAGTAAAACTGTGTCAAACCCCCGTTAGGTGAATGGGGAGAAACACTCTGTCAAACCCCCGTTGGGTGAATGGGAAGTAACACTGTGTTAATCTCCCGTTAGGTGAATGGAGAGTAATACTGTGTCAAACCCCCGTTAGGTGAATGGAGAGTAACACTGTGTCAAACCCCCGTTAAGTGAATGAGAAGTAACACCTTGTCAATCTCCCGTTAGTTGAATGAGGAGTAACAATGTGTCAATTTCCTATTAGGTGAATGAGGAGTAACAATGAGTCAATCTCCGGTTAGGTTTATAGGCAGTAACACTGTGTCAATATCCCATTAGGTGAATGGGGAGTAATACTGTGTCTATCTCCCGTTAGATGAATGGTGAGTAATACTGTGTCAATCTCGCATTAGCTGAATGGGGAGTAACTATGTGTCTAACCTCCACTAGGTGAATGGAGAGTAACACTGTTTCAAACCCCCGTGAGGTGAAAGGGGAGTAACACTGTGTCAAACCCCCGTTAGGTGAATGGAGAATAACACTGTGTCAAACCCCCGTTAGGTGAATGGGCAGTAACACTGTTTCAATATCCCGTTAGGTGAATAGGGAGTAACAATGTTTCAATATCCCGTTAGATGAATGGAGAGTAACACTGAGTCAAACCCCCGTTCAGTCAATGGAAAGTAACACTGTGTCAAACCACCCTTCGGTGAAAGGAGAGTATCACTGTGTCAAATCCCCGTTAGGTGAATGGGAAGTAACAATGTGTCAATCCCCCGTTAGGTGAATGGGGAGTAACACTGTGTCAAACACCCGTTTGGAGAATGGAGAGTAACACTGTGTCAAACCCCCGTTAGGTGAATGGAGAGTAAAACTGTGTCAAACCCACGTTAGGTGAATGGGGAGAAACACTGTGTCAAACCCCCGTTAGGTGAATGGAGAGTAACACTGTGTCAAACCCCCGTTAAGTGAATGGGGAGTAACACTTTGTCAATCGCCCGTTAGTTGAATGAGGAGTAACAATGTGTCAATCTACGGTTAGGTGTATAGGCAGTACAACTCTAAATATCCCATTAGGTGAATGGGGAGTAATACTGTGTTCTTCTCCCGTTAGGTGAATGGAGAGTAATACTGTGTCAATCTCCCGTTAGCTGAATGGGGAGTAACTATGAGTCTAAAACCCGTTAGGTGAATGGGCAGTAACAATGTGTCAATACCCCATTAGGTGAATGGGGAGTAACACTGTGTCAAACCCCCGTTAGGTGAATGGAGAGTAACACTGTGTCAAACCCCCGTTAGGTGCATGGGGAGTAACACTATGTCGATCTCACGTTAGATGAATGGGGAGTAATACTGTGTCAAACCCCCGTTAGGTGCATGCGGAGTAAAACTGTGTCAATCTCCAGTTAGATGAAAGGGGAGTAACACTGTGTCAAACCCCCGTAAAGTCAATGCCGAGTAACACTTTTTCAAACACCCGTTTGGTGAAAGGGGAGTAACACTGTGTCAAACCCATGTTAAGTGAATGGGGATTAACACTGTGACAACCCGCCGTTAAGTGAATGGGGAGTAACACTGTATCAAAAACCCATTAGGTGAATGGGGAGTAACACTGTGATAATCTCCCGTTAGTTGAATGGGGAGTAACACTGTGGCAAACCCCCGTTAGTTGCATGCGGAGTAAAACTGTGTCAATCTCCATTTAGATGAATGGAGAGTAACACTGTGTCAAAACCACGTAAAGTGAATGGTGAGTAACACTGTGTCAAACCCCCATTAGGTGAATGGGGAGTAACACTGTGTCAAACCCACGTTTGGTGAATGGGGAGTAACAATGTGTCAATGTCCCGTTAGGTGAATGGTCAGTAAAACTGTGTCAAACCCCCGTTAGGTGAATGGGGAGTAATACTGTGTCAAACCCCCGTTAGGTGAATGAGGAGTAACACTGAGTCAAACCCCGTTAGGTGAATGGGGAGTAACACTGTTTTAATCTCCCGTTAGCTGAATGGGGAGTAACACAGTGTCAAACTCCCGTTAGGTGAATGGGGAGTAACATTGTGTCAAACACCGTTAGGTGAATGGGGATTAACACTGTGTCAATCTCCCGTTAGGTGAATGGCGAGTAACAATGTGTCAAACCCCCGTTAGGTGAATGGAGAGTAAAACTGTGTCAAACACCCGTTAGGTGAATGGGGAGTAACATTGTGTCAAACCCCATTAGGTGAATGGGCAGTAACACTGTGTCAGTCTCCCGTTAGGTGAATGGCGAGTAACAATGTGTCAAACACCCGTTAGGTGAATGGAGAGTAAAACTGTGTCAAACCCCCGTTAGGTGAATGGGGAGAAACACTCTGTCAAACCCCCGTTGGGTGAATGGGAAGTAACACTGTGTTAATCTCCCGTTAGGTGAATGGAGAGTAATACTGTGTCAAACCCCCGTTAGGTGAATGGAGAGTAACACTGTGTCAAACCCCCGTTAAGTGAATGAGAAGTAACACCTTGTCAATCTCCCGTTAGTTGAATGAGGAGTAACAATGTGTCAATTTCCTATTAGGTGAATGAGGAGTAACAATGAGTCAATCTCCGGTTAGGTTTATAGGCAGTAACACTGTGTCAATATCCCATTAGGTGAATGGGGAGTAATACTGTGTCTATCTCCCGTTAGATGAATGGTGAGTAATACTGTGTCAATCTCGCATTAGCTGAATGGGGAGTAACTATGTGTCTAACCTCCACTAGGTGAATGGAGAGTAACACTGTTTCAAACCCCCGTGAGGTGAATGGGGAGTAACACTGTGTCAAACCCCCGTTAGGTGAATGGAGAATAACACTGTGTCAAACCCCCGTTAGGTGAATGGGCAGTAACACTGTTTCAATATCCCGTTAGGTGAATAGGGAGTAACAATGTTTCAATATCCCGTTAGATGAATGGAGAGTAACACTGAGTCAAACCCCCGTTCAGTCAATGGAAAGTAACACTGTGTCAAACCACCGTTCGATGAAAGGAGAGTATCACTGTGTCAAATCCCCGTTAGGTGAATGGGAAGTAACAATGTGTCAATCCCCCGTTAGGTGAATGGGGAGTAACACTGTGTCAAACACCCGTTTGGAGAATGGAGAGTAACACTGTGTCAAACCCCCGTTAGGTGAATGGAGAGTAAAACTGTGTCAAACCCACGTTAGGTGAATGGGGAGAAACACTGTGTCAAACCCCCGTTAGGTGAATGGAGAGTAACACTGTGTCAAACCCCCGTTAAGTGAATGGGGAGTAACACTTTGTCAATCGCCCGTTAGTTGAATGAGGAGTAACAATGTGTCAATCTACGGTTAGGTGTATAGGCAGTACAACTCTAAATATCCCATTAGGTGAATGGGGAGTAATACTGTGTTCTTCTCCCGTTAGGTGAATGGAGAGTAATACTGTGTCAATCTCCCGTTAGCTGAATGGGGAGTAACTATGAGTCTAAAACCCGTTAGGTGAATGGGCAGTAACAATGTGTCAATACCCCGTTAGGTGAATGGGGAGTAACACTGTGTCAAACCCCCGTTAGGTGAATGAAGAGTAACACTGTGTCAAACCCCCGTTAGGTGCATGGGGAGTAACACTATGTCGATCTCACGTTAGATGAATGGGGAGTAATACTGTGTCAAACCCCCGTTAGGTGCATGCGGAGTAAAACTGTGTCAATCTCCAGTTAGATGAAAGGGGAGTAACACTGTGTCAAACCCCCGTAAAGTCAATGCCGAGTAACACTTTTTCAAACACCCGTTTGGTGAAAGGGGAGTAACACTGTGTCAAAACCATGTTAAGTGAATGGGGATTAACACTGTGACAACCCGCCGTTAAGTGAATGGGGAGTAACACTGTATCAAAAACCCATTAGGTGAATGGGGAGTAACACTGTGATAATCTCCCGTTAGTTGAATGGGGAGTAACACTGTGGCAAACCCCCGTTAGTTGCATGCGGAGTAAAACTGTGTCAATCTCCATTTAGATGAATGGAGAGTAACACTGTGTCAAAACCACGTAAAGTGAATGGTGAGTAACACTGTGTCAAACCCCCATTAGGTGAATGGGGAGTAACACTGTGTCAAACCCACGTTTGGTGAATGGGGAGTAACAATGTGTCAATGTCCCGTTAGGTGAATGGTCAGTAAAACTGTGTCAAACCCCCGTTAGGCGAATGGGGAGTAATACTGTGTCAAACCCCCGTTAGGTGAATGGGGAGTAACACTGAGTCAAACCCCGTTAGGTGAATGGGGAGTAACACTGTTTTAATCTCCCGTTAGCTGAATGGGGAGTAACACAGTGTCAAACTCCCGTTAGCTGAATGGGGAGTAACACTGTGTCAAACTCCCGTTAGGTGAATGGGGAGTAACATTGTGTCAAACACCGTTAGGTGAATGGGGATTAACACTGTGTCAATCTCCCGTTAGGTGAATGGCGAGTAACAATGTGTCAAACCCCCGTTAGGTGAATGGAGAGTAAAACTGTGTCAAACACCCGTTAGGTGAATGGGGAGTAACATTGTGTCAAACCCCATTAGGTGAATGGGCAGTAACACTGTGTCAGTCTCCCGTTAGGTGAATGGCGAGTAACAATGTGTCAAACACCCGTTAGGTGAATGGAGAGTAAAACTGTGTCAAACCCCCGTTAGGTGAATGGGGAGAAACACTCTGTCAAACCCCCGTTGGGTGAATGGGAAGTAACACTGTGTTAATCTCCCGTTAGGTGAATGGAGAGTAATACTGTGTCAAACCCCCGTTAGGTGAATGGAGAGTAACACTGTGTCAAACCCCCGTTAAGTGAATGAGAAGTAACACCTTGTCAATCTCCCGTTAGTTGAATGAGGAGTAACAATGTGTCAATTTCCTATTAGGTGAATGAGGAGTAACAATGAGTCAATCTCCGGTTAGGTTTATAGGCAGTAACACTGTGTCAATATCCCATTAGGTGAATGGGGAGTAATACTGTGTCTATCTCCCGTTAGATGAATGGTGAGTAATACTGTGTCATCTCGCATTAGCTGAATGGGGCGTAACTATGTGTCTAACCTCCACTAGGTGAATGGAGAGTAAGACTGTTTCAAACCCCCGTGAGGTGAATGGGGAGTAACACTGTGTCAAACCCCCGTTAGGTGAATGGAGAATAACACTGTGTCAAACCCCCGTTAGGTGAATGGGCAGTAACACTGTTTCAATATCCCGTTAGGTGAATAGGGAGTAACAATGTTTCAATATCCCGTTAGATGAATGGAGAGTAACACTGAGTCAAACCCCCGTTCAGTCAATGGAAAGTAACACTGTGTCAAACCACCGTTCGATGAAAGGAGAGTATCACTGTGTCAAATCCCCGTTAGGTGAATGGGAAGTAACAATGTGTCAATCCCCCGTTAGGTGAATGGGGAGTAACACTGTGTCAAACACCCGTTTGGAGAATGGAGAGTAACACTGTGTCAAACCCCCGTTAGGTGAATGGAGAGTAAAACTGTGTCAAACCCACGTTAGGTGAATGGGGAGAAACACTGTGTCAAACCCCCGTTAGGTGAATGGAGAGTAACACTGTGTCAAACCCCCGTTAAGTGAATGGGGAGTAACACTTTGTCAATCGCCCGTTAGTTTAATGAGGAGTAACAATGTGTCAATCTACGGTTAGGTGTATAGGCAGTACAACTCTAAATATCCCATTAGGTGAATGGGGAGTAATACTGTGTTCTTCTCCCGTTAGGTGAATGGAGAGTAATACTGTGTCAATCTCCCGTTAGCTGAATGGGGAGTAACTATGAGTCTAAAACCCGTTAGGTGAATGGGCAGTAACAATGTGTCAATACCCCGTCAGGTGAATAGGGAGTAACACTGTGTCAAACCCCCGTTAGGTGAATGAAGAGTAACACTGTGTCAAACCCCCGTTAGGTGCATGGGGAGTAACACTATGTCGATCTCACGTTCGATGAATGGGGAGTAATACTGTGTCAAACCCCCGTTAGGTGCATGCGGAGTAAAACTGTGTCAATCTCCAGTTAGATGAAAGGGGAGTAACACTGTGTCAAACCCCCGTAAAGTCAATGCCGAGTAACACTTTTTCAAACACCCGTTTGGTGAAAGGGGAGTAACACTGTGTCAAAACCATGTTAAGTGAATGGGGATTAACACTGTGACAACCCGCCGTTAAGTGAATGGGGAGTAACACTGTATCAAAAACCCATTAGGTGAATGGGGAGTAACACTGTGATAATCTCCCGTTAGTTGAATGGGGAGTAACACTGTGGCAAACCCCCGTTAGTTGCATGCGGAGTAAAACTGTGTCAATCTCCATTTAGATGAATGGAGAGTAACACTGTGTCAAAACCACGTAAAGTGAATGGTGAGTAACACCGTGTCAAACCCCCATTAGGTGAATGGGGAGTAACACTGTGTCAAACCCACGTTTGGTGAATGGGGAGTAACAATGTGTCAATGTCCCGTTAGGTGAATGGTCAGTAAAACTGTGTCAAACCCCAGTTAGGTGAATGGGGAGTAATACTGTGTCAAACCACCGTTAGGTGAATGGGGAGTAACACTGAGTCAAACCCCGTTAGGTGAATGGGGAGTAACACTGTTTTAATCTCCCGTTCGCTGAATGGGGAGTAACACAGTGTCAAACTCCCGTTAGCTGAATGGGGAGTAACACTGTGTCAAACCCCCGTGAGGTGAATGGGGAGTAACACTGTGTCAAACCCCCGTTTGGAGAATGGAGAGTAACACTGTGTCAAACCCCCGTTAGGTGAATGGAGAGTAAAACTGTGTCAAACCCACGTTAGGTGAATGGGGAGAAACACTGTGTCAAACCCCCGTTAGGTGAATGGAGAGTAACACTGTGTCAAACCCCCGTTAAGTGAATGGGGAGTAACACTTTGTCAATCGCCCGTTAGTTGAATGAGGAGTAACAATGTGTCAATCTACGGTTAGGTGTATAGGCAGTACAACTCTAAATATCCCATTAGGTGAATGGGGAGTAATACTGTGTTCTTCTCCCGTTAGGTGAATGGAGAGTAATACTGTGTCAATCTCCCGTTAGCTGAATGGGGAGTAACTATGAGTCTAAAACCCGTTAGGTGAATGGGCAGTAACAATGTGTCAATACCCCGTTAGGTGAATGGGGAGTAACACTGTGTCAAACCCCCGTTAGGTGAATGAAGAGTAACACTGTGTCAAACCCCCGTTAGGTGCATGGGGAGTAACACTATGTCGATCTCACGTTAGATGAATGGGGAGTAATACTGTGTCAAACCCCCGTTAGGTGCATGCGGAGTAAAACTGTGTCAATCTCCAGTTAGATGAAAGGGGAGTAACACTGTGTCAAACCCCCGTAAAGTCAATGCCGAGTAACACTTTTTCAAACACCCGTTTGGTGAAAGGGGAGTAACACTGTGTCAAAACCATGTTAAGTGAATGGGGATTAACACTGTGACAACCCGCCGTTAAGTGAATGGGGAGTAACACTGTATCAAAAACCCATTAGGTGAATGGGGAGTAACACTGTGATAATCTCCCGTTAGTTGAATGGGGAGTAACACTGTGGCAAACCCCCGTTAGTTGCATGCGGAGTAAAACTGTGTCAATCTCCATTTAGATGAATGGAGAGTAACACTGTGTCAAAACCACGTAAAGTGAATGGTGAGTAACACTGTGTCAAACCCCCATTAGGTGAATGGGGAGTAACACTGTGTCAAACCCACGTTTGGTGAATGGGGAGTAACAATGTGTCAATGTCCCGTTAGGTGAATGGTCAGTAAAACTGTGTCAAACCCCCGTTAGGTGAATGGGGAGTAATACTGTGTCAAACCCCCGTTAGGTGAATGGGGAGTAACACTGAGTCAAACCCCGTTAGGTGAATGGGGAGTAACACTGTTTTAATCTCCCGTTAGCTGAATGGGGAGTAACACAGTGTCAAACTCCCGTTAGCTGAATGGGGAGTAACACTGTGTCAAACTCCCGTTAGGTGAATGGGGAGTAACATTGTGTCAAACACCGTTAGGTGAATGGGGATTAACACTGTGTCAATCTCCCGTTAGGTGAATGGCGAGTAACAATGTGTCAAACCCCCGTTAGGTGAATGGAGAGTAAAACTGTGTCAAACACCCGTTAGGTGAATGGGGAGTAACATTGTGTCAAACCCCATTAGGTGAATGGGCAGTAACACTGTGTCAGTCTCCCGTTAGGTGAATGGCGAGTAACAATGTGTCAAACACCCGTTAGGTGAATGGAGAGTAAAACTGTGTCAAACCCCCGTTAGGTGAATGGGGAGAAACACTCTGTCAAACCCCCGTTGGGTGAATGGGAAGTAACACTGTGTTAATCTCCCGTTAGGTGAATGGAGAGTAATACTGTGTCAAACCCCCGTTAGGTGAATGGAGAGTAACACTGTGTCAAACCCCCGTTAAGTGAATGAGAAGTAACACCTTGTCAATCTCCCGTTAGTTGAATGAGGAGTAACAATGTGTCAATTTCCTATTAGGTGAATGAGGAGTAACAATGAGTCAATCTCCGGTTAGGTTTATAGGCAGTAACACTGTGTCAATATCCCATTAGGTGAATGGGGAGTAATACTGTGTCTATCTCCCGTTAGATGAATGGTGAGTAATACTGTGTCAATCTCGCATTAGCTGAATGGGGAGTAACTATGTGTCTAACCTCCACTAGGTGAATGGAGAGTAAGACTGTTTCAAACCCCCGTGAGGTGAATGGGGAGTAACACTGTGTCAAACCCCCGTTAGGTGAATGGAGAATAACACTGTGTCAAACCCCCGTTAGGTGAATGGGCAGTAACACTGTTTCAATATCCCGTTAGGTGAATAGGGAGTAACAATGTTTCAATATCCCGTTAGATGAATGGAGAGTAACACTGAGTCAAACCCCCGTTCAGTCAATGGAAAGTAACACTGTGTCAAACCACCGTTCGATGAAAGGAGAGTATCACTGTGTCAAATCCCCGTTAGGTGAATGGGAAGTAACAATGTGTCAATCCCCCGTTAGGTGAATGGGGAGTAACACTGTGTCAAACACCCGTTTGGAGAATGGAGAGTAACACTGTGTCAAACCCCCGTTAGGTGAATGGAGAGTAAAACTGTGTCAAACCCACGTTAGGTGAATGGGGAGAAACACTGTGTCAAACCCCCGTTAGGTGAATGGAGAGTAACACTGTGTCAAACCCCCGTTAAGTGAATGGGGAGTAACACTTTGTCAATCGCCCGTTAGTTGAATGAGGAGTAACAATGTGTCAATCTACGGTTAGGTGTATAGGCAGTACAACTCTAAATATCCCATTAGGTGAATGGGGAGTAATACTGTGTTCTTCTCCCGTTAGGTGAATGGAGAGTAATACTGTGTCAATCTCCCGTTAGCTGAATGGGGAGTAACTATGAGTCTAAAACCCGTTAGGTGAATGGGCAGTAACAATGTGTCAATACCCCGTTAGGTGAATGGGGAGTAACACTGTGTCAAACCCCCGTTAGGTGAATGGAGAGTAACACTGTGTCAAACCCCCGTTAGGTGCATGGGGAGTAACACTATGTCGATCTCACGTTAGATGAATGGGGAGTAATACTGTGTCAAACCCCCGTTAGGTGCATGCGGAGTAAAACTGTGTCAATCTCCAGTTAGATGAAAGGGGAGTAACACTGTGTCAAACCCCCGTAAAGTCAATGCCGAGTAACACTTTTTCAAACACCCGTTTGGTGAAAGGGGAGTAACACTGTGTCAAACCCATGTTAAGTGAATGGGGATTAACACTGTGACAACCCGCCGTTAAGTGAATGGGGAGTAACACTGTATCAAAAACCCATTAGGTGAATGGGGAGTAACACTGTGATAATCTCCCGTTAGTTGAATGGGGAGTAACACTGTGGCAAACCCCCGTTAGTTGCATGCGGAGTAAAACTGTGTCAATCTCCATTTAGATGAATGGAGAGTAACACTGTGTCAAAACCACGTAAAGTGAATGGTGAGTAACACTGTGTCAAACCCCCATTAGGTGAATGGGGAGTAACACTGTGTCAAACCCACGTTTGGTGAATGGGGAGTAACAATGTGTCAATGTCCCGTTAGGTGAATGGTCAGTAAAACTGTGTCAAACCCCCGTTAGGTGAATGGGGAGTAATACTGTGTCAAACCCCCGTTAGGTGAATGAGGAGTAACACTGAGTCAAACCCCGTTAGGTGAATGGGGAGTAACACTGTTTTAATCTCCCGTTAGCTGAATGGGGAGTAACACAGTGTCAAACTCCCGTTAGGTGAATGGGGAGTAACATTGTGTCAAACACCGTTAGGTGAATGGGGATTAACACTGTGTCAATCTCCCGTTAGGTGAATGGCGAGTAACAATGTGTCAAACCCCCGTTAGGTGAATGGAGAGTAAAACTGTGTCAAACACCCGTTAGGTGAATGGGGAGTAACATTGTGTCAAACCCCATTAGGTGAATGGGCAGTAACACTGTGTCAGTCTCCCGTTAGGTGAATGGCGAGTAACAATGTGTCAAACACCCGTTAGGTGAATGGAGAGTAAAACTGTGTCAAACCCCCGTTAGGTGAATGGGGAGAAACACTCTGTCAAACCCCCGTTGGGTGAATGGGAAGTAACACTGTGTTAATCTCCCGTTAGGTGAATGGAGAGTAATACTGTGTCAAACCCCCGTTAGGTGAATGGAGAGTAACACTGTGTCAAACCCCCGTTAAGTGAATGAGAAGTAACACCTTGTCAATCTCCCGTTAGTTGAATGAGGAGTAACAATGTGTCAATTTCCTATTAGGTGAATGAGGAGTAACAATGAGTCAATCTCCGGTTAGGTTTATAGGCAGTAACACTGTGTCAATATCCCATTAGGTGAATGGGGAGTAATACTGTGTCTATCTCCCGTTAGATGAATGGTGAGTAATACTGTGTCAATCTCGCATTAGCTGAATGGGGAGTAACTATGTGTCTAACCTCCACTAGGTGAATGGAGAGTAAGACTGTTTCAAACCCCCCTGAGGTGAATGGGGAGTAACACTGTGTCAAACCCCCGTTAGGTGAATGGAGAATAACACTGTGTCAAACCCCCGTTAGGTGAATAGGCAGTAACACTGTTTCAATATCCCGTTAGGTGAATAGGGAGTAACAATGTTTCAATATCCCGTTAGATGAATGGAGAGTAACACTGAGTCAAACCCCCGTTCAGTCAATGGAAAGTAACACTGTGTCAAACCACCGTTCGATGAAAGGAGAGTATCACTGTGTCAAATCCCCGTTAGGTGAATGGGAAGTAACAATGTGACAATCCCCCGTTAGGTGAATGGGGAGTAACACTGTGTCAAACACCCGTTTGGAGAATGGAGAGTAACACTGTGTCAAACCCCCGTTAGGTGAATGGAGAGTAAAACTGTGTCAAACCCACGTTAGGTGAATGGGGAGAAACACTGTGTCAAACCCCCGTTAGGTGAATGGAGAGTAACACTGTGTCAAACCCCCGTTAAGTGAATGGGGAGTAACACTTTGTCAATCGCCCGTTAGTTTAATGAGGAGTAACAATGTGTCAATCTACGGTTAGGTGTATAGGCAGTACAACTCTAAATATCCCATTAGGTGAATGGGGAGTAATACTGTGTTCTTCTCCCGTTAGGTGAATGGAGAGTAATACTGTGTCAATCTCCCGTTAGCTGAATGGGGAGTAACTATGAGTCTAAAACCCGTTAGGTGAATGGGCAGTAACAATGTGTCAATACCCCGTCAGGTGAATAGGGAGTAACACTGTGTCAAACCCCCGTTAGGTGAATGAAGAGTAACACTGTGTCAAACCCCCGTTAGGTGCATGGGGAGTAACACTATGTCGATCTCACGTTCGATGAATGGGGAGTAATACTGTGTCAAACCCCCGTTAGGTGCATGCGGAGTAAAACTGTGTCAATCTCCAGTTAGATGAAAGGGGAGTAACACTGTGTCAAACCCCCGTAAAGTCAATGCCGAGTAACACTTTTTCAAACACCCGTTTGGTGAAAGGGGAGTAACACTGTGTCAAAACCATGTTAAGTGAATGGGGATTAACACTGTGACAACCCGCCGTTAAGTGAATGGGGAGTAACACTGTATCAAAAACCCATTAGGTGAATGGGGAGTAACACTGTGATAATCTCCCGTTAGTTGAATGGGGAGTAACACTGTGGCAAACCCCCGTTAGTTGCATGCGGAGTAAAACTGTGTCAATCTCCATTTAGATGAATGGAGAGTAACACTGTGTCAAAACCACGTAAAGTGAATGGTGAGTAACACCGTGTCAAACCCCCATTAGGTGAATGGGGAGTAACACTGTGTCAAACCCACGTTTGGTGAATGGGGAGTAACAATGTGTCAATGTCCCGTTAGGTGAATGGTCAGTAAAACTGTGTCAAACCCCAGTTAGGTGAATGGGGAGTAATACTGTGTCAAACCACCGTTAGGTGAATGGGGAGTAACACTGAGTCAAACCCCGTTAGGTGAATGGGGAGTAACACTGTTTTAATCTCCCGTTCGCTGAATGGGGAGTAACACAGTGTCAAACTCCCGTTAGCTGAATGGGGAGTAACACTGTGTCAAACCCCCGTGAGGTGAATGGGGAGTAACACTGTGTCAAACCCCCGTTTGGAGAATGGAGAGTAACACTGTGTCAAACCCCCGTTAGGTGAATGGAGAGTAAAACTGTGTCAAACCCACGTTAGGTGAATGGGGAGAAACACTGTGTCAAACCCCCGTTAGGTGAATGGAGAGTAACACTGTGTCAAACCCCCGTTAAGTGAATGGGGAGTAACACTTTGTCAATCGCCCGTTAGTTGAATGAGGAGTAACAATGTGTCAATCTACGGTTAGGTGTATAGGCAGTACAACTCTAAATATCCCATTAGGTGAATGGGGAGTAATACTGTGTTCTTCTCCCGTTAGGTGAATGGAGAGTAATACTGTGTCAATCTCCCGTTAGCTGAATGGGGAGTAACTATGAGTCTAAAACCCGTTAGGTGAATGGGCAGTAACAATGTGTCAATACCCCGTTAGGTGAATGGGGAGTAACACTGTGTCAAACCCCCGTTAGGTGAATGAAGAGTAACACTGTGTCAAACCCCCGTTAGGTGCATGGGGAGTAACACTATGTCGATCTCACGTTAGATGAATGGGGAGTAATACTGTGTCAAACCCCCGTTAGGTGCATGCGGAGTAAAACTGTGTCAATCTCCAGTTAGATGAAAGGGGAGTAACACTGTGTCAAACCCCCGTAAAGTCAATGCCGAGTAACACTTTTTCAAACACCCGTTTGGTGAAAGGGGAGTAACACTGTGTCAAAACCATGTTAAGTGAATGGGGATTAACACTGTGACAACCCGCCGTTAAGTGAATGGGGAGTAACACTGTATCAAAAACCCATTAGGTGAATGGGGAGTAACACTGTGATAATCTCCCGTTAGTTGAATGGGGAGTAACACTGTGGCAAACCCCCGTTAGTTGCATGCGGAGTAAAACTGTGTCAATCTCCATTTAGATGAATGGAGAGTAACACTGTGTCAAAACCACGTAAAGTGAATGGTGAGTAACACTGTGTCAAACCCCCATTAGGTGAATGGGGAGTAACACTGTGTCAAACCCACGTTTGGTGAATGGGGAGTAACAATGTGTCAATGTCCCGTTAGGTGAATGGTCAGTAAAACTGTGTCAAACCCCCGTTAGGTGAATGGGGAGTAATACTGTGTCAAACCCCCGTTAGGTGAATGGGGAGTAACACTGAGTCAAACCCCGTTAGGTGAATGGGGAGTAACACTGTTTTAATCTCCCGTTAGCTGAATGGGGAGTAACACAGTGTCAAACTCCCGTTAGCTGAATGGGGAGTAACACTGTGTCAAACTCCCGTTAGGTGAATGGGGAGTAACATTGTGTCAAACACCGTTAGGTGAATGGGGATTAACACTGTGTCAATCTCCCGTTAGGTGAATGGCGAGTAACAATGTGTCAAACCCCCGTTAGGTGAATGGAGAGTAAAACTGTGTCAAACACCCGTTAGGTGAATGGGGAGTAACATTGTGTCAAACCCCATTAGGTGAATGGGCAGTAACACTGTGTCAGTCTCCCGTTAGGTGAATGGCGAGTAACAATGTGTCAAACACCCGTTAGGTGAATGGAGAGTAAAACTGTGTCAAACCCCCGTTAGGTGAATGGGGAGAAACACTCTGTCAAACCCCCGTTGGGTGAATGGGAAGTAACACTGTGTTAATCTCCCGTTAGGTGAATGGAGAGTAATACTGTGTCAAACCCCCGTTAGGTGAATGGAGAGTAACACTGTGTCAAACCCCCGTTAAGTGAATGAGAAGTAACACCTTGTCAATCTCCCGTTAGTTGAATGAGGAGTAACAATGTGTCAATTTCCTATTAGGTGAATGAGGAGTAACAATGAGTCAATCTCCGGTTAGGTTTATAGGCAGTAACACTGTGTCAATATCCCATTAGGTGAATGGGGAGTAATACTGTGTCTATCTCCCGTTAGATGAATGGTGAGTAATACTGTGTCAATCTCGCATTAGCTGAATGGGGAGTAACTATGTGTCTAACCTCCACTAGGTGAATGGAGAGTAACACTGTTTCAAACCCCCGTGAGGTGAATGGGGAGTAACACTGTGTCAAACCCCCGTTAGGTGAATGGAGAATAACACTGTGTCAAACCCCCGTTAGGTGAATGGGCAGTAACACTGTTTCAATATCCCGTTAGGTGAATAGGGAGTAACAATGTTTCAATATCCCGTTAGATGAATGGAGAGTAACACTGAGTCAAACCCCCGTTCAGTCAATGGAAAGTAACACTGTGTCAAACCACCCTTCGGTGAAAGGAGAGTATCACTGTGTCAAATCCCCGTTAGGTGAATGGGAAGTAACAATGTGTCAATCCCCCGTTAGGTGAATGGGGAGTAACACTGTGTCAAACACCCGTTTGGAGAATGGAGAGTAACACTGTGTCAAACCCCCGTTAGGTGAATGGAGAGTAAAACTGTGTCAAACCCACGTTAGGTGAATGGGGAGAAACACTGTGTCAAACCCCCGTTAGGTGAATGGAGAGTAACACTGTGTCAAACCCCCGTTAAGTGAATGGGGAGTAACACTTTGTCAATCGCCCGTTAGTTGAATGAGGAGTAACAATGTGTCAATCTACGGTTAGGTGTATAGGCAGTACAACTCTAAATATCCCATTAGGTGAATGGGGAGTAATACTGTGTTCTTCTCCCGTTAGGTGAATGGAGAGTAATACTGTGTCAATCTCCCGTTAGCTGAATGGGGAGTAACTATGAGTCTAAAACCCGTTAGGTGAATGGGCAGTAACAATGTGTCAATACCCCGTTAGGTGAATGGGGAGTAACACTGTGTCAAAACCCCGTTAGGTGAATGGAGAGTAACACTGTGTCAAACCCCCGTTAGGTGCATGGGGAGTAACACTATGTCGATCTCACGTTAGATGAATGGGGAGTAATACTGTGTCAAACCCCCGTTAGGTGCATGCGGAGTAAAACTGTGTCAATCTCCAGTTAGATGAAAGGGGAGTAACACTGTGTCAAACCCCCGTAAAGTCAATGCCGAGTAACACTTTTTCAAACACCCGTTTGGTGAAAGGGGAGTAACACTGTGTCAAACCCATGTTAAGTGAATGGGGATTAACACTGTGACAACCCGCCGTTAAGTGAATGGGGAGTAACACTGTATCAAAAACCCATTAGGTGAATGGGGAGTAACACTGTGATAATCTCCCGTTAGTTGAATGGGGAGTAACACTGAGGCAAACCCCCGTTAGTTGCATGCGGAGTAAAACTGTGTCAATCTCCATTTAGATGAATGGAGAGTAACACTGTGTCAAAACCACGTAAAGTGAATGGTGAGTAACACTGTGTCAAACCCCCATTAGGTGAATGGGGAGTAACACTGTGTCAAACCCACGTTTGGTGAATGGGGAGTAACAATGTGTCAATGTCCCGTTAGGTGAATGGTCAGTAAAACTGTGTCAAACCCCCGTTAGGTGAATGGGGAGTAATACTGTGTCAAACCCCCGTTAGGTGAATGAGGAGTAACACTGAGTCAAACCCCGTTAGGTGAATGGGGAGTAACACTGTTTTAATCTCCCGTTAGCTGAATGGGGAGTAACACAGTGTCAAACTCCCGTTAGGTGAATGGGGAGTAACATTGTGTCAAACACCGTTAGGTGAATGGGGATTAACACTGTGTCAATCTCCCGTTAGGTGAATGGCGAGTAACAATGTGTCAAACCCCCGTTAGGTGAATGGAGAGTAAAACTGTGTCAAACACCCGTTAGGTGAATGGGGACTAACATTGTGTCAAACCCCATTAGGTGAATGGGCAGTAACACTGTGTCAGTCTCCCGTTAGGTGAATGGCGAGTAACAATGTGTCAAACACCCGTTAGGTGAATGGAGAGTAAAACTGTGTCAAACCCCCGTTAGGTGAATGGGGAGAAACACTCTGTCAAACCCCCGTTGGGTGAATGGGAAGTAACACTGTGTTAATCTCCCGTTAGGTGAATGGAGAGTAATACTGTGTCAAACCCCCGTTAGGTGAATGGAGAGTAACACTGTGTCAAACCCCCGTTAAGTGAATGAGAAGTAACACCTTGTCAATCTCCCGTTAGTTGAATGAGGAGTAACAATGTGTCAATTTCCTATTAGGTGAATGAGGAGTAACAATGAGTCAATCTCCGGTTAGGTTTATAGGCAGTAACACTGTGTCAATATCCCATTAGGTGAATGGGGAGTAATACTGTGTCTATCTCCCGTTAGATGAATGGTGAGTAATACTGTGTCAATCTCGCATTAGCTGAATGGGGAGTAACTATGTGTCTAACCTCCACTAGGTGAATGGAGAGTAAGACTGTTTCAAACCCCCGTGAGGTGAATGGGGAGTAACACTGTGTCAAACCCCCGTTAGGTGAATGGAGAATAACACTGTGTCAAACCCCCGTTAGGTGAATGGGCAGTAACACTGTTTCAATATCCCGTTAGGTGAATAGGGAGTAACAATGTTTCAATATCCCGTTAGATGAATGGAGAGTAACACTGAGTCAAACCCCCGTTCAGTCAATGGAAAGTAACACTGTGTCAAACCACCGTTCGATGAAAGGAGAGTATCACTGTGTCAAATCCCCGTTAGGTGAATGGGAAGTAACAATGTGTCAATCCCCCGTTAGGTGAATGGGGAGTAACACTGTGTCAAACACCCGTTTGGAGAATGGAGAGTAACACTGTGTCAAACCCCCGTTAGGTGAATGGAGAGTAAAACTGTGTCAAACCCACGTTAGGTGAATGGGGAGAAACACTGTGTCAAACCCCCGTTAGGTGAATGGAGAGTAACACTGTGTCAAACCCCCGTTAAGTGAATGGGGAGTAACACTTTGTCAATCGCCCGTTAGTTGAATGAGGAGTAACAATGTGTCAATCTACGGTTAGGTGTATAGGCAGTACAACTCTAAATATCCCATTAGGTGAATGGGGAGTAATACTGTGTTCTTCTCCCGTTAGGTGAATGGAGAGTAATACTGTGTCAATCTCCCGTTAGCTGAATGGGGAGTAACTATGAGTCTAAAACCCGTTAGGTGAATGGGCAGTAACAATGTGTCAATACCCCGTTAGGTGAATGGGGAGTAACACTGTGTCAAACCCCCGTTAGGTGAATGGAGAGTAACACTGTGTCAAACCCCCGTTAGGTGCATGGGGAGTAACACTATGTCGATCTCACGTTAGATGAATGGGGAGTAATACTGTGTCAAACCCCCGTTAGGTGCATGCGGAGTAAAACTGTGTCAATCTCCAGTTAGATGAAAGGGGAGTAACACTGTGTCAAACCCCCGTAAAGTCAATGCCGAGTAACACTTTTTCAAACACCCGTTTGGTGAAAGGGGAGTAACACTGTGTCAAACCCATGTTAAGTGAATGGGGATTAACACTGTGACAACCCGCCGTTAAGTGAATGGGGAGTAACACTGTATCAAAAACCCATTAGGTGAATGGGGAGTAACACTGTGATAATCTCCCGTTAGTTGAATGGGGAGTAACACTGAGGCAAACCCCCGTTAGTTGCATGCGGAGTAAAACTGTGTCAATCTCCATTTAGATGAATGGAGAGTAACACTGTGTCAAAACCACGTAAAGTGAATGGTGAGTAACACTGTGTCAAACCCCCATTAGGTGAATGGGGAGTAACACTGTGTCAAACCCACGTTTGGTGAATGGGGAGTAACAATGTGTCAATGTCCCGTTAGGTGAATGGTCAGTAAAACTGTGTCAAACCCCCGTTAGGTGAATGGGGAGTAATACTGTGTCAAACCCCCGTTAGGTGAATGAGGAGTAACACTGAGTCAAACCCCGTTAGGTGAATGGGGAGTAACACTGTTTTAATCTCCCGTTAGCTGAATGGGGAGTAACACAGTGTCAAACTCCCGTTAGGTGAATGGGGAGTAACATTGTGTCAAACACCGTTAGGTGAATGGGGATTAACACTGTGTCAATCTCCCGTTAGGTGAATGGCGAGTAACAATGTGTCAAACCCCCGTTAGGTGAATGGAGAGTAAAACTGTGTCAAACACCCGTTAGGTGAATGGGGACTAACATTGTGTCAAACCCCATTAGGTGAATGGGCAGTAACACTGTGTCAGTCTCCCGTTAGGTGAATGGCGAGTAACAATGTGTCAAACACCCGTTAGGTGAATGGAGAGTAAAACTGTGTCAAACCCCCGTTAGGTGAATGGGGAGAAACACTCTGTCAAACCCCCGTTGGGTGAATGGGAAGTAACACTGTGTTAATCTCCCGTTAGGTGAATGGAGAGTAATACTGTGTCAAACCCCCGTTAGGTGAATGGAGAGTAACACTGTGTCAAACCCCCGTTAAGTGAATGAGAAGTAACACCTTGTCAATCTCCCGTTAGTTGAATGAGGAGTAACAATGTGTCAATTTCCTATTAGGTGAATGAGGAGTAACAATGAGTCAATCTCCGGTTAGGTTTATAGGCAGTAACACTGTGTCAATATCCCATTAGGTGAATGGGGAGTAATACTGTGTCTATCTCCCGTTAGATGAATGGTGAGTAATACTGTGTCAATCTCGCATTAGCTGAATGGGGAGTAACTATGTGTCTAACCTCCACTAGGTGAATGGAGAGTAAGACTGTTTCAAACCCCCGTGAGGTGAATGGGGAGTAACACTGTGTCAAACCCCCGTTAGGTGAATGGAGAATAACACTGTGTCAAACCCCCGTTAGGTGAATGGGCAGTAACACTGTTTCAATATCCCGTTAGGTGAATAGGGAGTAACAATGTTTCAATATCCCGTTAGATGAATGGAGAGTAACACTGAGTCAAACCCCCGTTCAGTCAATGGAAAGTAACACTGTGTCAAACCACCGTTCGATGAAAGGAGAGTATCACTGTGTCAAATCCCCGTTAGGTGAATGGGAAGTAACAATGTGTCAATCCCCCGTTAGGTGAATGGGGAGTAACACTGTGTCAAACACCCGTTTGGAGAATGGAGAGTAACACTGTGTCAAACCCCCGTTAGGTGAATGGAGAGTAAAACTGTGTCAAACCCACGTTAGGTGAATGGGGAGAAACACTGTGTCAAACCCCCGTTAGGTGAATGGAGAGTAACACTGTGTCAAACCCCCGTTAAGTGAATGGGGAGTAACACTTTGTCAATCGCCCGTTAGTTGAATGAGGAGTAACAATGTGTCAATCTACGGTTAGGTGTATAGGCAGTACAACTCTAAATATCCCATTAGGTGAATGGGGAGTAATACTGTGTTCTTCTCCCGTTAGGTGAATGGAGAGTAATACTGTGTCAATCTCCCGTTAGCTGAATGGGGAGTAACTATGAGTCTAAAACCCGTTAGGTGAATGGGCAGTAACAATGTGTCAATACCCCGTTAGGTGAATGGGGAGTAACACTGTGTCAAACCCCCGTTAGGTGAATGGAGAGTAACACTGTGTCAAACCCCCGTTAGGTGCATGGGGAGTAACACTATGTCGATCTCACGTTAGATGAATGGGGAGTAATACTGTGTCAAACCCCCGTTAGGTGCATGCGGAGTAAAACTGTGTCAATCTCCAGTTAGATGAAAGGGGAGTAACACTGTGTCAAACCCCCGTAAAGTCAATGCCGAGTAACACTTTTTCAAACACCCGTTTGGTGAAAGGGGAGTAACACTGTGTCAAACCCATGTTAAGTGAATGGGGATTAACACTGTGACAACCCGCCGTTAAGTGAATGGGGAGTAACACTGTATCAAAAACCCATTAGGTGAATGGGGAGTAACACTGTGATAATCTCCCGTTAGTTGAATGGGGAGTAACACTGTGGCAAACCCCCGTTAGTTGCATGCGGAGTAAAACTGTGTCAATCTCCATTTAGATGAATGGAGAGTAACACTGTGTCAAAACCACGTAAAGTGAATGGTGAGTAACACTGTGTCAAACCCCCATTAGGTGAATGGGGAGTAACACTGTGTCAAACCCACGTTTGGTGAATGGGGAGTAACAATGTGTCAATGTCCCGTTAGGTGAATGGTCAGTAAAACTGTGTCAAACCCCCGTTAGGTGAATGGGGAGTAATACTGTGTCAAACCCCCGTTAGGTGAATGAGGAGTAACACTGAGTCAAACCCCGTTAGGTGAATGGGGAGTAACACTGTTTTAATCTCCCGTTAGCTGAATGGGGAGTAACACAGTGTCAAACTCCCGTTAGGTGAATGGGGAGTAACATTGTGTCAAACACCGTTAGGTGAATGGGGATTAACACTGTGTCAATCTCCCGTTAGGTGAATGGCGAGTAACAATGTGTCAAACCCCCGTTAGGTGAATGGAGAGTAAAACTGTGTCAAACACCCGTTAGGTGAATGGGGAGTAACATTGTGTCAAACCCCATTAGGTGAATGGGCAGTAACACTGTGTCAGTCTCCCGTTAGGTGAATGGCGAGTAACAATGTGTCAAACACCCGTTAGGTGAATGGAGAGTAAAACTGTGTCAAACCCCCGTTAGGTGAATGGGGAGAAACACTCTGTCAAACCCCCGTTGGGTGAATGGGAAGTAACACTGTGTTAATCTCCCGTTAGGTGAATGGAGAGTAATACTGTGTCAAACCCCCGTTAGGTGAATGGAGAGTAACACTGTGTCAAACCCCCGTTAAGTGAATGAGAAGTAACACCTTGTCAATCTCCCGTTAGTTGAATGAGGAGTAACAATGTGTCAATTTCCTATTAGGTGAATGAGGAGTAACAATGAGTCAATCTCCGGTTAGGTTTATAGGCAGTAACACTGTGTCAATATCCCATTAGGTGAATGGGGAGTAATACTGTGTCTATCTCCCGTTAGATGAATGGTGAGTAATACTGTGTCAATCTCGCATTAGCTGAATGGGGAGTAACTATGTGTCTAACCTCCACTAGGTGAATGGAGAGTAAGACTGTTTCAAACCCCCCTGAGGTGAATGGGGAGTAACACTGTGTCAAACCCCCGTTAGGTGAATGGAGAATAACACTGTGTCAAACCCCCGTTAGGTGAATGGGCAGTAACACTGTTTCAATATCCCGTTAGGTGAATAGGGAGTAACAATGTTTCAATATCCCGTTAGATGAATGGAGAGTAACACTGAGTCAAACCCCCGTTCAGTCAATGGAAAGTAACACTGTGTCAAACCACCGTTCGATGAAAGGAGAGTATCACTGTGTCAAATCCCCGTTAGGTGAATGGGAAGTAACAATGTGACAATCCCCCGTTAGGTGAATGGGGAGTAACACTGTGTCAAACACCCGTTTGGAGAATGGAGAGTAACACTGTGTCAAACCCCCGTTAGGTGAATGGAGAGTAAAACTGTGTCAAACCCACGTTAGGTGAATGGGGAGTAACACTGTGTCAAACCCCCGTTAGGTGAATGGAGAGTAACACTGTGTCAAACCCCCGTTAAGTGAATGGGGAGTAACACTTTGTCAATCGCCCGTTAGTTTAATGAGGAGTAACAATGTGTCAATCTACGGTTAGGTGTATAGGCAGTACAACTCTAAATATCCCATTAGGTGAATGGGGAGTAATACTGTGTTCTTCTCCCGTTAGGTGAATGGAGAGTAATACTGTGTCAATCTCCCGTTAGCTGAATGGGGAGTAACTATGAGTCTAAAACCCGTTAGGTGAATGGGCAGTAACAATGTGTCAATACCCCGTCAGGTGAATAGGGAGTAACACTGTGTCAAACCCCCGTTAGGTGAATGAAGAGTAACACTGTGTCAAACCCCCGTTAGGTGCATGGGGAGTAACACTATGTCGATCTCACGTTCGATGAATGGGGAGTAATACTGTGTCAAACCCCCGTTAGGTGCATGCGGAGTAAAACTGTGTCAATCTCCAGTTAGATGAAAGGGGAGTAACACTGTGTCAAACCCCCGTAAAGTCAATGCCGAGTAACACTTTTTCAAACACCCGTTTGGTGAAAGGGGAGTAACACTGTGTCAAAACCATGTTAAGTGAATGGGGATTAACACTGTGACAACCCGCCGTTAAGTGAATGGGGAGTAACACTGTATCAAAAACCCATTAGGTGAATGGGGAGTAACACTGTGATAATCTCCCGTTAGTTGAATGGGGAGTAACACTGTGGCAAACCCCCGTTAGTTGCATGCGGAGTAAAACTGTGTCAATCTCCATTTAGATGAATGGAGAGTAACACTGTGTCAAAACCACGTAAAGTGAATGGTGAGTAACACCGTGTCAAACCCCCATTAGGTGAATGGGGAGTAACACTGTGTCAAACCCACGTTTGGTGAATGGGGAGTAACAATGTGTCAATGTCCCGTTAGGTGAATGGTCAGTAAAACTGTGTCAAACCCCAGTTAGGTGAATGGGGAGTAATACTGTGTCAAACCACCGTTAGGTGAATGGGGAGTAACACTGAGTCAAACCCCGTTAGGTGAATGGGGAGTAACACTGTTTTAATCTCCCGTTCGCTGAATGGGGAGTAACACAGTGTCAAACTCCCGTTAGCTGAATGGGGAGTAACACTGTGTCAAACCCCCGTGAGGTGAATGGGGAGTAACACTGTGTCAAACCCCCGTTAGGTGAATGGAGAATAACACTGTGTCAAACCCCCGTTAGGTGAATGGGCAGTAACACTGTTTCAATATCCCGTTAGGTGAATAGGGAGTAACAATGTTTCAATATCCCGTTAGATGAATGGAGTGTAACACTGAGTCAAACCCCCGTTCAGTCAATGGAAAGTAACACTGTGTCAAACTACCGTTCGGTGAAAGGAGAGTATCACTGTGTCAAATCCCCATTAGGTGAATGGGAAGTAACAATGTGTCAATCCCCCGTTAGGTGAATGGGGAGTAACACTGTGTCAAACACCCGTTTGGAGAATGGAGAGTAACACTGTGTCAAACCCCCGTTAGGTGAATGGAGAGTAAAACTGTGTCAAACCCACGTTAGGTGAATGGAGAGAAACACTGTGTCAAACCCCCGTTGGGTGAATGGGAAGTAACACTGTGTCAATCTCCCATTAGGTGAATGGAGAGTAATACTTTGTCAAACCCCCGTTAGGTGAATGGAGAGTAGCACTGTGTCAAACCCGCGTTAAGTGAATGGGAAGTAACACTTTGTCAATCTCCCGTTAGTTGAATGATGAGTAACAATATGTCAATTTCCCATTAGGTGAATGAGGAGTAACAATGTGTCAATCTCCGGTTAGGTTAATAGTCAGTAACATTGTGTCAATATCCCATTAGGAGAATGGGGAGTAATACTGTGTCCATCTCCCGTTAGATGAATGGTGAGTAATACTGTGTCAATCTCCCGTTAGCTGGATGGGGAGTAACTATGTGTCTAACCTCCGTTAGGTGAATGGAGAGTAACACTGTTTCAAACCCCCGTTAGGTGAATGGGGAGTAACACTGTGTCAAACCCCCGTTCAGTGAATGGAGAGTAACACTGTGTCAAACCCCTGTTAGGTGAATGGGGAGTAACACTGTTTCAATATCCGGTTAGGTGAATGGGGAGAAAAATGTGTCAATATCCCGTTAGATGAATGGAGAGTAACACTGTGTCAAACCCCCGTTAGGTGAATGGAGAGTAACACTGTGTCAAACCACCGTTCGGTGAAAGGAGAGTATCACTGTGTCAAATCCCCATTAGGTGAATAGGAAGTAACAATGTGTCAATCCCCCGTTAGGTGAATGGGGAGTAACACTGTGTCAAACCCCCATGAGGTGAATGGGAATTAATACTGTGTCAAACCAACGTTCGGTGAATGGAGAGTAACACTGTGTCAAACTCCCGTTAGGTGAATGGGGAGTAACACTGTTTCAAACCCCCATAAGGTGAATGGAGAGTAACACTGTGTCAAGCCCCCGTTAGGTTAATGGTGAGTAACACTGTGCCAAACCCCCGTTAGGTGAATGAAGAGTAACACTGTGTCAAACTCCCATTAGGTGAATGGAGAGTAACACTGTGTCAAAACCCCGTTAGGTGAATTGAGAGTAACACTGTGTCAAAACCCGGTTAACTGAATGTTGAGTAACACTTTCACCATCTCCTTTTAGTTGAATGAGGAGTAACAATGTGTCAATTTCCCGTTAGGTGAATGGAGAGTAACAATGTGTCAATCTCTGGTTAGTTGTATAGGCAGTAACACTGTGTCAACATCCCATTAGGTGAATGTAGAGTAACAATGTTTCAAACCCGCGTTAGGTGAATGGGCAGTAACAATGTGTCAAACCCCCGTTAGGTGAATGGGGATTAACAATGTGTCAAACCCCCGTTAGCTGAATGGGAAGTAACATTGTGTCAAACCCCCATTAGCTGAATGGGAAGTAACAATGTGTCAAACCCCAGTTAGCTGAATGGAGAGTACCACTGTGTCAAACCCCCGTTAGGTGAAAGGCGAGAAAAACTGTGTCAAGCCCCGTTGGGTGAATGCGAAGTAACACTGTGTCATTCTCCCGTTAGGTGAATGGAGAGTAATACTGTGTCAACCCCCGTTAGGTGAATGAGGAGTAACACTGTGTCAAACCCCCGTTAGGTGAATGGAGAGTAAAACTGTGTCAAACCCCCGTTAGGTGAATGGAGAGTAACACTGTGTCAAACCCCCGTTAAGTGAATGGGGAGTAACACTTTGTCAATCGCCCGTTAGTTGAATGAGGAGTAACAATGTGTCAATCTACGGTTAGGTGTATAGGCAGTACAACTCTAAATATCCCATTAGGTGAATGGGGAGTAATACTGTGTTCTTCTCCCGTTAGGTGAATGGAGAGTAATACTGTGTCAATCTCCCGTTAGCTGAATGGGGAGTAACTATGAGTCTAAAACCCGTTAGGTGAATGGGCAGTAACAATGTGTCAATACCCCGTTAGGTGAATGAGGAGTAACACTGTGTCAAACCCCCGTTAGGTGAATGGAGAGTAAAACTGTGTCAAACCCCCGTTAGGTGAATGGAGAGTAACACTGTGTCAAACCCCCGTTAAGTGAATGGGGAGTAACACTTTGTCAATCGCCCGTTAGTTGAATGAGGAGTAACAATGTGTCAATCTACTGTTAGGTGTATAGGCAGTACAACTCTCAATATCCCATTAGGTGAATGGGGAGTAATACTGTGTTCTTCTCCCGTTAGGTGAATGGAGAGTAATACTGTGTCAATCTCCCGTTAGCTGAATGGGGAGTAACTATGAGTCTAAAACCCGTTAGGTGAATGGGCAGTAACAATGTGTCAATACCCCGTTAGGTGAATGGGGAGTAACACTGTGTCAAACCCCCGTTAGGTGAATGGAGAGTAACACTGTGTCAAACCCCCGTTAGGTGCATGGGGAGTAACACTATGTCGATCTCACGTTAGATGAATGGGGAGTAATACTGTGTCAAACCCCCGTTAGGTGCATGCGGAGTAAAACTGTGTCAATCTCCAGTTAGATGAAAGGGGAGTAACACTGTGTCAAACCCCCGTAAAGTCAATGCCGAGTAACACTTTTTCAAACACCCGTTTGGTGAAAGGGGAGTAACACTGTGTCAAACCCATGTTAAGTGAATGGGGATTAACACTGTGACAACCCGCCGTTAAGTGAATGGGGAGTAACACTGTATCAAAAACCCATTAGGTGAATGGGGAGTAACACTGTGATAATCTCCCGTTAGTTGAATGGGGAGTAACACTGTGGCAAACCCCCGTTAGTTGCATGCGGAGTAAAACTGTGTCAATCTCCATTTAGATGAATGGAGAGTAACACTGTGTCAAAACCACGTAAAGTGAATGGTGAGTAACACTGTGTCAAACCCCCATTAGGTGAATGGGGAGTAACACTGTGTCAAACCCACGTTTGGTGAATGGGGAGTAACAATGTGTCAATGTCCCGTTAGGTGAATGGTCAGTAAAACTGTGTCAAACCCCCGTTAGGTGAATGGGGAGTAATACTTGTCAAACCCCCGTTAGGTGAATGGGGAGTAACACTGAGTCAAACCCCGTTAGGTGAATGGGGAGTAACACTGTTTTAATCTCCCGTTAGCTGAATGGGGAGTAACACAGTGTCAAACTCCCGTTAGCTGAATGGGGAGTAACACTGTGTCAAACTCCCGTTAGGTGAATGGGGAGTAACATTGTGTCAAACACCGTTAGGTGAATGGGGATTAACACTGTGTCAATCTCCCGTTAGGTGAATGGCGAGTAACAATGTGTCAAACCCCCGTTAGGTGAATGGAGAGTAAAACTGTGTCAAACACCCGTTAGGTGAATGGGGAGTAACATTGTGTCAAACCCCATTAGGTGAATGGGCAGTAACACTGTGTCAGTCTCCCGTTAGGTGAATGGCGAGTAACAATGTGTCAAACACCCGTTAGGTGAATGGAGAGTAAAACTGTGTCAAACCCCCGTTAGGTGAATGGGGAGAAACACTCTGTCAAACCCCCGTTGGGTGAATGGGAAGTAACACTGTGTTAATCTCCCGTTAGGTGAATGGAGAGTAATACTGTGTCAAACCCCCGTTAGGTGAATGGAGAGTAACACTGTGTCAAACCCCCGTTAAGTGAATGAGAAGTAACACCTTGTCAATCTCCCGTTAGTTGAATGAGGAGTAACAATGTGTCAATTTCCTATTAGGTGAATGAGGAGTAACAATGAGTCAATCTCCGGTTAGGTTTATAGGCAGTAACACTGTGTCAATATCCCATTAGGTGAATGGGGAGTAATACTGTGTCTATCTCCCGTTAGATGAATGGTGAGTAATACTGTGTCAATCTCGCATTAGCTGAATGGGGAGTAACTATGTGTCTAACCTCCACTAGGTGAATGGAGAGTAACACTGTTTCAAACCCCCGTGAGGTGAATGGGGAGTAACACTGTGTCAAACCCCCGTTAGGTGAATGGAGAATAACACTGTGTCAAACCCCCGTTAGGTGAATGGGCAGTAACACTGTTTCAATATCCCGTTAGGTGAATAGGGAGTAACAATGTTTCAATATCCCGTTAGATGAATGGAGAGTAACACTGAGTCAAACCCCCGTTCAGTCAATGGAAAGTAACACTGTGTCAAACCACCCTTCGGTGAAAGGAGAGTATCACTGTGTCAAATCCCCGTTAGGTGAATGGGAAGTAACAATGTGTCAATCCCCCGTTAGGTGAATGGGGAGTAACACTGTGTCAAACACCCGTTTGGAGAATGGAGAGTAACACTGTGTCAAACCCCTGTTAGGTGAATGGGGAGTAACACTGTTTCAATATCCGGTTAGGTGAATGGGGAGAAAAATGTGTCAATATCCCGTTAGATGAATGGAGAGTAACACTGTGTCAAACCCCCGTTAGGTGAATGGAGAGTAACACTGTGTCAAACCACCGTTCGGTGAAAGGAGAGTATCACTGTGTCAAATCCCCATTAGGTGAATAGGAAGTAACAATGTGTCAATCCCCCGTTAGGTGAATGGGGAGTAACACTGTGTCAAACCCCCATGAGGTGAATGGGAATTAATACTGTGTCAAACCAACGTTCGGTGAATGGAGAGTAACACTGTGTCAAACTCCCGTTAGGTGAATGGGGAGTAACACTGTTTCAAACCCCCATAAGGTGAATGGAGAGTAACACTGTGTCAAGCCCCCGTTAGGTTAATGGTGAGTAACACTGTGTCAAACCCCCGTTAGGTGAATGAAGAGTAACACTGTGTCAAACTCCCATTAGGTGAATGGAGAGTAACACTGTGTCAAAACCCCGTTAGGTGAATTGAGAGTAACACTGTGTCAAAACCCGGTTAACTGAATGTTGAGTAACACTTTCACCATCTCCTTTTAGTTGAATGAGGAGTAACAATGTGTCAATTTCCCGTTAGGTGAATGGAGAGTAACAATGTGTCAATCTCTGGTTAGTTGTATAGGCAGTAACACTGTGTCAACATCCCATTAGGTGAATGTAGAGTAACAATGTTTCAAACCCGCGTTAGGTGAATGGGCAGTAACAATGTGTCAAACCCCCGTTAGGTGAATGGGGATTAACAATGTGTCAAACCCCCGTTAGCTGAATGGGAAGTAACATTGTGTCAAACCCCCATTAGCTGAATGGGAAGTAACAATGTGTCAAACCCCAGTTAGCTGAATGGAGAGTAACACTGTGTCAAACCCCCGTTAGGTGAAAGGCGAGAAAAACTGTGTCAAGCCCCGTTGGGTGAATGCGAAGTAACACTGTGTCATTCTCCCGTTAGGTGAATGGAGAGTAATACTGTGTCAACCCCCGTTAGGTGAATGAGGAGTAACACTGTGTCAAACCCCCGTTAGGTGAATGGAGAGTAAAACTGTGTCAAACCCCCGTTAGGTGAATGGAGAGTAACACTGTGTCAAACCCCCGTTAAGTGAATGGGGAGTAACACTTTGTCAATCGCCCGTTAGTTGAATGAGGAGTAACAATGTGTCAATCTACGGTTAGGTGTATAGGCAGTACAACTCTAAATATCCCATTAGGTGAATGGGGAGTAATACTGTGTTCTTCTCCCGTTAGGTGAATGGAGAGTAATACTGTGTCAATCTCCCGTTAGCTGAATGGGGAGTAACTATGAGTCTAAAACCCGTTAGGTGAATGGGCAGTAACAATGTGTCAATACCCCGTTAGGTGAATGAGGAGTAACACTGTGTCAAACCCCCGTTAGGTGAATGGAGAGTAAAACTGTGTCAAACCCCCGTTAGGTGAATGGAGAGTAACACTGTGTCAAACCCCCGTTAAGTGAATGGGGAGTAACACTTTGTCAATCGCCCGTTAGTTGAATGAGGAGTAACAATGTGTCAATCTACTGTTAGGTGTATAGGCAGTACAACTCTCAATATCCCATTAGGTGAATGGGGAGTAATACTGTGTTCTTCTCCCGTTAGGTGAATGGAGAGTAATACTGTGTCAATCTCCCGTTAGCTGAATGGGGAGTAACTATGAGTCTAAAACCCGTTAGGTGAATGGGCAGTAACAATGTGTCAATACCCCGTTAGGTGAATGGGGAGTAACACTGTGTCAAACCCCCGTTAGGTGAATGGAGAGTAACACTGTGTCAAACCCCCGTTAGGTGCATGGGGAGTAACACTATGTCGATCTCACGTTAGATGAATGGGGAGTAATACTGTGTCAAACCCCCGTTAGGTGCATGCGGAGTAAAACTGTGTCAATCTCCAGTTAGATGAAAGGGGAGTAACACTGTGTCAAACCCCCGTAAAGTCAATGCCGAGTAACACTTTTTCAAACACCCGTTTGGTGAAAGGGGAGTAACACTGTGTCAAACCCATGTTAAGTGAATGGGGATTAACACTGTGACAACCCGCCGTTAAGTGAATGGGGAGTAACACTGTATCAAAAACCCATTAGGTGAATGGGGAGTAACACTGTGATAATCTCCCGTTAGTTGAATGGGGAGTAACACTGTGGCAAACCCCCGTTAGTTGCATGCGGAGTAAAACTGTGTCAATCTCCATTTAGATGAATGGAGAGTAACACTGTGTCAAAACCACGTAAAGTGAATGGTGAGTAACACTGTGTCAAACCCCCATTAGGTGAATGGGGAGTAACACTGTGTCAAACCCACGTTTGGTGAATGGGGAGTAACAATGTGTCAATGTCCCGTTAGGTGAATGGTCAGTAAAACTGTGTCAAACCCCCGTTAGGTGAATGGGGAGTAATACTTGTCAAACCCCCGTTAGGTGAATGGGGAGTAACACTGAGTCAAACCCCGTTAGGTGAATGGGGAGTAACACTGTTTTAATCTCCCGTTAGCTGAATGGGGAGTAACACAGTGTCAAACTCCCGTTAGCTGAATGGGGAGTAACACTGTGTCAAACTCCCGTTAGGTGAATGGGGAGTAACATTGTGTCAAACACCGTTAGGTGAATGGGGATTAACACTGTGTCAATCTCCCGTTAGGTGAATGGCGAGTAACAATGTGTCAAACCCCCGTTAGGTGAATGGAGAGTAAAACTGTGTCAAACACCCGTTAGGTGAATGGGGAGTAACATTGTGTCAAACCCCATTAGGTGAATGGGCAGTAACACTGTGTCAGTCTCCCGTTAGGTGAATGGCGAGTAACAATGTGTCAAACACCCGTTAGGTGAATGGAGAGTAAAACTGTGTCAAACCCCCGTTAGGTGAATGGGGAGAAACACTCTGTCAAACCCCCGTTGGGTGAATGGGAAGTAACACTGTGTTAATCTCCCGTTAGGTGAATGGAGAGTAATACTGTGTCAAACCCCCGTTAGGTGAATGGAGAGTAACACTGTGTCAAACCCCCGTTAAGTGAATGAGAAGTAACACCTTGTCAATCTCCCGTTAGTTGAATGAGGAGTAACAATGTGTCAATTTCCTATTAGGTGAATGAGGAGTAACAATGAGTCAATCTCCGGTTAGGTTTATAGGCAGTAACACTGTGTCAATATCCCATTAGGTGAATGGGGAGTAATACTGTGTCTATCTCCCGTTAGATGAATGGTGAGTAATACTGTGTCAATCTCGCATTAGCTGAATGGGGAGTAACTATGTGTCTAACCTCCACTAGGTGAATGGAGAGTAACACTGTTTCAAACCCCCGTGAGGTGAATGGGGAGTAACACTGTGTCAAACCCCCGTTAGGTGAATGGAGAATAACACTGTGTCAAACCCCCGTTAGGTGAATGGGCAGTAACACTGTTTCAATATCCCGTTAGGTGAATAGGGAGTAACAATGTTTCAATATCCCGTTAGATGAATGGAGAGTAACACTGAGTCAAACCCCCGTTCAGTCAATGGAAAGTAACACTGTGTCAAACCACCCTTCGGTGAAAGGAGAGTATCACTGTGTCAAATCCCCGTTAGGTGAATGGGAAGTAACAATGTGTCAATCCCCCGTTAGGTGAATGGGGAGTAACACTGTGTCAAACACCCGTTTGGAGAATGGAGAGTAACACTGTGTCAAACCCCCGTTAGGTGAATGGAGAGTAAAACTGTGTCAAACCCACGTTAGGTGAATGGGGAGAAACACTGTGTCAAACCCCCGTTAGGTGAATGGGAAGTAACACTGTGTCAAACCCCCGTTAAGTGAATGGGGAGTAACACTTTGTCAATCGCCCGTTAGTTGAATGAGGAGTAACAATGTGTCAATCTACGGTTAGGTGTATAGGCAGTACAACTCTAAATATCCCATTAGGTGAATGGGGAGTAATACTGTGTTCTTCTCCCGTTAGGTGAATGGAGAGTAATACTGTGTCAATCTCCCGTTAGCTGAATGGGGAGTAACTATGAGTCTAAAACCCGTTAGGTGAATGGGCAGTAACAATGTGTCAATACCCCGTTAGGTGAATGGGGAGTAACACTGTGTCAAACCCCCGTTAGGTGAATGGAGAGTAACACTGTGTCAAACCCCCGTTAGGTGCATGGGGAGTAACACTATGTCGATCTCACGTTAGATGAATGGGGAGTAATACTGTGTCAAACCCCCGTTAGGTGCATGCGGAGTAAAACTGTGTCAATCTCCAGTTAGATGAAAGGGGAGTAACACTGTGTCAAACCCCCGTAAAGTCAATGCCGAGTAACACTTTTTCAAACACCCGTTTGGTGAAAGGGGAGTAACACTGTGTCAAACCCATGTTAAGTGAATGGGGATTAACACTGTGACAACCCGCCGTTAAGTGAATGGGGAGTAACACTGTATCAAAAACCCATTAGGTGAATGGGGAGTAACACTGTGATAATCTCCCGTTAGTTGAATGGGGAGTAACACTGTGGCAAACCCCCGTTAGTTGCATGCGGAGTAAAACTGTGTCAATCTCCATTTAGATGAATGGAGAGTAACACTGTGTCAAAACCACGTAAAGTGAATGGTGAGTAACACTGTGTCAAACCCCCATTAGGTGAATGGGGAGTAACACTGTGTCAAACCCACGTTTGGTGAATGGGGAGTAACAATGTGTCAATGTCCCGTTAGGTGAATGGTCAGTAAAACTGTGTCAAACCCCCGTTAGGTGAATGGGGAGTAATACTGTGTCAAACCCCCGTTAGGTGAATGAGGAGTAACACTGAGTCAAACCCCGTTAGGTGAATGGGGAGTAACACTGTTTTAATCTCCCGTTAGCTGAATGGGGAGTAACACAGTGTCAAACTCCCGTTAGCTGAATGGGGAGTAACACTGTGTCAAACTCCCGTTAGGTGAATGGGGAGTAACATTGTGTCAAACACCGTTAGGTGAATGGGGATTAACACTGTGTCAATCTCCCGTTAGGTGAATGGCGAGTAACAATGTGTCAAACCCCCGTTAGGTGAATGGAGAGTAAAACTGTGTCAAACACCCGTTAGGTGAATGGGGAGTAACATTGTGTCAAACCCCATTAGGTGAATGGGCAGTAACACTGTGTCAGTCTCCCGTTAGGTGAATGGCGAGTAACAATGTGTCAAACACCCGTTAGGTGAATGGAGAGTAAAACTGTGTCAAACCCCCGTTAGGTGAATGGGGAGAAACACTCTGTCAAACCCCCGTTGGGTGAATGGGAAGTAACACTGTGTTAATCTCCCGTTAGGTGAATGGAGAGTAATACTGTGTCAAACCCCCGTTAGGTGAATGGAGAGTAACACTGTGTCAAACCCCCGTTAAGTGAATGAGAAGTAACACCTTGTCAATCTCCCGTTAGTTGAATGAGGAGTAACAATGTGTCAATTTCCTATTAGGTGAATGAGGAGTAACAATGAGTCAATCTCCGGTTAGGTTTATAGGCAGTAACACTGTGTCAATATCCCATTAGGTGAATGGGGAGTAATACTGTGTCTATCTCCCGTTAGATGAATGGTGAGTAATACTGTGTCAATCTCGCATTAGCTGAATGGGGAGTAACTATGTGTCTAACCTCCACTAGGTGAATGGAGAGTAAGACTGTTTCAAACCCCCGTGAGGTGAATGGGGAGTAACACTGTGTCAAACCCCCGTTAGGTGAATGGAGAATAACACTGTGTCAAACCCCCGTTAGGTGAATGGGCAGTAACACTGTTTCAATATCCCGTTAGGTGAATAGGGAGTAACAATGTTTCAATATCCCGTTAGATGAATGGAGAGTAACACTGAGTCAAACCCCCGTTCAGTCAATGGAAAGTAACACTGTGTCAAACCACCGTTCGATGAAAGGAGAGTATCACTGTGTCAAATCCCCGTTAGGTGAATGGGAAGTAACAATGTGTCAATCCCCCGTTAGGTGAATGGGGAGTAACACTGTGTCAAACACCCGTTTGGAGAATGGAGAGTAACACTGTGTCAAAACCCGGTTAGATGAATGGAGAGTAAAACTGTGTCAAACCGACGTTAGGTGAATGGGGAGAAACACTGTGTCAAACCCCCGTTAGGTGAATGGAGAGTAACACTGTGTCAAACCCCCGTTAAGTGAATGGGGAGTAACACTTTGTCAATCGCCCGTTAGTTGAATGAGGAGTAACAATGTGTCAATCTACGGTTAGGTGTATAGGCAGTACAACTCTAAATATCCCATTAGGTGAATGGGGAGTAATACTGTGTTCTTCTCCCGTTAGGTGAATGGAGAGTAATACTGTGTCAATCTCCCGTTAGCTGAATGGGGAGTAACTATGAGTCTAAAACCCGTTAGGTGAATGGGCAGTAACAATGTGTCAATACCCCGTTAGGTGAATGGGGAGTAACACTGTGTCAAACCCCCGTTAGGTGAATGAAGAGTAACACTGTGTCAAACCCCCGTTAGGTGCATGGGGAGTAACACTATGTCGATCTCACGTTAGATGAATGGGGAGTAATACTGTGTCAAACCCCCGTTAGGTGCATGCGGAGTAAAACTGTGTCAATCTCCAGTTAGATGAAAGGGGAGTAACACTGTGTCAAACCCCCGTAAAGTCAATGCCGAGTAACACTTTTTCAAACACCCGTTTGGTGAAAGGGGAGTAACACTGTGTCAAAACCATGTTAAGTGAATGGGGATTAACACTGTGACAACCCGCCGTTAAGTGAATGGGGAGTAACACTGTATCAAAAACCCATTAGGTGAATGGGGAGTAACACTGTGATAATCTCCCGTTAGTTGAATGGGGAGTAACACTGTGGCAAACCCAGGATAGTTGCATGCGGAGTAAAACTGTGTCAATCTCCATTTAGATGAATGGAGAGTAACACTGTGTCAAAACCACGTAAAGTGAATGGTGAGTAACACTGTGTCAAACCCCCATTAGGTGAATGGGGAGTAACACTGTGTCAAACGCACATTTGGTGAATGGGGAGTAACAATGTGTCAATGTCCCGTTAGGTGAATGGTCAGTAAAACTGTGTCAAACCCCCGTTAGGTGAATGGGGAGTAATACTGTGTCAAACCCCCGTTAGGTGAATGGGGAGTAACACTGAGTCAAACCCCGTTAGGTGAATGGGGAGTAACACTGTTTTAATCTCCCGTTCGCTGAATGGGGAGTAACACAGTGTCAAACTCCCGTTAGCTGAATGGGGAGTAACACTGTGTCAAACCCCCGTGAGGTGAATGGGGAGTAACACTGTGTCAAACCCCCGTTAGGTGAATGGAGAATAACACTGTGTCAAACCCCCGTTAGGTGAATGGGCAGTAACACTGTTTCAATATCCCGTTAGGTGAATAGGGAGTAACAATGTTTCAATATCCCGTTAGATGAATGGAGTGTAACACTGAGTCAAACCCCCGTTCAGTCAATGGAAAGTAACACTGTGTCAAACTACCGTTCGGTGAAAGGAGAGTATCACTGTGTCAAATCCCCATTAGGTGAATGGGAAGTAACAATGTGTCAATCCCCCGTTAGGTGAATGGGGAGTAACACTGTGTCAAACACCCGTTTGGAGAATGGAGAGTAACACTGTGTCAAACCCCCGTTAGGTGAATGGAGAGTAAAACTGTGTCAAACCCACGTTAGGTGAATGGAGAGAAACACTGTGTCAAACCCCCGTTGGGTGAATGGGAAGTAACACTGTGTCAATCTCCCATTAGGTGAATGGAGAGTAATACTGTGTCAAACCCCCGTTAGGTGAATGGAGAGTAACACTGTGTCAAACCTGCGTTAAGTGAATGGGAAGTAACACTTTGTCAATCTCCCGTTAGTTGAATGATGAGTAACAATATGTCAATTTCCCGTTAGGTGAATGAGGAGTAACAATGTGTCAATCTCCGGTTAGGTTAATAGTCAGTAACATTGTGTCAATATCCCATTAGGAGAATGGGGAGTAATACTGTGTCCATCTCCCGTTAGATGAATGGTGAGTAATACTGTGTCAATCTCCCGTTAGCTGGATGGGGAGTAACTATGTGTCTAACCTCCGTTAGGTGAATGGAGAGTAACACTGTTTCAAACCCCCGTTAGGTGAATGGGGAGTAACACTGTGTCAAACCCCCGTTCAGTGAATGGAGAGTAACACTGTGTCAAACCCCTGTTAGGTGAATGGGGAGTAACACTGTTTCAATATCCGGTTAGGTGAATGGGGAGAAAAATGTGTCAATATCCCGTTAGATGAATGGAGAGTAACACTGTGTCAAACCCCCGTTAGGTGAATGGAGAGTAACACTGTGTCAAACCACCGTTCGGTGAAAGGAGAGTATCACTGTGTCAAATCCCCATTAGGTGAATAGGAAGTAACAATGTGTCAATCCCCCGTTAGGTGAATGGGGAGTAACACTGTGTCAAACCCCCATGAGGTGAATGGGAATTAATACTGTGTCAAACCAACGTTCGGTGAATGGCGAGTAACACTGTGTCAAACTCCCGTTAGGTGAATGGGGAGTAACACTGTTTCAAACCCCCGTAAGGTGAATGGAGAGTAACACTGTGTCAAGCCCCCGTTAGGTTAATGGTGAGTAACACTGTGCCAAACCCCCGTTAGGTGAATGAAGAGTAACACTGTGTCAAACTCCCATTAGGTGAATGGAGAGTAACACTGTGTCAAAACCCCGTTAGGTGAATTGAGAGTAACACTGTGTCAAAACCCGGTTAACTGAATGTTGAGTAACACTTTCACCATCTCCTTTTAGTTGAATGAGGAGTAACAATGTGTCAATTTCCCGTTAGGTGAATGGAGAGTAACAATGTGTCAATCTCTGGTTAGTTGTATAGGCAGTAACACTGTGTCAACATCCCATTAGGTGAATGTAGAGTAACAATGTTTCAAACCCGCGTTAGGTGAATGGGCAGTAACAATGTGTCAAACCCCCGTTAGGTGAATGGGGATTAACAATGTGTCAAACCCCCGTTAGCTGAATGGGAAGTAACATTGTGTCAAACCCCCTTTAGCTGAATGGGAAGTAACAATGTGTCAAACCCCAGTTAGCTGAATGGAGAGTAACACTGTGTCAAACCCCCGTTAGGTGAAAGGCGAGAAAAACTGTGTCAAGCCCCGTTGGGTGAATGCGAAGTAACACTGTGTCATTCTCCCGTTAGGTGAATGGAGAGTAATACTGTGTCAACCCCCGTTAGGTGAATGAGGAGTAACACTGTGTCAAACCCCCGTTAGGTGAATGGAGAGTAAAACTGTGTCAAACCCCCGTTAGGTGAATGGAGAGTAACACTGTGTCAAACCCCTGTTAAGTGAATGGGGAGTAACACTTTGTCAATCGCCCGTTAGTTGAATGAGGAGTAACAATGTGTCAATCTACGGTTAGGTGTATAGGCAGTACAACTCTAAATATCCCATTAGGTGAATGGGGAGTAATACTGTGTTCTTCTCCCGTTAGGTGAATGGAGAGTAATACTGTGTCAATCTCCCGTTAGCTGAATGGGGAGTAACTATGAGTCTAAAACCCGTTAGGTGAATGGGCAGTAACAATGTGTCAATACCCCGTTAGGTGAATGAGGAGTAACACTGTGTCAAACCCCCGTTAGGTGAATGGAGAGTAAAACTGTGTCAAACCCCCGTTAGGTGAATGGAGAGTAACACTGTGTCAAACCCCCGTTAAGTGAATGGGGAGTAACACTTGTCAATCGCCCGTTAGTTGAATGAGGAGTAACAATGTGTCAATCTACGGTTAGGTGTATAGGCAGTACAACTCTAAATATCCCATTAGGTGAATGGGGAGTAATACTGTGTTCTTCTCCCGTTAGGTGAATGGAGAGTAATACTGTGTCAATCTCCCGTTAGCTGAATGGGGAGTAACTATGAGTCTAAAACCCGTTAGGTGAATGGGCAGTAACAATGTGTCAATACCCCGTTAGGTGAATGGGGAGTAACACTGTGTCAAACCCCCGTTAGGTGAATGGGGAGTAACACTGTGTCAAACCCCCGTTAGGTGCATGGGGAGTAACACTATGTCGATCTCACGTTAGATGAATGGGGAGTAATACTGTGTCAAACCCCCGTTAGGTGCATGCGGAGTAAAACTGTGTCAATCTCCAGTTAGATGAAAGGGGAGTAACACTGTGTCAAACCCCCGTAAAGTCAATGCCGAGTAACACTTTTTCAAACACCCGTTTGGTGAAAGGGCAGTAACACTGTTTCAAACCCATGTTAAGTGAATGGGGATTAACACTGTGACAACCGGCCGTTAAGTGAATGGGGAGTAACACTGTATCAAAAAACCATTAGGTGAATGGGGAGTAACACTGTGATAATCTCCCGTTAGTTGAATGGGGAGTAACACTGTGGCAAACCCCCGTTAGTTGCATGCGGAGTAAAACTGTGTCAATCTCCATTTAGATGAATGGAGAGTAACACTGTGTCAAAACCACGTAAAGTGAATGGTGAGTAACACTGTGTCAAACCCCCATTAGGTGAATGGGGAGTAACACTGTGTCAAACCCACGTTTGGTGAATGGGGAGTAACAATGTGTCAATGTCCCGTTAGGTGAATGGTCAGTAAAACTGTGTCAAACCCCCGTTAGGTGAATGGGGAGTAATACTGTGTCAAACCCCCGTTAGGTGAATGAGGATTAACACTGAGTCAAACCCCGTTAGGTAAATGGGGAGTAACACTGTTTTAATCTCCCGTTAGCTGACTGGGGAGTAACACAGTGTCAAACTCCCGTTAGCTGAATGGGGAGTAACACTGTGTCAAACTCCCATTAGGTGAATGGGGATTAACACTGTGTCAATCTCCCGTTAGGTGAATGGCGAGTAACAATGTGTCAAACCCCCGTTAGGTGAAAGGAGAGTAATACTGTGTCAATCTCCCGTTAGCTGAATGGGGAGTAACTATGAGTCTAAAACCCGTTAGGTGAATGGGCAGTAACAATGTGTCAATACCCCGTTAGGTGAATGGGGAGTAACACTGTGTCAAACCCCCGTTAGGTGAATGAAGAGTAACACTGTGTCAAACGCCCGTTAGGTGCATGGGGAGTAACACTATGTCGATCTCACGTTAGATGAATGGGGAGTAATACTGTGTCAAACCACCGTTAGGTGCATGCGGAGTAAAACTGTGTCAATCTCCAGTTAGATGAAAGGGGAGTAACACTGTGTCAAACCCCCGTAAAGTCAATGCCGAGTAACACTTTTTCAAACACCCGTTTGGTGAAAGGGGAGTAACACTGTGTCAAACCCCCATTAAGTGAATGGGGATTAACACTGTGACAACCCGCCGTTAAGTGAATGGGGAGTAACACTGTATCAAAAACCCATTAGGTGAATGGGGAGTAACACTGTGATAATCTCCCATTAGTTGAATGGGGAGTAACACTGTGGCAAACCCCCGTTAGTTGCATGCGGAGTAAAACTGTGTCAATCTCCATTTAGATGAATGGAGAGTAACACTGTGTCAAAACCACGTAAAGTGAATGGTGAGTAACACTGTGTCAAACCCCCATTAGGTGAATGGGGAGTAACACTGTGTCAAACCCACGTTTGGTGAATGGGGAGTAACAATGTGTCAATGTCCCGTTAGGTGAATGGTCAGTAAAACTGTGTCAAACCCCCGTTAGGTGATTGGGGAGTAATACTGTGTCAAACCCCCGTTAGGTGAATGGGGAGTAACACTGAGTCAAACCCCGTTAGGTGAATGGGGAGTAACACTGTTTTAATCTCCCGTTAGCTGAATGGGGAGTAACACAGTGTCAAACTCCCGTTAGCTGAATGGGCAGTAACACTGTGTCAAACCCCCGTGAGGTGAATGGGGAGTAACACTGTGTCAAACCCCCGTTAGGTGAATGGAGAATAACACTGTGTCAAACCCCCGTTAGGTGAATGGGCAGTAACACTGTTTCAATATCCCGTTAGGTGAATAGGGAGTAACAATGTTTCAATATCCCGTTAGATGAATGGAGAGTAACACTGAGTCAAACCCCCGTTCAGTGAATGGAAAGTAACACTGTGTCAAACTACCGTTCGGTGAAAGGAGAGTATCACTGTGTCAAATCCCCATTAGGTGAATGGGAAGTAACAATGTGTCAATCCCCCGTTAGGTGAATGGGGAGTAACACTGTGTCAAACACCCGTTTGGAGAATGGAGAGTAACACTGTGTCAAACCCCCGTTAGGTGAATGGAGAGTAAAACTGTGTCAAACCCACGTTAGGTGAATGGGGAGAAACACTGTGTCAAACCCCCGTTGGGTGAATGGGAAGTAACACTGTGTCAATCTCCCATTAGGTGAATGGAGAGTAATACTGTGTCAAACCCCCGTTAGGTGAATGGAGAGTAACACTGTGTCAAACCCGCGTTAAGTGAATGGGAAGTAACACTTTGTCAATCTCCCGTTAGTTGAATGATGAGTAACAATATGTCAATTTCCCGTTAGGTGAATGAGGAGTAACAATGTGTCAATCTCCGGTTAGGTTAATAGTCAGTAACATTGTGTCAATATCCCATTAGGAGAATGGGGAGTAATACTGTGTCCATCTCCCGTTAGATGAATGGTGAGTAATACTGTGTCAATCTCCCGTTAGCTGGATGGGGAGTAACTATGTGTCTAACCTCCGTTAGGTGAATGGAGAGTAACACTGTTTCAAACCCCCGTTAGGTGAATGGGGAGTAACACTGTGTCAAACCCCCGTTCAGTGAATGGAGAGTAACACTGTGTCAAACCCCTGTTAGGTGAATGGGGAGTAACACTGTTTCAATATCCGGTTAGGTGAATGGGGAGAAAAATGTGTCAATATCCCGTTAGATGAATGGAGAGTAACACTGTGTCAAACCCCCGTTAGGTGAATGGAGAGTAACACTGTGCCAAACCACCGTTCGGTGAAAGGAGAGTATAACTGTGTCAAATCCCCATTAGGTGAATAGGAAGTAAAAATGTGTCAATCCCCCGTTAGGTGAATGGGGAGCAACACTGTGTCAAACCCCCATGAGGTGAATGGGAATTAACACTGAGTCAAACCAACGTTCGGTGAATGGAGAGTAACACTGTGTCAAACTCCCGTTAGGTGAATGGGGAGTAACACTGTTTCAAACCCCCGTAAGGTGAATGGAGAGTAACACTGTGTCAAGCCCCCGTTAGGTTAATGGTGAGTAACACTGTGCCAAACCCCCGTTAGGTGAATGAAGAGTAACACTGTGTCAAACTCCCATTAGGTGAATGGAGAGTAACACTGTGTCAAAACCCCGTTAGGTGAATTGAGAGTAACACTGTGTCAAATCCCGGTTAACTGAATGTTGAGTAACACTTTCACCATCTCCTTTTAGTTGAATGAGGAGTAACAATGTGTCAATTTCCCGTTAGGTGAATGGAGAGTAACAATGTGTCAATCTCTGGTTAGTTGTATAGGCAGTAACACTGTGTCAACATCCCATTAGGTGAATGTAGAGTAACACTGTTTCAAACCCGCGTTAGGTGAATGGGCAGTAACAATGTGTCAAACCCCCGTTAGGTGAATGGGGATTAACAATGTGTCAAAACCCCGTTAGCTGAATGGGAAGTAACAATGTGTCAAACCCCAGTTAGCTGAATGGAGAGTAACACTGTGTCAAACCCCCGTTAGGTGAAAGGCGAGAAAAACTGTGTCAAGCCCCGTTGGGTGAATGCGAAGTAACACTGTGTCATTCTGCCGTTAGGTGAATGGAGAGTAATACTGTGTCAAACCCCCGTTAGGTGAATGAGGAGTAACACTGTGTCAAACCCCCGTTAGGTGAATGGAGAGTAACACTGTGTCAAACCCCCGTTATGTGAATGGAGAGTAACACTGTGTCAAACCCCCGTTAAGTGAATGGGGAGTAACACTTTGTCAATCGCCCGTTAGTTGAATGAGGAGTAACAATGTGTCAATCTACGGTTAGGTGTATAGGCAGTAACACTCTAAATATCCCATTAGGTGAATGGGGAGTAATATTGTGTTCATCTCCCGTTAGGTGAATGGAGAGTAATACTGTGTCAATCTCCCGTTAGCTGAATGGGGAGTAACTATGAGTCTAAAACCCGTTAGGTGAATGGGCAGTAACAATGTGTCAATACCCCGTTAGGTGAGTGGGGAGTAACACTGTGTCAAACCCCCGTTAGGTGCATGGGGAGTAACACTATGTCGATCTCACGTTAGATGAATGGGGAGTAATACTGTGTCAAACCCCCATTAGGTGCATGCGGAGAAAACTGTGTCAATCTCCAGTTAGATGAAAGGGGAGTAACACTGTGTCAAACCCCCGTAAAGTCAATGCCGAGTAACACTTTTTCAAACACCCGTTTGTTGAAAGGGGAGTAACACTGTGTCAAACCCCCATTAAGTGAATGGGGATTAACACTGTGACAACCCGCCGTTAAGTGAATGGGGAGTAACACTGTGTCAAAAACCCATTAGGTGAATGGGGAGTAACACTGTGATAATCTCCCGTTAGTTGAATGGGGAGTAACACTGTGGCAAACCCCCGTTAGTTGCATGCGGAGTAAAACTGTGTCAATCTCCAGTTAGATGAATGGAGAGTAACACTGTGTCAAAACCACGTAAAGTGAATGGTGAGTAACACTGTGTCAAACCCCCATTAGGTGAATGGGGAGTAACACTGTGTCAATCTCCCATTAGGTGAATGGAGAGTAATACTGTGTCAAACCCCCGTTAGGTGAATGGAGAGTAACACTGTGTCAAACCCGCGTTAAGTGAATGGGAAGTAACACTTTGTCAATCTCCCGTTAGTTGAATGATGAGTAACAATATGTCAATTTCCCGTTAGGTGAATGAGGAGTAACAATGTGTCAATCTCCGGTTAGGTTAATAGTCAGTAACATTGTGTCAATATCCCATTAGGAGAATGGGGAGTAATACTGTGTCCATCTCCCGTTAGATGAATGGTGAGTAATACTGTGTCAATCTCCCGTTAGCTGGATGGGGAGTAACTATGTGTCTAACCTCCGTTAGGTGAATGGAGAGTAACACTGTTTCAAACCCCCGTTAGGTGAATGGGGAGTAACACTGTGTCAAACCCCCGTTCAGTGAATGGAGAGTAACACTGTGTCAAACCCCTGTTAGGTGAATGGGGAGTAACACTGTTTCAATATCCGGTTAGGTGAATGGGGAGAAAAATGTGTCAATATCCCGTTAGATGAATGGAGAGTAACACTGTGTCAAACCCCCGTTAGGTGAATGGAGAGTAACACTGTGCCAAACCACCGTTCGGTGAAAGGAGAGTATAACTGTGTCAAATCCCCATTAGGTGAATAGGAAGTAAAAATGTGTCAATCCCCCGTTAGGTGAATGGGGAGTAACACTGTGTCAAACCCCCATGAGGTGAATGGGAATTAACACTGAGTCAAACCAACGTTCGGTGAATGGAGAGTAACACTGTGTCAAACTCCCGTTAGGTGAATGGGGAGTAACACTGTTTCAAACCCCCGTAAGGTGAATGGAGAGTAACACTGTGTCAAGCCCCCGTTAGGTTAATGGTGAGTAACACTGTGCCAAACCCCCGTTAGGTGAATGAAGAGTAACACTGTGTCAAACTCCCATTAGGTGAATGGAGAGTAACACTGTGTCAAAACCCCGTTAGGTGAATTGAGAGTAACACTGTGTCAAAACCCGGTTAACTGAATGTTGAGTAACACTTTCACCATCTCCTTTTAGTTGAATGAGGAGTAACAATGTGTCAATTTCCCGTTAGGTGAATGGAGAGTAACAATGTGTCAATCTCTGGTTAGTTGTATAGGCAGTAACACTGTGTCAACATCCCATTAGGTGAATGCAGAGTAACACTGTTTCAAACCCGCGTTAGGTGAATGGGCAGTAACAATGTGTCAAACCCCCGTTAGGTGAATGGGGATTAACAATGTGTCAAAACCCCGTTAGCTGAATGGGAAGTAACAATGTGTCAAACCCCAGTTAGCTGAATGGAGAGTAACACTGTGTCAAACCCCCGTTAGGTGAAAGGCGAGAAAAACTGTGTCAAGCCCCGTTGGGTGAATGCGAAGTAACACTGTGTCATTCTGCCGTTAGGTGAATGGAGAGTAATACTGTGTCAAACCCCCGTTAGGTGAATGAGGAGTAACACTGTGTCAAACCCCCGTTAGGTGAATGGAGAGTAACACTGTGTCAAACCCCCGTTATGTGAATGGAGAGTAACACTGTGTCAAACCCCCGTTAAGTGAATGGGGAGTAACACTTTGTCAATCGCCCGTTAGTTGAATGAGGAGTAACAATGTGTCAATCTACGGTTAGGTGTATAGGCAGTAACACTCTAAATATCCCATTAGGTGAATGGGGAGTAATATTGTGTTCATCTCCCGTTAGGTGAATGGAGAGTAATACTGTGTCAATCTCCCGTTAGCTGAATGGGGAGTAACTATGAGTCTAAAACCCGTTAGGTGAATGGGCAGTAACAATGTGTCAATACCCCGTTAGGTGAGTGGGGAGTAACACTGTGTCAAACCCCCGTTAGGTGCATGGGGAGTAACACTATGTCGATCTCACGTTAGATGAATGGGGAGTAATACTGTGTCAAACCCCCATTAGGTGCATGCGGAGAAAACTGTGTCAATCTCCAGTTAGATGAAAGGGGAGTAACACTGTGTCAAACCCCCGTAAAGTCAATGCCGAGTAACACTTTTTCAAACACCCGTTTGTTGAAAGGGGAGTAACACTGTGTCAAACCCCCATTAAGTGAATGGGGATTAACACTGTGACAACCCGCCGTTAAGTGAATGGGGAGTAACACTGTGTCAAAAACCCATTAGGTGAATGGGGAGTAACACTGTGATAATCTCCCGTTAGTTGAATGGGGAGTAACACTGTGGCAAACCCCCGTTAGTTGCATGCGGAGTAAAACTGTGTCAATCTCCAGTTAGATGAATGGAGAGTAACACTGTGTCAAAACCACGTAAAGTGAATGGTGAGTAACACTGTGTCAAACCCCCATTAGGTGAATGGGGAGTAACACTGTGTCAAACCCACGTTTGGTGAATGGGGAGTAACAATGTGTCAATGTCCCGTTAGGTGAATGGTCAGTAAAACTGTGTCAAACCCCCGTTAGGTGAATGGGGAGTAATACTGTGTCAAACCCCCATTAGGTGAATGGGGAGTAACACTGAGTCAAACCCCGTTAGGTGAATGGGGAGTAACACTGTTTTAATCTCCCGTTAGCTGAATGGGGAGTAACACAGTGTCAAACTCCCGTTAGCTGAATGGGGAGTAACACTGTGTCAAACCCCCGTGAGGTGAATGGGGAGTAACACTGTGTCAAACCCCCGTTAGGTGAATGGAGAATAACACTGTGTCAAACCCCCGTTAGGTGAATGGGCAGTAACACTGTTTCAATATCCCGTTAGGTGAATAGGGAGTAACAATGTTTCAATATCCCGTTAGATGAATGGAGAGTAACACTGAGTCAAACCCCCGTTCAGTGAATGGAAAGTAACACTGTGTCAAACTACCGTTCGGTGAAAGGAGAGTATCACTGTGTCAAATCCCCATTAGGTGAATGGGAAGTAACAATGTGTCAATCCCCCGTTAGGTGAATGGGGAGTAACACTGTGTCAAACACCCGTTTGGAGAATGGAGAGTAACACTGTGTCAAACCCCCGTTAGGTGAATGGAGAGTAAAACTGTGTCAAACCCACGTTAGGTGAATGGGGAGAAACACTGTGTCAAACCCCCGTTGGGTGAATGGGAAGTAACACTGTCAATCTCCCATTGGGTGAATGGAGAGTTATACTGTGTCAAACCCCCGTTAGGTGAATGGAGTGTAACACTGTGTCAAACCCGCGTTAAGTGAATGGGAAGTAACACTTTGTCAATCTCCCGTTAGTTGAATGATGAGTAACAATATGTCAATTTCCCGTTAGGTGAATGAGGAGTAACAATGTGTCAATCTCCGGTTAGGTTAATAGTCAGTAACATTGTGTCAATATCCCATTAGGAGAATGGGGAGTAATACTGTGTCCATCTCCCGTTAGATGAATGGTGAGTAATACTGTGTCAATCTCCCGTTAGCTGGATGGGGAGTAACTATGTGTCTAACCTCCGTTAGGTGAATGGAGAGTAACACTGTTTCAAACCCCCGTTAGGTGAATGGGGAGTAACACTGTGTCAAACCCCCGTTCAGTGAATGGAGAGTAACACTGTGTCAAACCCCTGTTAGGTGAATGGGGAGTAACACTGTTTCAATATCCGGTTAGGTGAATGGGGAGAAAAATGTGTCAATATCCCGTTAGATGAATGGAGAGTAACACTGTGTCAAACCCCCGTTAGGTGAATGGAGAGTAACACTGTGCCAAACCACCGTTCGGTGAAAGGAGAGTATAACTGTGTCAAATCCCCATTAGGTGAATAGGAAGTAACAATGTGTCAATCCCCCGTTAGGTGAATGGGGAGTAACACTGTGTCAAACCCCCATGAGGTGAATGGGAATTAACACTGAGTCAAACCAACGTTCGGTGAATGGAGAGTAACACTGTGTCAAACTCCCGTTAGGTGAATGGGGAGTAACACTGTTTCAAACCCCCGTAAGGTGAATGGAGAGTAACACTGTGTCAAGCCCCCGTTAGGTTAATGGTGAGTAACACTGTGCCAAACCCCCGTTAGGTGAATGAAGAGTAACACTGTGTCAAACTCCCATTAGGTGAATGGAGAGTAACACTGTGTCAAAACCCCGTTAGGTGAATTGAGAGTAACACTGTGTCAAAACCCGGTTAACTGAATGTTGAGTAACACTTTCACCATCTCCTTTTAGTTGAATGAGGAGTAACAATGTGTCAATTTCCCGTTAGGTGAATGGAGAGTAACAATGTGTCAATCTCTGGTTAGTTGTATAGGCAGTAACACTGTGTCAACATCCCATTAGGTGAATGTAGAGTAACACTGTTTCAAACCCGCGTTAGGTGAATGGGCAGTAACAATGTGTCAAACCCCCGTTAGGTGAATGGGGATTAACAATGTGTCAAAACCCCGTTAGCTGAATGGGAAGTAACATTGTGTCAAACCCCCATTAGCTGAATGGGAAGTAACAATGTGTCAAACCCCAGTTAGCTGAATGGAGAGTAACACTGTGTCAAACCCCCGTTAGGTGAAAGGCGAGAAAAACTGTGTCAAGCCCCGTTGGGTGAATGCGAAGTAACACTGTGTCATTCTGCCGTTAGGTGAATGGAGAGTAATACTGTGTCAAACCCCCGTTAGGTGAATGAGGAGTAACACTGTGTCAAACCCCCGTTAGGTGAATGGAGAGTAACACTGTGTCAAACCCCCGTTATGTGAATGGAGAGTAACACTGTGTCAAACCCCCGTTAAGTGAATGGGGAGTAACACTTTGTCAATCGCCCGTTAGTTGAATGAGGAGTAACAATGTGTCAATCTACGGTTAGGTGTATAGGCAGTAAAACTCTAAATATCCCATTAGGTGAATGGGGAGTAATATTGTGTTCATCTCCCGTTAGGTGAATGGAGAGTAATACTGTGTCAATCTCCCGTTAGCTGAATGGGGAGTAACTATGAGTCTAAAACCCGTTAGGTGAATGGGCAGTAACAATGTGTCAATACCCCGTTAGGTGAGTGGGGAGTAACACTGTGTCAAACCCCCATTAGGTGCATGGGGAGTAACACTATGTCGATCTCACGTTAGATGAATGGGGAGTAATAATGTGTCAAACCCCCATTAGGTGCATGCGGAGAAAACTGTGTCAATCTCCAGTTAGATGAAAGGGGAGTAACACTGTGTCAAACCCCCGTAAAGTCAATGCCGAGTAACACTTTTTCAAACACCCGTTTGTTGAAAGGGGAGTAACACTGTGTCAAACCCCCATTAAGTGAATGGGGGTTAACACTGTGACAACCCGCCGTTAAGTGAATGGGGAGTAACACTGTGTCAAAAACCCATTAGGTGAATGGGGAGTAACACTGTGATAATCTCCCGTTAGTTGAATGGGGAGTAACACTGTGGCAAACCCCCGTTAGTTGCATGCGGAGTAAAACTGTGTCAATCTCCAGTTAGATGAATGGAGAGTAACACTGTGTCAAAACCACGTAAAGTGAATGGTGAGTAACACTGTGTCAAACCCCCATTAGGTGAATGGGGAGTAACACTGTGTCAAACCCACGTTTGGTGAATGGGGAGTAACAATGTGTCAATGTCCCGTTAGGTGAATGGTCAGTAAAACTGTGTCAAACCCCCGTTAGGTGAATGGGGAGTAATACTGTGTCAAACCCCCGTTAGGTGAATGGGGAGTAACACTGAGTCAAACCCCGTTAGGTGAATGGGGAGTAACACTGTTTTAATCTCCCGTTAGCTGAATGGGGAGTAACACAGTGTCAAACTCCCGTTAGCTGAATGGGGAGTAACACTGTGTCAAACCCCCGTGAGGTGAATGGGGAGTAACACTGTGTCAAACCCCCGTTAGGTGAATGGAGAATAACACTGTGTCAAACCCCCGTTAGGTGAATGGGCAGTAACACTGTTTCAATATCCCGTTAGGTGAATAGGGAGTAACAATGTTTCAATATCCCGTTAGATGAATGGAGAGTAACACTGAGTCAAACCCCCGTTCAGTGAATGGAAAGTAACACTGTGTCAAACTACCGTTCGGTGAAAAGAGAGTATCACTGTGTCAAATCCCCATTAGGTGAATGGGAAGTAACAATGTGTCAATCCCCCGTTAGGTGAATGGGGAGTAACACTGTGTCAAACACCCGTTTGGAGAATGGAGAGTAACACTGTGTCAAACCCCCGTTAGGTGAATGGGGAGTAATACTGTGTCAAACCCCCGTTAGGTGAATGGGGAGTAACACTGAGTCAAACCCCGTTAGGTGAATGGGGAGTAACACTGTTTTAATCTCCCGTTAGCTGAATGGGGAGTAACACAGTGTCAAACTCCCATTAGCTGAATGGGGAGTAACACTGTGTCAAACCCCCGTGAGGTGAATGGGGAGTAACACTGTGTCAAACCCCCGTTAGGTGAATGGAGAATAACACTGTGTCAAACCCCCGTTAGGTGAATGGGCAGTAACACTGTTTCAATATCCCGTTAGGTGAATAGGGAGTAACAATGTTTCAATATCCCGTTAGATGAATGGAGAGTAACACTGAGTCAAACCCCCGTTCAGTGAATGGAAAGTAACACTGTGTCAAACTACCGTTCGGTGAAAGGAGAGTATCACTGTGTCAAATCCCCATTAGGTGAATGGGAAGTAACAATGTGTCAATCCCCCGTTAGGTGAATGGGGAGTAACACTGTGTCAAACACCCGTTTGGAGAATGGAGAGTAACACTGTGTCAAACCCCGGTTAGGTGAATGGAGAGTAAAACTGTGTCAAACCCACGTTAGGTGAATGGGGAGAAACACTGTGTCAAACCCCCGTTGGGTGAATGGGAAGTAACACTGTGTCAATCTCCCATTGGGTGAATGGAGAGTAATACTGTGTCAAACCCCCGTTAGGTGAATGGAGTGTAACACTGTGTCAAACCCGCGTTAAGTGAATGGGAAGTAACACTTTGTCAATCTCCCGTTAGTTGAATGATGAGTAACAATATGTCAATTTCCCGTTAGGTGAATGAGGAGTAACAATGTGTCAATCTCCGGTTAGGTTAATAGTCAGTAACATTGTGTCAATATCCCATTAGGAGAATGGGGAGTAATACTGTGTCCATCTCCCGTTAGATGAATGGTGAGTAATACTGTGTCAATCTCCCGTTAGCTGGATGGGGAGTAACTATGTGTCTAACCTCCGTTAGGTGAATGGAGAGTAACACTGTTTCAAACCCCCGTTAGGTGAATGGGGAGTAACACTGTGTCAAACCCCCGTTCAGTGAATGGAGAGTAACACTGTGTCAAACCCCCGTTAGGTGAATGGAGAGTAACACTGTGCCAAACCACCGTTCGGTGAAAGGAGAGTATAACTGTGTCAAATCCCCATTAGGTGAATAGGAAGTAAAAATGTGTCAATCCCCCGTTAGGTGAATGGGGAGTAACACTGTGTCAAACCCCCATGAGGTGAATGGGAATTAACACTGAGTCAAACCAACGTTCGGTGAATGGAGAGTAACACTGTGTCAAACTCCCGTTAGGTGAATGGGGAGTAACACTGTTTCAATATCCCGTTAGGTGAATAGGGAGTAACAATGTTTCAATATCCCGTTAGATGAATGGAGAGTAACACTGAGTCAAACCCCCGTTCAGTGAATGGAAAGTAACACTGTGTCAAACTACCGTTCGGTGAAAGGAGAGTATCACTGTGTCAAATCCCCATTAGGTGAATGGGAAGTAACAATGTGTCAATCCCCCGTTAGGTGAATGGGGAGTAACACTGTGTCAAACACCCGTTTGGAGAATGGAGAGTAACACTGTGTCAAACCCCCGTTAGGTGAATGGAGAGTAAAACTGTGTCAAACCCACGTTAGGTGAATGGGGAGAAACACTGTGTCAAACCCCCGTTGGGTGAATGGGAAGTAACACTGTCAATCTCCCATTGGGTGAATGGAGAGTTATACTGTGTCAAACCCCCGTTAGGTGAATGGAGTGTAACACTGTGTCAAACCCGCGTTAAGTGAATGGGAAGTAACACTTTGTCAATCTCCCGTTAGTTGAATGATGAGTAACAATATGTCAATTTCCCGTTAGGTGAATGAGGAGTAACAATGTGTCAATCTCCGGTTAGGTTAATAGTCAGTAACATTGTGTCAATATCCCATTAGGAGAATGGGGAGTAATACTGTGTCCATCTCCCGTTAGATGAATGGTGAGTAATACTGTGTCAATCTCCCGTTAGCTGGATGGGGAGTAACTATGTGTCTAACCTCCGTTAGGTGAATGGAGAGTAACACTGTTTCAAACCCCCGTTAGGTGAATGGGGAGTAACACTGTGTCAAACCCCCGTTCAGTGAATGGAGAGTAACACTGTGTCAAACCCCTGTTAGGTGAATGGGGAGTAACACTGTTTCAATATCCGGTTAGGTGAATGGGGAGAAAAATGTGTCAATATCCCGTTAGATGAATGGAGAGTAACACTGTGTCAAACCCCCGTTAGGTGAATGGAGAGTAACACTGTGCCAAACCACCGTTCGGTGAAAGGAGAGTATAACTGTGTCAAATCCCCATTAGGTGAATAGGAAGTAACAATGTGTCAATCCCCCGTTAGGTGAATGGGGAGTAACACTGTGTCAAACCCCCATGAGGTGAATGGGAATTAACACTGAGTCAAACCAACGTTCGGTGAATGGAGAGTAACACTGTGTCAAACTCCCGTTAGGTGAATGGGGAGTAACACTGTTTCAAACCCCCGTAAGGTGAATGGAGAGTAACACTGTGTCAAGCCCCCGTTAGGTTAATGGTGAGTAACACTGTGCCAAACCCCCGTTAGGTGAATGAAGAGTAACACTGTGTCAAACTCCCATTAGGTGAATGGAGAGTAACACTGTGTCAAAACCCCGTTAGGTGAATTGAGAGTAACACTGTGTCAAAACCCGGTTAACTGAATGTTGAGTAACACTTTCACCATCTCCTTTTAGTTGAATGAGGAGTAACAATGTGTCAATTTCCCGTTAGGTGAATGGAGAGTAACAATGTGTCAATCTCTGGTTAGTTGTATAGGCAGTAACACTGTGTCAACATTCCATTAGGTGAATGTAGAGTAACACTGTTTCAAACCCGCGTTAGGTGAATGGGCAGTAACAATGTGTCAAACCCCCGTTAGGTGAATGGGGATTAACAATGTGTCAAAACCCCGTTAGCTGAATGGGAAGTAACATTGTGTCAAACCCCCATTAGCTGAATGGGAAGTAACAATGTGTCAAACCCCAGTTAGCTGAATGGAGAGTAACACTGTGTCAAACCCCCGTTAGGTGAAAGGCGAGAAAAACTGTGTCAAGCCCCGTTGGGTGAATGCGAAGTAACACTGTGTCATTCTGCCGTTAGGTGAATGGAGAGTAATACTGTGTCAAACCCCCGTTAGGTGAATGAGGAGTAACACTGTGTCAAACCCCCGTTAGGTGAATGGAGAGTAACACTGTGTCAAACCCCCGTTATGTGAATGGAGAGTAACACTGTGTCAAACCCCCGTTAAGTGAATGGGGAGTAACACTTTGTCAATCGCCCGTTAGTTGAATGAGGAGTAACAATGTGTCAATCTACGGTTAGGTGTATAGGCAGTAAAACTCTAAATATCCCATTAGGTGAATGGGGAGTAATATTGTGTTCATCTCCCGTTAGGTGAATGGAGAGTAATACTGTGTCAATCTCCCGTTAGCTGAATGGGGAGTAACTATGAGTCTAAAACCCGTTAGGTGAATGGGCAGTAACAATGTGTCAATACCCCGTTAGGTGAGTGGGGAGTAACACTGTGTCAAACCCCCATTAGGTGCATGGGGAGTAACACTATGTCGATCTCACGTTAGATGAATGGGGAGTAATACTGTGTCAAACCCCCATTAGGTGCATGCGGAGAAAACTGTGTCAATCTCCAGTTAGATGAAAGGGGAGTAACACTGTGTCAAACCCCCGTAAAGTCAATGCCGAGTAACACTTTTTCAAACACCCGTTTGTTGAAAGGGGAGTAACACTGTGTCAAACCCCCATTAAGTGAATGGGGATTAACACTGTGACAACCCGCCGTTAAGTGAATGGGGAGTAACACTGTGTCAAAAACCCATTAGGTGAATGGGGAGTAACACTGTGATAATCTCCCGTTAGTTGAATGGGGAGTAACACTGTGGCAAACCCCCGTTAGTTGCATGCGGAGTAAAACTGTGTCAATCTCCAGTTAGATGAATGGAGAGTAACACTGTGTCAAAACCACGTAAAGTGAATGGTGAGTAACACTGTGTCAAACCCCCATTAGGTGAATGGGGAGTAACACTGTGTCAAACCCACGTTTGGTGAATGGGGAGTAACAATGTGTCAATGTCCCGTTAGGTGAATGGTCAGTAAAACTGTGTCAAACCCCCGTTAGGTGAATGGGGAGTAATACTGTGTCAAACCCCCGTTAGGTGAATGGGGAGTAACACTGAGTCAAACCCCGTTAGGTGAATGGGGAGTAACACTGTTTTAATCTCCCGTTAGCTGAATGGGGAGTAACACAGTGTCAAACTCCCGTTAGCTGAATGGGGAGTAACACTGTGTCAAACCCCCGTGAGGTGAATGGGGAGTAACACTGTGTCAAACCCCCGTTAGGTGAATGGAGAATAACACTGTGTCAAACCCCCGTTAGGTGAATGGGCAGTAACACTGTTTCAATATCCCGTTAGGTGAATAGGGAGTAACAATGTTTCAATATCCCGTTAGATGAATGGAGAGTAACACTGAGTCAAACCCCCGTTCAGTGAATGGAAAGTAACACTGTGTCAAACTACCGTTCGGTGAAAGGAGAGTATCACTGTGTCAAATCCCCATTAGGTGAATGGGAAGTAACAATGTGTCAATCCCCCGTTAGGTGAATGGGGAGTAACACTGTGTCAAACACCCGTTTGGAGAATGGAGAGTAACACTGTGTCAAACCCCCGTTAGGTGAATGGAGAGTAAAACTGTGTCAAACCCACGTTAGGTGAATGGGGAGAAACACTGTGTCAAACCCCCGTTGGGTGAATGGGAAGTAACACTGTGTCAATCTCCCATTAGGTGAATGGAGAGTAATACTGTGTCAAACCCCCGTTAGGTGAATGGAGTGTAACACTGTGTCAAACCCGCGTTAAGTGAATGGGAAGTAACACTTTGTCAATCTCCCGTTAGTTGAATGATGAGTAACAATATGTCAATTTCCCGTTAGGTGAATGAGGAGTAACAATGTGTCAATCTCCGGTTAGGTTAATAGTCAGTAACATTGTGTCAATATCCCATTAGGAGAATGGGGAGTAATACTGTGTCCATCTCCCGTTAGATGAATGGTGAGTAATACTGTGTCAATCTCCCGTTAGCTGGATGGGGAGTAACTATGTGTCTAACCTCCGTTAGGTGAATGGAGAGTAACACTGTTTCAAACCCCCGTTAGGTGAATGGGGAGTAACACTGTGTCAAACCCCCGTTCAGTGAATGGAGAGTAACACTGTGTCAACCCCCTGTTAGGTGAATGGGGAGTAACACTGTTTCAATATCCGGTTAGGTGAATGGGGAGAAAAATGTGTCAATATCCCGTTAGATGAATGGAGAGTAACACTGTGTCAAACCCCCGTTAGGTGAATGGAGAGTAACACTGTGCCAAACCACCGTTCGGTGAAAGGAGAGTATAACTGTGTCAAATCCCCATTAGGTGAATAGGAAGTAACAATGTGTCAATCCCCCGTTAGGTGAATGGGGAGTAACACTGTGTCAAACCCCCATGAGGTGAATGGGAATTAACACTGAGTCAAACCAACGTTCGGTGAATGGAGAGTAACACTGTGTCAAACTCCCGTTAGGTGAATGGGGAGTAACACTGTTTCAAACCCCCGTAAGGTGAATGGAGAGTAACACTGTGTCAAGCCCCCGTTAGGTTAATGGTGAGTAACACTGTGCCAAACCCCCGTTAGGTGAATGAAGAGTAACACTGTGTCAAACTCCCATTAGGTGAATGGAGAGTAACACTGTGTCAAAACCCCGTTAGGTGAATTGAGAGTAACACTGTGTCAAAACCCGGTTAACTGAATGTTGAGTAACACTTTCACCATCTCCTTTTAGTTGAATGAGGAGTAACAATGTGTCAATTTCCCGTTAGGTGAATGGAGAGTAACAATGTGTCAATCTCTGGTTAGTTGTATAGGCAGTAACACTGTGTCAACATCCCATTAGGTGAATGTAGAGTAACACTGTTTCAAACCCGCGTTAGGTGAATGGGCAGTAACAATGTGTCAAACCCCCGTTAGGTGAATGGGGATTAACAATGTGTCAAAACCCCGTTAGCTGAATGGGAAGTAACATTGTGTCAAACCCCCATTAGCTGAATGGGAAGTAACAATGTGTCAAACCCCAGTTAGCTGAATGGAGAGTAACACTGTGTCAAACCCCCGTTAGGTGAAAGGCGAGAAAAACTGTGTCAAGCCCCGTTGGGTGAATGCGAAGTAACACTGTGTCATTCTGCCGTTAGGTGAATGGAGAGTAATACTGTGTCAAACCCCCGTTAGGTGAATGAGGAGTAACACTGTGTCAAACCCCCGTTAGGTGAATGGAGAGTAACACTGTGTCAAACCCCCGTTATGTGAATGGAGAGTAACACTGTGTCAAACCCCCGTTAAGTGAATGGGGAGTAACACTTTGTCAATCGCCCGTTAGTTGAATGAGGAGTAACAATGTGTCAATCTACGGTTAGGTGTATAGGCAGTAAAACTCTAAATATCCCATTAGGTGAATGGGGAGTAATATTGTGTTCATCTCCCGTTAGGTGAATGGAGAGTAATACTGTGTCAATCTCCCGTTAGCTGAATGGGGAGTAACTATGAGTCTAAAACCCGTTAGGTGAATGGGCAGTAACAATGTGTCAATACCCCGTTAGGTGAGTGGGGAGTAACACTGTGTCAAACCCCCATTAGGTGCATGGGGAGTAACACTATGTCGATCTCACGTTAGATGAATGGGGAGTAATAATGTGTCAAACCCCCATTAGGTGCATGCGGAGAAAACTGTGTCAATCTCCAGTTAGATGAAAGGGGAGTAACACTGTGTCAAACCCCCGTAAAGTCAATGCCGAGTAACACTTTTTCAAACACCCGTTTGTTGAAAGGGGAGTAACACTGTGTCAAACCCCCATTAAGTGAATGGGGATTAACACTGTGACAACCCGCCGTTAAGTGAATGGGGAGTAACACTGTGTCAAAAACCCATTAGGTGAATGGGGAGTAACACTGTGATAATCTCCCGTTAGTTGAATGGGGAGTAACACTGTGGCAAACCCCCGTTAGTTGCATGCGGAGTAAAACTGTGTCAATCTCCAGTTAGATGAATGGAGAGTAACACTGTGTCAAAACCACGTAAAGTGAATGGTGAGTAACACTGTGTCAAACCCCCATTAGGTGAATGGGGAGTAACACTGTGTCAAACCCACGTTTGGTGAATGGGGAGTAACAATGTGTCAATGTCCCGTTAGGTGAATGGTCAGTAAAACTGTGTCAAACCCCCGTTAGGTGAATGGGGAGTAATACTGTGTCAAACCCCCGTTAGGTGAATGGGGAGTAACACTGAGTCAAACCCCGTTAGGTGAATGGGGAGTAACACTGTTTTAATCTCCCGTTAGCTGAATGGGGAGTAACACAGTGTCAAACTCCCGTTAGCTGAATGGGGAGTAACACTGTGTCAAACCCCCGTGAGGTGAATGGGGAGTAACACTGTGTCAAACCCCCGTTAGGTGAATGGAGAATAACACTGTGTCAAACCCCCGTTAGGTGAATGGGCAGTAACACTGTTTCAATATCCCGTTAGGTGAATAGGGAGTAACAATGTTTCAATATCCCGTTAGATGAATGGAGAGTAACACTGAGTCAAACCCCCGTTCAGTGAATGGAAAGTAACACTGTGTCAAACTACCGTTCGGTGAAAAGAGAGTATCACTGTGTCAAATCCCCATTAGGTGAATGGGAAGTAACAATGTGTCAATCCCCCGTTAGGTGAATGGGGAGTAACACTGTGTCAAACACCCGTTTGGAGAATGGAGAGTAACACTGTGTCAAACCCCCGTTAGGTGAATGGGGAGTAATACTGTGTCAAACCCCCGTTAGGTGAATGGGGAGTAACACTGAGTCAAACCCCGTTAGGTGAATGGGGAGTAACACTGTTTTAATCTCCCGTTAGCTGAATGGGGAGTAACACAGTGTCAAACTCCCATTAGCTGAATGGGGAGTAACACTGTGTCAAACCCCCGTGAGGTGAATGGGGAGTAACACTGTGTCAAACCCCCGTTAGGTGAATGGAGAATAACACTGTGTCAAACCCCCGTTAGGTGAATGGGCAGTAACACTGTTTCAATATCCCGTTAGGTGAATAGGGAGTAACAATGTTTCAATATCCCGTTAGATGAATGGAGAGTAACACTGAGTCAAACCCCCGTTCAGTGAATGGAAAGTAACACTGTGTCAAACTACCGTTCGGTGAAAGGAGAGTATCACTGTGTCAAATCCCCATTAGGTGAATGGGAAGTAACAATGTGTCAATCCCCCGTTAGGTGAATGGGGAGTAACACTGTGTCAAACACCCGTTTGGAGAATGGAGAGTAACACTGTGTCAAACCCCGGTTAGGTGAATGGAGAGTAAAACTGTGTCAAACCCACGTTAGGTGAATGGGGAGAAACACTGTGTCAAACCCCCGTTGGGTGAATGGGAAGTAACACTGTGTCAATCTCCCATTGGGTGAATGGAGAGTAATACTGTGTCAAACCCCCGTTAGGTGAATGGAGTGTAACACTGTGTCAAACCCGCGTTAAGTGAATGGGAAGTAACACTTTGTCAATCTCCCGTTAGTTGAATGATGAGTAACAATATGTCAATTTCCCGTTAGGTGAATGAGGAGTAACAATGTGTCAATCTCCGGTTAGGTTAATAGTCAGTAACATTGTGTCAATATCCCATTAGGAGAATGGGGAGTAATACTGTGTCCATCTCCCGTTAGATGAATGGTGAGTAATACTGTGTCAATCTCCCGTTAGCTGGATGGGGAGTAACTATGTGTCTAACCTCCGTTAGGTGAATGGAGAGTAACACTGTTTCAAACCCCCGTTAGGTGAATGGGGAGTAACACTGTGTCAAACCCCCGTTCAGTGAATGGAGAGTAACACTGTGTCAAACCCCCGTTAGGTGAATGGAGAGTAACACTGTGCCAAACCACCGTTCGGTGAAAGGAGAGTATAACTGTGTCAAATCCCCATTAGGTGAATAGGAAGTAAAAATGTGTCAATCCCCCGTTAGGTGAATGGGGAGTAACACTGTGTCAAACCCCCATGAGGTGAATGGGAATTAACACTGAGTCAAACCAACGTTCGGTGAATGGAGAGTAACACTGTGTCAAACTCCCGTTAGGTGAATGGGGAGTAACACTGTTTCAAACCCGCGTTAGGTGAATGGGCAGTAACAATGTGTCAAACCCCCGTTAGGTGAATGGGGATTAACAATGTGTCAAAACCCCGTTAGCTGAATGGGAAGTAACATTGTGTCAAACCCCCTTTAGCTGAATGGGAAGTAACAATGTGTCAAACCCCAGTTAGCTGAATGGAGAGTAACACTGTGTCAAACCCCCGTTAGGTGAAAGGCGAGAAAAACTGTGTCAAGCCCCGTTGGGTGAATGCGAAGTAACACTGTGTCATTCTGCCGTTAGGTGAATGGAGAGTAATACTGTGTCAAACCCCCGTTAGGTGAATGAGGAGTAACACTGTGTCAAACCCCCGTTAGGTGAATGGAGAGTAACACTGTGTCAAACCCCCGTTATGTGAATGGAGAGTAACACTGTGTCAAACCCCCGTTAAGTGAATGGGGAGTAACACTTTGTCAATCGCCCGTTAGTTGAATGAGGAGTAACAATGTGTCAATCTACGGTTAGGTGTATAGGCAGTAAAACTCTAAATATCCCATTAGGTGAATGGGGAGTAATATTGTGTTCATCTCCCGTTAGGTGAATGGAGAGTAATACTGTGTCAATCTCCCGTTAGCTGAATGGGGAGTAACTATGAGTCTAAAACCCGTTAGGTGAATGGGCAGTAACAATGTGTCAATACCCCGTTAGGTGAGTGGGGAGTAACACTGTGTCAAACCCCCGTTAGGTGCATGGGGAGTAACACTATGTCGATCTCACGTTAGATGAATGGGGAGTAATACTGTGTCAAACCCCCATTAGGTGCATGCGGAGAAAACTGTGTCAATCTCCAGTTAGATGAAAGGGGAGTAACACTGTGTCAAACCCCCGTAAAGTCAATGCCGAGTAACACTTTTTCAAACACCCGTTTGTTGAAAGGGGAGTAACACTGTGTCAAACCCCCATTAAGTGAATGGGGATTAACACTGTGACAACCCGCCGTTAAGTGAATGGGGAGTAACACTGTGTCAAAAACCCATTAGGTGAATGGGGAGTAACACTGTGATAATCTCCCGTTAGTTGAATGGGGAGTAACACTGTGGCAAACCCCCGTTAGTTGCATGCGGAGTAAAACTGTGTCAATCTCCAGTTAGATGAATGGAGAGTAACACTGTGTCAAAACCACGTAAAGTGAATGGTGAGTAACACTGTGTCAAACCCCCGTTAGGTGAATGGGGAGTAACACTGTGTCAAACCCACGTTTGGTGAATGGGGAGTAACAATGTGTCAATGTCCCGTTAGGTGAACGGTCAGTAAAACTGTGTCAAACCCCCGTTAGGTGAATGGGGAGTAATACTGTGTCAAACCCCCGTTAGGTGAATGGGGAGTAACACTGAGTCAAACCCCGTTAGGTGAATGGGGAGTAACACTGTTTTAATCTCCCGTTAGCTGAATGGGGAGTAACACTGTGTCAAACTCCCGTTAGCTGAATGGGGAGTAACACTGTGTCAAACTCCCGTTAGGTGAATGGGGAGTAACATTGTGTCAAACCCCGTTAGGTGAATGGGCAGTAACACTGTGTCAATCTCCCGTTAGGTGAATGGCGAGTAACAATGTGTCAAACCCCCGTTAGGTGAATGGAGAGTAAAACTGTGTCAAACCCCCGTTAGCTGAATGGGGAGAAACAATGTGTCAAACCCCCGTTGGGTGAATGGGAAGTAACACTGTGTTAATCTCCCGTTAGGTGAATGGAGAGTAATACTGTGTCAAACCACCGTTAGGTGAATGGAGAGTAACACTGTGTCAAACCCCCGTTAAGTGAATGGGAAGTAACACCTTGTCAATCTCCCGTTAGTTGAATGAGGAGTAACAATGTGTCAATTTCCTTTTAGGTGAATGAGGATTAACAATGAGTCAATCTCTGGTTAGGTTTATAGGCAGTAACACTGTGTCAATATCCCATTAGTTGAATGGGGAGTAATAGTGTGCCAATCTCCCGTTAGATGAATGGTGAGTAATACTGTGTCAATCTCCCATTAGCTGAATGGGGACTAACTATGTGTCTAACCTCCGCTAGGTGAATGGAGAGTAACACTGTTTCAAACCCCCGTTAGGTGAATGGGCAGTAACACTGTTTCAATATCCCGTTAGGTGAATAGGGAGTAACAATGTTTCAATATCCCGTTAGATGAATGGAGAGTAACACTGTGTCAAACCCCCGTTCAGTGAATGGAAAGTAACACTGTGTCAAACCACCGTTCAGTGAAAGGAGACTATCACTGTGTCAAATCCCCATTAGGTGAATGGGAAGTAACAATGTGTCAATCCCCCGTTAGGTGAATGGGGAGTAACACTGTGTCAAACCCCCGTTAGGTGAATGGGGATTAACAATGTGTCAATCTCTGGTTAGGTGTATAGGCAGTAACACTGTGTCAATATCCCATTAGGTGAATGGGGAGTAATACTGTGTCCATCTCCCGTTAGATGAATGGTGAGTAATACTGTGTCAATCTCCCGTTAGCTGAATGGGGAGTAACTATGTGTCTAACCTCCGATGGGTGAATGGAGAGTAACACTGTTTCAAACCCTCGTTAGGTGAATGGGGAGTAACACTGTGTCAAACCCCCGTTAGGTGAATGGAGAGTAACACTGTGTCAAACCCCCGGTGGTGAATGGGCAGTAACACAGTTTCAATAACCTGTTAGGTGAATGGGGACTAACAATGTGTCAATATCCCGTTAGATGAATGGAGAGTAACACTGAGTCAAACCACGGTTCGGTGAAAGGAGAGTATCACTGTGTCAAATCCCCATTAGGCGAATGGGAAGTAACAATGTGTCAATCCCCCGTTAGGTGAATGGGGAGTAACACTGTGTCAAACACCCGTTTGGAGAATGGAGAGTAACACTGTGTCAAACCCCTGTTAGGTGAATGGGGATTAACACTGTGTCAAACAAACGTTCGGTGAATGGAGAGTAACACTGTGTCAAACCCCCGTTAGGTGAATCGGGAGTAACACTGTTTCAAACCCCCATTAGCTGAATGGGGAGTAACACTGTGTCAAACCCCCGTTAGGTTAATGGTGAGTAACACTGTGCCAAACCCCCGTTAGGTGAATGGAGAGTAACACTCTGTCAAACCCCCGTTAGCTGAATGGAGAGTAACACTGTGCCAAACCTCCGTTAGGTGAATTGAGATTAACACTGTGTCAAACCCCCGTCTAGTGAATGGGGAGTAACACTTTCACCATCTCCTTTTATTTGAATGAGGTGTAACAATGTGTCAATTTCCCTTTAGGTGAATGGAGAGTAACAATGTGTCAAACTCCGGTTAGGTGTATAGGCAGTAACACTGTGTCAACATCCCATTAGGTGAATGTTGAGTAACACTGTTTCAAACACGCGTTAGGTTTATGGGCAGTAACAATGTGTCAAACCGCTGTTAGGTGAATGGAGAATAACAATGTGTCAAGCTCCCGTTGGGTGAATGGGAAGTAACACTCTGTCATTCTCCCGTTAGGTGAATGGAGAGTAATACTGTGTCAAACCCCCGTTAGCTGAATGGAGAGTAACACTTTGTCAATATCATATTAGGTGAATGGGGAGTAATACTGTGTCAAGCCCCCGTTGGGTGAATGGGAAGTAACACTGTGTCATTCTCCCATTAGGTGAATGGAGAGTAATACTGTGTCAAACCCCCATTATGTGAAAGGCGAGAAGAACTGTGTCAAGCCCCCGTTGGGTGAATGGGAAGTAACACTGTGTCATTCTCCCGTTAGTTGAATGGAGAGTAATACTGTGTCAAAACCCCGTTAGCAGAATGGAGAGTAACACTGTGTCAAAACCCCGTTAGGTGAAAGGCGAGAAAAACTGTGTCAAGCCCCCGTTGGGTGAATGGGAAGTAACACTGTGTCATTCTCCCATTAGGTGAATGGAGAGTAATACTGTGTCAAACCCCCGTTAGCTGAATGGAGAGTAACACTGTGTCAAACCCCCATTAGGTGAAAGGCGAGAAAAACTGTGTCAAGCCCCCGTTGGGTGAATGGGAAGTAACACTGCGTCATTCTCCCGTTAGGTGAATGGAGAGTAACACTGTGTCAAACCCCCGTTAAGAGAATGGGGAGTAACACTTTGTCAATCGCCCGTTAGTTGAATGAGGAGTAACAATGTGTCAATTTCCCGTTAGGTGAATGAGGAATAACAACGTGTCAATCTACGGTTAGGTGTATAGGCAGTAAAACTCTAAATATCCCATTAGGTGAATGGGGAGTAATATTGTGTTCATCTCCCGTTAGGTGAATGGAGAGTAATACTGTGTCAATCTCCCGTTAGCTGAATGGGGAGTAACTATGAGTCTAAAACCCGTTAGGTGAATGGGCAGTAACAATGTGTCAATACCCCGTTAGGTGAATGGGGAGTAACACTGTGTCAAACCCCCGTTAGGTGAATGGAGAGTAACACTGTGTCAAACCCCCGTTAGGTGCATGGGGAGTAACACTATGTCGATCTCACATTAGATGAATGGGGAGTAATACTGTGTCAAACCCCCGTTAAGTGAATGGGGATTAACACTGTGACAACCCGCCGTTAAGTGAATGGGGAGTAACACTGTGTCAAAAACCCATTAGGTGAATGGGGAGTAACACTGTGATAATCTCCCGTTAGTTGAATGGGAAGTAACACTGTGGCAAACCCCCGTTAGTTGCATGCGGAGTAAAACTGTGTCAATCTCCATTTAGATGAATGGAGAGTAACACTGTGTCAAAACCACGTAAAGTGAATGGTGAGTAACACTGTGTCAAACCCCCGTTAGGTGAATGGGGAGTAACACTGTGTCAAACCCACGTTTGGTGAATGGGGAGTAACAATGTGTCAATGTCCCGTTAGGTGAATGGTCAGTAAAACTGTGTCAAACCCCCGTTAGGTGAATGGAGTGTAATACTGTGTCAAACCCCCATTAGGTGAATGGGGAGTAACACTGAGTCAAACACCGTTAGGTGAATGGGGAGTAACACTGTTTTAATCTCCCGTTAGCTGAATGGGGAGTAACACTGTGTCAAACTCCCGTTAGCTGAATGGGGAGTAACACTGTGTCAAACTCCCGTTAGCTGAATGGGGAGTAACTATGAGTCTAAAACCCATTAGGTGAATGGGCAGTAACAATGTGTCAATACCCCGTTAGGTGAATGGGGAGTAACACTGTGTCAAACCCCCGTTAGGTGAATGGAGAGTAACACTGTGTCAAACCCCCATTAGGTGCATGGGGAGTAACACTATGTCGATCTCACGTTAGATGAATGGGGAGTAATACTGTGTCAAACCCCCGTTAGGTGCATGCGGAGTAAAACTGTGTCAATCTCCAGTTAGATGAAAGGGGAGTAACACTGTGTCAAACCCCCGTAAAGTCAATGCCGATTAACACTTTTTCAAACACCCGTTTGGTGAAAGGGGAGTAACACTGTGTCAAACCCCCATTAAGTGAATGGGGATTAACACTGTGACAACCCGCCGTTAAGTGAATGGGGAGTAACACTGTGTCAAAAACCCATTAGGTGAATGGGGAGTAACACTGTGATAATCTCCCGTTAGTTGAATGGGGAGTAACACTGTGGCAAACCCCCGTTAGTTGCATGCGGAGTAAAACTGTGTCAATCTCCAGTTAGATGAATGGAGAGTAACACTGTGTCAAAACCACGTAAAGTGAATGGTGAGTAACACTGTGTCAAACCCCCGTTAGGTGAATGGGGAGTAACACTGTGTCAAACCCACGTTTGGTGAATGGGGAGTAACAATGTGTCAATGTCCCGTTAGGTGAATGGTCAGTAAAACTGTGTCAAACCCCCGTTAGGTGAATGGGGAGTAATACTGTGTCAAACCCCCGTTAGGTGAATGGGGAGTAACACTGAGTCAAACCCCGTTAGGTGAATGGGGAGTAACACTGTTTTAATCTCCCGTTAGCTGAATGGGGAGTAACACTGTGTCAAACTCCCGTTAGCTGAATGGGGAGTAACACTGTGTCAAACTCCCGTTAGGTGAATGGGGAGTAACATTGTGTCAAACCCCGTTAGGTGAATGGGCAGTAACACTGTGTCAATCTCCCGTTAGGTGAATGGCGAGTAACAATGTGTCAAACCCCTGTTAGGTGAATGGAGAGTAAAACTGTGTCAAACCCCCGTTAGGTGAATGGGGAGAAACACTGTGTCAAACCCCCGTTGGGTGAATGGGAAGTAACACTGTGTTAATCTCCCGTTAGGTGAATGGAGAGTAATACTGTGTCAAACCCCCGTTAGGTGAATGGAGAGTAACACTGTGTCAAACCCCCGTTAAGTGAATGGGAAGTAACACCTTGTCAATCTCCCGTTAGTTGAATGAGGAGTAACAATGTGTCAATTTCCTTTTAGGTGAATGAGGAGTAACAATGAGTCAATCTCTGGTTAGGTTTATAGGCAGTAACACTGTGTCAATATCCCATTAGGTGAATGGGGAGTAATACTGTGTCCATCTCCCGTTAGATGAATGGTGAGTAATACTGTGTCAATCTCCCATTAGCTGAATGGGGACTAACTATGTGTCTAACCTCCGCTAGGTGAATGGAGAGTAACACTGTGTCAAACCCCCGTTAGGTGAATGGGCAGTAACACTGTTTCAATATCCCGTTAGGTGAATAGGGAGTAACAATGTTTCAATATCCCGTTAGATGAATGGAGAGTAACACTGTGTCAAACCCCCGTTCAGTGAATGGAAAGTAACACTGTGTCAAACCACCGTTCAGTGAAAGGAGACTATCACTGTGTCAAATCCCCATTAGGTGAATGGGAAGTAACAATGTGTCAATCCCCCGTTAGGTGAATGGGGAGTAACACTGTGTCAAACACCCGTTTGGAGAATGGAGAGTAACACTGTGTCAAACCCCCGTTAGGTGAATGGGGATTAACAATGTGTCAAACCAACGTTCGGTGAATGGAGAGTAACACTGTATCAAACCCCCGTTAGGTGAATGGGGAGTAACACTGTTTCAAACCCCCGTTAGGTGAATGGAGAGTAAAACTGTGTCAAACCCCCGTTAGGTGCATGGGGAGAAACACTGTGTCAAACCCCCGTTGGGTGAATGGGAAGTAACACTGTGTCAAACTCCCGTTAGGTGAATGGAGAGTAATACTGTGTCAAACCCCCATAAGGTGAATGGAGAGTAACACTGTGTCAAACCCCCGTTAAGTGAATGGGACGTAACACCTTGTCAATGTCCCGTTAGTTGAATGAGGAGTAACAATGTGTCAATTTCCCGTTAGGTGAATGAGGAGTAACAATGTGTCAATCTCTGGTTAGGTATATAGGCAGTAACACTGTGTCAATATCCCATTAGGTGAATGGGGAGTAATACTGTGTCCATCTCCCGTTAGATGAATGGTGAGTAATACTGTGTCAATCTCCCATTAGCTGAATGGGGAGTAACTATGTGTCTAACGTCCGATGGGTGAATGGAGAGTAACACTGTTTCAAACCCCCGTTAGGTGAATGGGGAGTAACACTGTGTCAAACCCCCATTAGGTGAATGGAGAGTAACAGTGTGTCAAACCCCCGTTAGGTGAATGGGCAGTAACACTGTTTCAATATCCTGTTATGTGAATGGGGAGTAACAATGTGTCAATATCCCGTTAGATGAATGGAGAGTAACACTGAGTCAAACCACGGTTCGGTGAAAGGAGAGTATCACTGTGTCAAATCCCCATTAGGTGAATGGGAAGTAACAATGTGTCAATCCCCCGTTAGGTGAATGGGGAGTAACACTGTGTCAAACACCCGTTTGGAGAAAGAAGAGTAACACTGTGTCAAACCCCTGTTAGGTGAATGGGGATTACCACTGTGTCAAACAAACGTTCGGTGAATGGAGAGTAACACTGTGTCAAACCCCCGTTAGGTGAATCGGGAGTAACACTGTTTCAAACCCCCATTAGGTGAATGGGGAGTAACACTGTGTCAAGCCCCCGTTAGGTTAATGGTGAGTAACACTGTGCCAAACCCCCGTTAGGTGAATGGAGAGTTACACTGTGTCAAACCCCCGTTAGTTGAATGGAGAGTAACACTGTGCCAAACCCCCGTTAGGTGAATTGAGATTAACACTGTGTCAAACCCCCGTTAAGTGAATGGGGAGTAACACTGTGTCAAACACCCGTTTGGAGAATGGAGAGTAACACTGTGTCAAACCCCCGTTAGGTGAATGGAGAGTAAAACTGTGTCAAACCCACGTTAGGTGAATGGGGAGAAACACTGTGTCAAACCCCCGTTGGGTGAATGGGAAGTAACACTGTGTCAATCTCCCATTAGGTGAATGGAGAGTAATACTGTGTCAAACCCCCGTTAGGTGAATGGAGAGTAACACTGTGTCAAACCCGCGTTAAGTGAATGGGAAGTAACACTTTGTCAATCTCCCGTTAGTTGAATGATGAGTAACAATGTGTCAATTTCCCGTTAGGTGAATGAGGAGTAACAATGTGTCAATCTCCGGTTAGGTTTATAGTCAGTAACATTGTGTCAATATCCCATTAGGAGAATGGGGAGTAATACTGTGTCCATCTCCCGTTAGATGAATGGTGAGTAATACTGTGTCAATCTCCCGTTAGCTGGATGGGGAGTAACTATGTGTCTAACCTCCGTTAGGTGAATGGAGAGTAACACTGTTTCAAACCCCCGTTACGTGAATGGGGAGTAACACTGTGTCAAACCCCCGTTCAGTGAATGGAGAGTAACACTGTGTCAAACCCCTGTTAGGTGAATGGGGAGTAACACTGTTTCAATATCCGGTTAGGTGAATGGGGAGAAAAATGTGTCAATATCCCGTTAGATGAATGGAGAGTAACACTGTGTCAAACCCCCGTTAGGTGAATGGAGAGTAACACTGTGTCAAACCACCGTTCGGTGAAAGGAGAGTATCACTGTGTCAAATCCCCATTAGGTGAATAGGAAGTAACAATGTGTCAATCCCCCGTTAGGTGAATGGGGAGTAACACTGTGTCAAACCCCCGTGAGGTGAATGGGGAGTAACACTGTGTCAAACCCCCGTGAGGTGAATGGGAATTAACACTGTGTCAAACCAACGTTCGGTGAATGGAGAGTAACACTGTGTCAAACCCCCGTTAGGTGAATGGGGAGTAACACTGTTTCAAACCCCCGTAAGGTGAATGGAGAGTAACACTGTGTCAAGCCCCCGTTAGGTTAATGGTGAGTAACACTGTGCCAAACCCCCGTTAGGTGAATGAAGAGTAACACTGTGTCAAACTCCCATTAGGTTAATGGAGAGTAACACTGTGTCAAAACCCCGTTAGGTGAATTGAGAGTAACACTGTGTCAAAACCCGGTTAACTGAATGTTGAGTAACACTTTCACCATCTCCTTTTAGTTGAATGAGGAGTAACAATGTGTCAATTTCCCGTTAGTGAATGGAGAGTAACAATGTGTCAATCTCTGGTTAGTTGTATAGGCAGTAACACTGTGTCAACATCCCATTAGGTGAATGTAGAGTAACACTGTTTCAAACCCGCGTTAGGTGAATGGGCAGTAACAATGTGTCAAACCCCCGTTAGGTGAATGGGGATTAACAATGTGTCAAACCCCCGTTAGCTGAATGGGAAGTAACATTGTGTCAAACCCCCATTAGCTGAATGGGAAGTAACAATGTGTCAAACCCCAGTTAGCTGAATGGAGAGTAACACTGTGTCAAGCCCCCGTTAGGTGAAAGGCGAGAAAAACTGTGTCAAGCCCCGGTGGGTGAATGCGACGTAACACTGTGTCATTCTGCCGTTAGGTGAATGGAGAGTAATACTGTGTCAAACCCCCGTTAGGTGAATGAGGAGTAACACTCTGTCAAACCCCCGTTAGGTGAATGGAGAGTAACACTGTGTCAAACCCCCGTTAGGTGAATGGAGAGTAACACTGTGTCAAACCCCCGTTAAGTGAATGGGGAGTAACACTTTGTCAATCGCCCGTTAGTTGAATGAGGAGTAACAATGTGTCAATTTCCCGTTAGGTGAATGAGGAATAACAACGTGTCAATCTACGGTTAGGTGTATAGGCAGTAAAACTCTAAATATCCCATTAGGTGAATGGGGATTAATACTGTGTTCATCTCCCGTTAGGTGAATGGAGAGTAATACTGTGTCAATCTCCCGTTAGCTGAATGGGGAGTAACTATGAGTCTAAAACCCGTTAGGTGAATGGGCAGTAACAATGTGTCAATACCCCGTTAGGTGAATGGGGAGTAACACTGTGTCAAACCCCCGTTAGGTGAATGGAGAGTAACACTGTGTCAAACCCCCGTTAGGTGCATGGGGAGTAACACTATGTCGATCTCACGTTAGATGAATGGGGAGTAATACTGTGTCAAACCCCCGTTAGGTGCATGCGGAGTAAAACTGTGTCAATCTCCAGTTAGATGAAAGGGGAGTAACACTGTGTCAAACCCCTGAAAAGTCAATGCCGAGTAACACTTTTTCAAACACCCGTTTGTTGAAAGGGGAGTAACACTGTGTCAAACCCCCATTAAGTGAATGGGGATTAACACTGTGACAACCCGCCGTTAAGTGAATGGGGAGTAACACTGTGTCAAAAACCCATTAGGTGAATGGGGAGTAACACTGTGATAATCTCCCGTTAGTTGAATGGGGAGTAACACTGTGGCAAACCCCCGTTAGTTGCATGCGGAGTAAAACTGTGTCAATCTCCAGTTAGATGAATGGAGAGTAACACTGTGTCAAAACCACGTAAAGTGAATGGTGAGTAACACTGTGTCAAACCCCCGTTAGGTGAATGGGGAGTAACACTGTGTCAAACCCACGTTTGGTGAATGGGGAGTAACAATGTGTCAATGTCCCGTTAGGTGAATGGTCAGTAAAACTGTGTCAAACCCCCGTTAGGTGAATGGGGAGTAATACTGTGTCAAACCCCCGTTAGGTGAATGGGGAGTAACACTGAGTCAAACCCCGTTAGGTGAATGGGGAGTAACACTGTTTTAATCTCCCGTTAGCTGAATGGGGAGTAACACAGTGTCAAACTCCCGTTAGCTGAATGGGGAGTAACACTGTGTCAAACTCCCGTGTGGTGAATGGAGAGTAACACTGTGTCAAACCCCCGTTCAGTGAATGGAAAGTAACACTGTGTCAAACCACCGTTCAGTGAAAGGAGACTATCACTGTGTCAAATCCCCATTAGGTGAATGGGAAGTAACAATGTGTCAAACCCCCGTTAGGTGAATGGGCAGTAACACTGTGTCAAACACCCGTTTGGAGAATGGAGAGTAACACTGTGTCAAACCCCCGTTAGGTGAATGGGGATTAACAATGTGTCAAACCAACGTTCGGTGAATGGAGAGTAACACTGTATCAAACCCCCGTTAGGTGAATGGGGAGTAACACTGTTTCAAACCCCCGTTAGGTGAATGGAGAGTAAAACTGTGTCAAACCCCCGTTAAGTGAATGGGAAGTAACACATTGTCAAGCTCCCGTTAGTTGAATGAGGAGTAACAATGTGTCAATTTCCCGTTAGGTGAATGAGGAGTAACAATGTGTCAATCTCTGATTAGGTGTATAGGCAGTAACACTGTGTCAATATCCCATTAGGTGAATGGGGAGTAATACTGTGTCCATCTCCCGTTAGATGAATGGTGAGTAATACTGTGTCAATCTCCCGTTAGCTGAATGGGGAGTAACTATGTGTCTAACGTCCGATGGGTGAATGGAGAGTAACACTGTTTCAAACCCTCGTTAGGTGAATGGGGAGTAACACTGTGTCAAACCCCCGTTAGGTGAATGGAGAGTAACACTGTGTCAAACCCCCGTTAGGTGAATGGGCAGTAACACTGTTTCAATATCCTGTTAGGTGAATGGGGACTAACAATGTGTCAATATCCTGTTAGATGAATGGAGAGTAACACTGAGTCAAACTAAGGTTCGGTGAAAGGAGAGTATCACTGTGTCAAATCCCCATTAGGCGAATGGGAAGTAACAATGTGTCAATCCCCCGTTAGGTGAATGGGGAGTAACACTGTGTCAAACACCCGTTTGGAGAATGGAGAGTAACACTGTGTCAAACCCCTGTTAGGTGAATGGGGATTAACACTGTGTCAAACAAACGTTCGGTGAATGGAGAGTAACACTGTGTCAAACCCCCGTTAGGTGAATCGGGAGTAACACTGTTTCAAACCCCCATTAGCTGAATGGGGAGTAACACTGTGTCAAACCCCCGTTAGGTTAATGGTGAGTAACACTGTGCCAAACCCCCGTTAGGTGAATGGAGAGTAACACTGTGTCAAACCCCCGTTAGCTGAATGGAGAGTAACACTGTGCCAAACCTCCGTTAGGTGAATTGAGATTAACACTGTGTCAAACCCCCGTTAAGTGAATGGGGAGTAACACTTCCACCATCTCCTTTTATTTGAATGAGGTGTAACAATGTGTCAATTTCCCTTTAGGTGAATGGAGAGTAACAATGTGTCAAACTCCGGTTAGGTGTATAGGCAGTAACACTGTGTCAACATCCCATTAGGTGAATGTTGAGTAACACTGTTTCAAACACGCGTTAGGTTTATGGGCAGTAACAATGTGTCAAACCGCTGTTAGGTGAATGGAGAATAACAATGTGTCAAGCCCCCGTTGGGTGAATGGGAAGTAACACTCTGTCATTCTCCCGTTAGGTGAATGGAGAGTAATACTGTGTCAAACCCCCGTTAGCTGAATGGAGAGTAACACTTTGTCAATATCATATTAGGTGAATGGGGAGTAATACTGTGTCAATCTCCCGTTAGATGAATGGTGAGTAATACTGTGTCAATCTCCCGTTAGTTGAATGGGGAGTAACTATGTGTCTAACTTCCGCTAGGAGAATGGAGAGTAACACTGTGTCAAACCCCCGTTAGGTGAAAGGCGAGAAAAACTGTGTCAAGCCCCCGTTGGGTGAATGGGAGGTAACACTGTGTCATTCTCCCGTTAGGTGAATGGAGAGTAATACTGTGTCAAACCCCCGTTAGCTGAATGGAGAGTAACACTGTGTCAAACCCCCATTAGGTGAAAGGCGAGAAAAACTGTGTCAAGCCCCCGTTGGGTGAATGGGAAGTAACACTGCGTCATTCTCCCGTTAGGTGAATGGAGAGTAACACTGTGTCAAACCCCCGTTAAGAGAATGGGGAGTAACACTTTGTCAATCGCCCGTTAGTTGAATGAGGAGTAACAATGTGTCAATTTCCCGTTAGGTGAATGAGGAATAACAACGTGTCAATTTACGGTTAGGTGTATAGGCAGTAAAACTCTAAATATCCCATTAGGTGAATGGGGAGTAATACTGTGTTCATCTCCCGTTAGGTGAATGGAGAGGTAATACTGTGTCAATCTCCCATTAGCTGAATGGGGAGTAACTATGAGTCTAAAACCCGTTAGGTGAATGGGCAGTAACAATGTGTCAATACCCCGTTAGGTGAATGGGGAGTAACACTGTGTCAAACCCCCGTTAGGTGAATGGAGAGTAACACTGTGTCAAACCCCCGTTAGGTGCATGGGGAGTAACACTATGTCGATCTCACGTTAGATGAATGGGGAGTAATACTGTGTCAAACCCCCGTTAAGTGAATGGGGATTAACACTGTGACAACCCGCCGTTAAGTGAATGGGGAGTAACACTGTGTCAAAAACCCATTAGGTGAATGGGGAGTAACACTGTGATAATCTCCCGTTAGTTGAATGGGGAGTAACACTGTGGCAAACCCCCGTTAGTTGCATGCGGAGTAAAACTGTGTCAATCTCCATTTAGATGAATGGAGAGTAACACTGTGTCAAAACCACGTAAAGTGAATGGTGAGTAACACTGTGTCAAACCCCCGTTAGGTGAATGGGGAGTAACACTGTGTCAAACCCACGTTTGGTGAATGGGGAGTAACAATGTGTCAATGTCCCGTTAGGTGAATGGTCAGTAAAACTGTGTCAAACCCCCGTTAGGTGAATGGGGAGTAATACTGTGTCAAACCCCCGTTAGGTGAATGGGGAGTAACACTGAGTCAAACACCGTTAGGTGAATGGGGAGTAACACTGTTTTAATCTCCCGTTAGCTGAATGGGGAGTAACACTGTGTCAAACTGCCGTTAGCTGAATGGGGAGTAAAACCTTGTCAAACTCCCGTTAGCTGAATGGGGAGTAACTATGAGTCTAAAACCCGTTAGGTGAATGGGCAGTAACAATGTGTCAATACCCCGTTAGGTGAATGGGGAGTAACACTGTGTCAAACCCCCGTTAGGTGAATGGAGAGTAACACTGTGTCAAACCCCCGTTAGGTGCATGGGGAGTAACACTATGTCAATCTCACGTTAGATGAATGGGGAGTAATACTGTGTCAAACCCCCGTTAGGTGCATGCGGAGTAAAACTGTGTCAATCTCCAGTTAGATGAAAGGGGAGTAACACTGTGTCAAACCCCCGTAAAGTCAATGCCGAGTAACACTTTTTCAAACACCCGTTTGGTGAAAGGGGAGTAACACTGTGTCAAACCCCCATTAAGTGAATGGGGATTAACACTGTGACAACCCGCCGTTAAGTGAATGGGGAGTAACACTGTGTCAAAAACCCATTAGGTGAATGGGGAGTAACACTGTGATAATCTCCCGTTAGTTGAATGGGGAGTAACACTGTGGCAAACCCCCGTTAGTTGCATGCGGAGTAAAACTGTGTCAATCTCCAGTTAGATGAATGGAGAGTAACACTGTGTCAAAACCACGTAAAGTGAATGGTGAGTAACAGTGTGTCAAACCCCCGTTAGGTGAATGGGGAGTAACACTGTGTCAAACACACGTTTGGTGAATGGGGAGTAACAATGTGTCAATGTCCCGTTAGGTGAATGGTCAGTAAAACTGTGTCAAACCCCCGTTAGGTGAATGGGGAGTAATACTGTGTCAAACCCCCGTTAGGTGAATGGGGGGTAACACTGAGTCAAACCCCGTTAGGTGAATGGGGAGTAACACTGTTTTAATCTCCCGTTAGCTGAATGGGGAGTAACACTGTGTCAAACTCCCGTTAGCTGAATGGGGAGTAACACTGTGTCAAACTCCCGTTAGGTGAATGGGGAGTAACATTGTGTCAAACCCCGTTAGGTGAATGGGCAGTAACACTGTGTCAATCTCCCGTTAGGTGAATGGCGAGTAACAATGTGTCAAACCCCCGTTAGGTGAATGGAGAGTAAAACTGTGTCAAACCCCCGTTAGCTGAATGGGGAGAAACAATGTGTCAAACCCCCGTTGGGTGAATGGGAAGTAACACTGTGTTAATCTCCCGTTAGGTGAATGGAGAGTAATACTGTGTCAAACCCCCGTTAGGTGAATGGAGAGTAACACTGTGTCAAACCCCCGTTAAGTGAATGGGAAGTAACACCTTGTCAATCTCCCGTTAGTTGAATGAGGAGTAACAATGTGTCAATTTCCTTTTAGGTGAATGAGGATTAACAATGAGTCAATCTCTGGTTAGGTTTATAGGCAGTAACACTGTGTCAATATCCCATTAGGTGAATGGGGAGTAATACTGTGTCCATCTCCCGTTAGATGAATGGGGAGTAATACTGTGTCAATCTCCCATTAGCTGAATGGGGACTAACTATGTGTTTAACCTCCGCTAGGTGAATGGAGAGTAACACTGTTTCAAACCCCCGTTAGGTGAATGGGCAGTAACACTGTTTCAATATCCCGTTAGGTGAATAGGGAGTAACAATGTTTCAATATCCCGTTAGATGAATGGAGAGTAACACTGTGTCAAACCCCCGTTCAGTGAATGGAAAGTAACACTGTGTCAAACCACCGTTCAGTGAAAGGAGACTGTCACTGTGTCAAATCCCCATTAGGTGAATGGGAAGTAACAATGTGTCAATCCCCCGTTAGGTGAATGGGGAGTAACACTGTGTCAAACACCCGTTTGGAGAATGGAGAGTAACACTGTGTCAAACCCCCGTTAGGTGAATGGGGATTAACAATGTGTCAAACCAACGTTCGGTGAATGGAGAGTAACACTGTATCAAACCCCCGTTAGGTGAATGGGGAGTAACACTGTTTCAAACCCCCGTTAGGTGAATGGAGAGTAAAACTGTGTCAAACCCCCGTTAAGTGAATGGGAAGTAACACCTTGTCAAGCTCCCGTTAGTTGAATGAGGAGTAACAATGTGTCAATTTCCCGTTAGGTGAATGAGGAGTAACAATGTGTCAATCTCTGGTTAGGTGTATAGGCAGTAACACTGTGTCAATATCCCATTAGGTGAATGGGGAGTAATACTGTGTCCATCTCCCGTTAGATGAATGGTGAGTAATACTGTGTCAATCTCCCGTTAGCTGAATGGGGAGTAACTATGTGTCTAACCTCCGATGGGTGAATGGAGAGTAACACTGTTTCAAACCCTCGTTAGGTGAATGGGGAGTAACACTGTGTCAAACCCCCGTTAGGTGAATGGAGAGTAACACTGTGTCAAACCCCCGTTAGGTGAATGGGCAGTAACACTGTTTCAATATCCTGTTAGGTGAATGGGGACTAACAATGTGTCAATATCCTGTTAGATGAATGGAGAGTAACACTGAGTCAAACCAAGGTTCGGTGAAAGGAGAGTATCACTGTGTCAAATCCCCATTAGGCGAATGGGAAGTAACAATGTGTCAATCCCCCGTTAGGTGAATGGGGAGTAACACTGTGTCAAACACCCGTTTGGAGAATGGAGAGTAACACTGTGTCAAACCCCTGTTAGGTGAATGGGGATTAACACTGTGTCAAACAAACGTTCGGTGAATGGAGAGTAACACTGTGTCAAACCCCCGTTAGGTGAATCGGGAGTAACACTGTTTCAAACCCCCATTAGCTGAATGGGGAGTAACACTGTGTCAAACCCCCGTTAGGTTAATGGTGAGTAACACTGTGCCAAACCCCCGTTAGGTGAATGGAGAGTAACACTGTGTCAAACCCCCGTTAGCTGAATGGAGAGTAACACTGTGCCAAACCTCCGTTAGGTGAATTGAGATTAACACTGTGTCAAACCCCCGTTAAGTGAATGGGGAGTAACACTTTCACCATCTCCTTTTATTTGAATGAGGTGTAACAATGTGTCAATTTCCCTTTAGGTGAATGGAGAGTAACAATGTGTCAAACTCCGGTTAGGTGTATAGGCAGTAACACTGTGTCAACATCCCATTAGGTGAATGTTGAGTAACACTGTTTCAAACACGCGTTAGGTTTATGGGCAGTAACAATGTGTCAAACCGCTGTTAGGTGAATGGAGAATAACAATGTGTCAAGCCCCCGTTGGGTGAATGGGAAGTAAAACTGCGTCATTCTCCCGTTAGGTGAATGGAGAGTAACACTGTGTCAAACCCCCGTTAAGAGAATGGGGAGTAACACTTTGTCAATCGCCCGTTAGTTGAATGAGGAGTAACAATGTGTCAATTTCCCGTTAGGTGAATGAGGAATAACAACGTGTCAATCTACGGTTAGGTGTATAGGCAGTAAAACTCTAAATATCCCATTAGGTGAATGGGGAGTAATACTGTGTTCATCTCCCGTTAGGTGAATGGAGAGGTAATACTGTGTCAATCTCCCGTTAGCTGAATGGGGAGTAACTATGAGTCTAAAACCCGTTAGGTGAATGGGCAGTAACAATGTGTCAATACCCCGTTAGGTGAATGGGGAGTAACACTGTGTCAAACCCCCGTTAGGTGAATGGAGAGTAACACTGTGTCAAACCCCCGTTAGGTGCATGGGGAGTAACACTATGTCGATCTCACGTTAGATGAATGGGGAGTAATACTGTGTCAAACCCCCGTTAAGTGAATGGGGATTAACACTGTGACAACCCGCCGTTAAGTGAATGGGGAGTAACACTGTGTCAAAAACCCATTAGGTGAATGGGGAGTAACACTGTGATAATCTCCCGTTAGTTGAATGGGGAGTAACACTGTGGCAAACCCCCGTTAGTTGCATGCGGAGTAAAACTGTGTCAATCTCCAGTTAGATGAATGGAGAGTAACACTGTGTCAAAACCACGTAAAGTGAATGGTGAGTAAGACTGTGTCAAACCCCCGTTAGGTGAATGGGGAGTAACACTGTGTCAAACCCACGTTTGGTGAATGGGGAGTAACAATGTGTCAATGTCCCGTTAGGTGAATGGTCAGTAAAACTGTGTCAAACCCCCGTTAGGTGAATGGGGAGTAATACTGTGTCAAACCCCCGTTAGGTGAATGGGGAGTAACACTGAGTCAAACACCGTTAGGTGAATGGGGAGTAACACTGTTTTAATCTCCCGTTAGCTGAATGGGGAGTAACACTGTGTCAAACTGCCGTTAGCTGAATGGGGAGTAAAACCTTGTCAAACTCCCGTTAGCTGAATGGGGAGTAACTATGAGTCTAAAACCCGTTAGGTGAATGGGCAGTAACAATGTGTCAATACCCCGTTAGGTGAATGGGGAGTAACACTGTGTCAAACCCCCGTTAGGTGAATGGAGAGTAACACTGTGTCAAACCCCCGTTAGGTGCATGGGGAGTAACACTATGTCGATCTCACGTTAGATGAATGGGGAGTAATACTGTGTCAAACCCCCGTTAGGTGCATGCGGAGTAAAACTGTGTCAATCTCCAGTTAGATGAAAGGGGAGTAACACTGTGTCAAACCCCCGTAAAGTCAATGCCGAGTAACACTTTTTCAAACACCCGTTTGGTGAAAGGGGTGTAACACTGTGTCAAACCCCCATTAAGTGAATGGGGATTAACACTGTGACAACCCGCCGTTAAGTGAATGGGGAGTAACACTGTGTCAAAAACCCATTAGGTGAATGGGGAGTAACACTGTGATAATCTCCCGTTAGTTGAATGGGGAGTAACACTGTGGCAAACCCCCGTTAGTTGCATGCGGAGTAAAACTGTGTCAATCTCCAGTTAGATGAATGGAGAGTAACACTGTGTCAAAACCACGTAAAGTGAATGGTGAGTAACACTGTGTCAAACCCCCGTTAGGTGAATGGGGAGTAACACTGTGTCAAACCCACGTTTGGTGAATGGGGAGTAACAATGTGTCAATGTCCCGTTAGGTGAATGGTCAGTAAAACTGTGTCAAACCCCCGTTAGGTGAATGGGGAGTAATACTGTGTCAAACCCCCGTTAGGTGAATGGGGAGTAACACTGAGTCAAACACCGTTAGGTGAATGGGGAGTAACACTGTTTTAATCTCCCGTTAGCTGAATGGGGAGTAACACTGTGTCAAACTGCCGTTAGCTGAATGGGGAGTAAAACCTTGTCAAACTCCCGTTAGCTGAATGGGGAGTAACTATGAGTCTAAAACCCGTTAGGTGAATGGGCAGTAACAATGTGTCAATACCCCGTTAGGTGAATGGGGAGTAACACTGTGTCAAACCCCCGTTAGGTGAATGGAGAGTAACACTGTGTCAAACCCCCGTTAGGTGCATGGGGAGTAACACTATGTCGATCTCACGTTAGATGAATGGGGAGTAATACTGTGTCAAACCCCCGTTAGGTGCATGCGGAGTAAAACTGTGTCAATCTCCAGTTAGATGAAAGGGGAGTAACACTGTGTCAAACCCCCGTAAAGTCAATGCCGAGTAACACTTTTTCAAACACCCGTTTGGTGAAAGGGGTGTAACACTGTGTCAAACCCCCATTAAGTGAATGGGGATTAACACTGTGACAACCCGCCGTTAAGTGAATGGGGAGTAACACTGTGTCAAAAACCCATTAGGTGAATGGGGAGTAACACTGTGATAATCTCCCGTTAGTTGAATGGGGAGTAACACTGTGGCAAACCCCCGTTAGTTGCATGCGGAGTAAAACTGTGTCAATCTCCAGTTAGATGAATGGAGAGTAACACTGTGTCAAAACCACGTAAAGTGAATGGTGAGTAACACTGTGTCAAACCCCCGTTAGGTGAATGGGGAGTAACACTGTGTCAAACCCACGTTTGGTGAATGGGGAGTAACAATGTGTCAATGTCCCGTTAGGTGAATGGTCAGTAAAACTGTGTCAAACCCCCGTTAGGTGAATGGGGAGTAATACTGTGTCAAACCCCCGTTAGGTGAATGGGGAGTAACACTGAGTCAAACACCGTTAGGTGAATGGGGAGTAACACTGTTTTAATCTCCCGTTAGCTGAATGGGGAGTAACACTGTGTCAAACTGCCGTTAGCTGAATGGGGAGTAAAACCTTGTCAAACTCCCGTTAGCTGAATGGGGAGTAACTATGAGTCTAAAACCCGTTAGGTGAATGGGCAGTAACAATGTGTCAATACCCCGTTAGGTGAATGGGGAGTAACACTGTGTCAAACCCCCGTTAGGTGAATGGAGAGTAACACTGTGTCAAACCCCCGTTAGGTGCATGGGGAGTAACACTATGTCGATCTCACGTTAGATGAATGGGGAGTAATACTGTGTCAAACCCCCGTTAGGTGCATGCGGAGTAAAACTGTGTCAATCTCCAGTTAGATGAAAGGGGAGTAACACTGTGTCAAACCCCCGTAAAGTCAATGCCGAGTAACACTTTTTCAAACACCCGTTTGGTGAAAGGGGTGTAACACTGTGTCAAACCCCCATTAAGTGAATGGGGATTAACACTGTGACAACCCGCCGTTAAGTGAATGGGGAGTAACACTGTGTCAAAAACCCATTAGGTGAATGGGGAGTAACACTGTGATAATCTCCCGTTAGTTGAATGGGGAGTAACACTGTGGCAAACCCCCGTTAGTTGCATGCGGAGTAAAACTGTGTCAATCTCCAGTTAGATGAATGGAGAGTAACACTGTGTCAAAACCACGTAAAGTGAATGGTGAGTAACACTGTGTCAAACCCCCGTTAGGTGAATGGGGAGTAACACTGTGTCAAACCCACGTTTGGTGAATGGGGAGTAACAATGTGTCAATGTCCCGTTAGGTGAATGGTCAGTAAAACTGTGTCAAACCCCCGTTAGGTGAATGGGGAGTAATACTGTGTCAAACCCCCGTTAGGTGAATGGGGAGTAACACTGAGTCAAACCCCGTTAGGTGAATGGGGAGTAACACTGTTTTAATCTCCCGTTAGCTGAATGGGGAGTAACACTGTGTCAAACTCCCGTTAGCTGAATGGGGAGTAACACTGTGTCAAACTCCCGTTAGGTGAATGGGGAGTAACATTGTGTCAAACCCCGTTAGGTGAATGGGCAGTAACACTGTGTCAATCTCCCGTTAGGTGAATGGCGAGTAACAATGTGTCAAACCCCCGTTAGGTGAATGGAGAGTAAAACTGTGTCAAACCCCCGTTAGCTGAATGGGGAGAAACAATGTGTCAAACCCCCGTTGGGTGAATGGGAAGTAACACTGTGTTAATCTCCCGTTAGGTGAATGGAGAGTAATACTGTGTCAAACCCCCGTTAGGTGAATGGAGAGTAACACTGTGTCAAACCCCCGTTAAGTGAATGGGAAGTAACACCTTGTCAATCTCCCGTTAGTTGAATGAGGAGTAACAATGTGTCAATTTCCTTTTAGGTGAATGAGGATTAACAATGAGTCAATCTCTGGTTAGGTTTATAGGCAGTAACACTGTGTCAATATCCCATTAGGTGAATGGGGAGTAATACTGTGTCCATCTCCCGTTAGATGAATGGGGAGTAATACTGTGTCAATCTCCCATTAGCTGAATGGGGACTAACTATGTGTTTAACCTCCGCTAGGTGAATGGAGAGTAACACTGTTTCAAACCCCCGTTAGGTGAATGGGCAGTAACACTGTTTCAATATCCCGTTAGGTGAATAGGGAGTAACAATGTTTCAATATCCCGTTAGATGAATGGAGAGTAACACTGTGTCAAACCCCCGTTCAGTGAATGGAAAGTAACACTGTGTCAAACCACCGTTCAGTGAAAGGAGACTGTCACTGTGTCAAATCCCCATTAGGTGAATGGGAAGTAACAATGTGTCAATCCCCCGTTAGGTGAATGGGGAGTAACACTGTGTCAAACACCCGTTTGGAGAATGGAGAGTAACACTGTGTCAAACCCCCGTTAGGTGAATGGGGATTAACAATGTGTCAAACCAACGTTCGGTGAATGGAGAGTAACACTGTATCAAACCCCCGTTAGGTGAATGGGGAGTAACACTGTTTCAAACCCCCGTTAGGTGAATGGAGAGTAAAACTGTGTCAAACCCCCGTTAAGTGAATGGGAAGTAACACCTTGTCAAGCTCCCGTTAGTTGAATGAGGAGTAACAATGTGTCAATTTCCCGTTAGGTGAATGAGGAGTAACAATGTGTCAATCTCTGGTTAGGTGTATAGGCAGTAACACTGTGTCAATATCCCATTAGGTGAATGGGGAGTAATACTGTGTCCATCTCCCGTTAGATGAATGGTGAGTAATACTGTGTCAATCTCCCGTTAGCTGAATGGGGAGTAACTATGTGTCTAACCTCCGATGGGTGAATGGAGAGTAACACTGTTTCAAACCCTCGTTAGGTGAATGGGGAGTAACACTGTGTCAAACCCCCGTTAGGTGAATGGAGAGTAACACTGTGTCAAACCCCCGTTAGGTGAATGGGCAGTAACACTGTTTCAATATCCTGTTAGGTGAATGGGGACTAACAATGTGTCAATATCCTGTTAGATGAATGGAGAGTAACACTGAGTCAAACCAAGGTTCGGTGAAAGGAGAGTATCACTGTGTCAAATCCCCATTAGGCGAATGGGAAGTAACAATGTGTCAATCCCCCGTTAGGTGAATGGGGAGTAACACTGTGTCAAACACCCGTTTGGAGAATGGAGAGTAACACTGTGTCAAACCCCTGTTAGGTGAATGGGGATTAACACTGTGTCAAACAAACGTTCGGTGAATGGAGAGTAACACTGTGTCAAACCCCCGTTAGGTGAATCGGGAGTAACACTGTTTCAAACCCCCATTAGCTGAATGGGGAGTAACACTGTGTCAAACCCCCGTTAGGTTAATGGTGAGTAACACTGTGCCAAATCCCCGTTAGGTGAATGGAGAGTAACACTGTGTCAAACCCCCGTTAGCTGAATGGAGAGTAACACTGTGCCAAACCTCCGTTAGGTGAATTGAGATTAACACTGTGTCAAACCCCCGTTAAGTGAATGGGGAGTAACACTTTCACCATCTCCTTTTATTTGAATGAGGTGTAACAATGTGTCAATTTCCCTTTAGGTGAATGGAGAGTAACAATGTGTCAAACTCCGGTTAGGTGTATAGGCAGTAACACTGTGTCAACATCCCATTAGGTGAATGTTGAGTAACACTGTTTCAAACACGCGTTAGGTTTATGGGCAGTAACAATGTGTCAAACCGCTGTTAGGTGAATGGAGAATAACAATGTGTCAAGCCCCCGTTGGGTGAATGGGAAGTAACACTGCGTCATTCTCCCGTTAGGTGAATGGAGAGTAACACTGTGTCAAACCCCCGTTAAGAGAATGGGGAGTAACACTTTGTCAATCGCCCGTTAGTTGAATGAGGAGTAACAATGTGTCAATTTCCCGTTAGGTGAATGAGGAATAACAACGTGTCAATCTACGGTTAGGTGTATAGGCAGTAAAACTCTAAATATCCCATTAGGTGAATGGGGAGTAATACTGTGTTCATCTCCCGTTAGGTGAAAGGAGAGGTAATACTGTGTCAATCTCCCGTTAGCTGAATGGGGAGTAACTATGAGTCTAAAACCCGTTAGGTGAATGGGCAGTAACAATGTGTCAATACCCCGTTAGGTGAATGGGGAGTAACACTGTGTCAAACCCCCGTTAGGTGAATGGAGAGTAACACTGTGTCAAACCCCCGTTAGGTGCATGGGGAGTAACACTATGTCGATCTCACGTTAGATGAATGGGGAGTAATACTGTGTCAAACCCCCGTTAAGTGAATGGGGATTAACACTGTGACAACCCGCCGTTAAGTGAATGGGGAGTAACACTGTGTCAAAAACCCATTAGGTGAATGGGGAGTAACACTGTGATAATCTCCCGTTAGTTGAATGGGGAGTAACACTGTGGCAAACCCCCGTTAGTCGCATGCGGAGTAAAACTGTGTCAATCTCCAGTTAGATGAATGGAGAGTAACACTGTGTCAAAACCACGTAAAGTGAATGGTGAGTAACACTGTGTCAAACCCCCATTAGGTGAATGGGGAGTAACACTGTGTCAAACCCACGTTTGGTGAATGGGGAGTAACACTATGTCGATCTCACGTTAGATGAATGGGGAGTAATACTGTGTCAAACCCCCGTTAAGTGAATGGGGATTAACACTGTGACAACCCGCCGTTAAGTGAATGGGGAGTAACACTGTGTCAAAAACCCATTAGGTGAATGGGGAGTAACACTGTGATAATCTCCCGTTAGTTGAATGGGGAGTAACACTGTGGCAAACCCCCGTTAGTTGCATGCGGAGTAAAACTGTGTCAATCTCCAGTTAGATGAATGGAGAGTAACACTGTGTCAAAACCACGTAAAGTGAATGGTGAGTAACACTGTGTCAAACCCCCGTTAGGTGAATGGGGAGTAACACTGTGTCAAACCCACGTTTGGTGAATGGGGAGTAACAATGTGTCAATGTCCCGTTAGGTGAATGGTCAGTAAAACTGTGTCAAACCCCCGTTAGGTGAATGGGGAGTAATACTGTGTCAAACCCCCGTTAGGTGAATGGGGAGTAACACTGAGTCAAACCCCGTTAGGTGAATGGGGAGTAACACTGTATTAATCTCCCGTTAGCTGAATGGGGAGTAACACTGTGTCAAACTCCCGTTAGCTGAATGGGGAGTAACACTGTGTCAAACTCCCGTTAGGTGAATGGGGAGTAACATTGTGTCAAACCCCGTTAGGTGAATGGGCAGTAACACTGTGTCAATCTCCCGTTAGGTGAATGGCGAGTAACAATGTGTCAAACCCCCGTTAGGTGAATGGAGAGTAAAACTGTGTCAAACCCCCGTTAGGTGAATGGGGAGAAACACTGTGTCAAACCCCCGTTGGGTGAATGGGAAGTAACACTGTGTTAATCTCCCGTTAGGTGAATGGAGAGTAACACTGTGTCAAACCCCCGTTAAGTGAATGGGAAGTAACACCTTGTCAATCTCCCGTTAGTTGAATGAGGAGTAACAATGTGTCAATTTCCTTTTAGGTGAATGAGGAGTAACAATGAGTCAATCTCTGGTTAGGTTTATAGGCAGTAACACTGTGTCAATATCCCATTAGGTGAATGGGGAGTAATACTGTGTCCATCTCCCGTTAGATGAATGGTGAGTAATACTGTGTCAATCTCCCATTAGCTGAATGGGGACTAACTATGTGTCTAACCTCCGCTAGGTGAATGGAGAGTAACACTGTGTCAAACCCCCGTTAGGTGAATGGGCAGTAACACTGTTTCAATATCTCGTTAGGTGAATAGGGAGTAACAATGTTTTAATATCCCGTTAGATGAATGGAGAGTAACACTGTGTCAAACCCTCCGTTCAGTGAATGGAAAGTAACACTGTGTCAAACCACCGTTCAGTGAAAGGAGACTATCACTGTGTCAAATCCCCATTAGGTGAATGGGAAGTAACAATGTGTCAATCCCCCGTTAGGTGAATGGGGAGTAACACTGTGTCAAACACCCGTTTGGAGAATGGAGAGTAACACTGTGTCAAACCCCCATTAGGTGAATGGGGATTAACAATGTGTCAAACCAACGTTCGGTGAATGGAGAGTAACACTGTATCAAACCCCCGTTAGGTGAATGGGGAGTAACACTGTTTCAAACCCCCATTAGGTGAATGGAGAGTAAAACTGTGTCAAACCCCCGTTAGGTGCATGGGGATAAACACTGTGTCAAACGCCCGTTGGGTGAATGGGAAGTAACACTGTGTCAAACTCCCGTTAGGTGAATGGAGAGTAATACTGTGTCAAACCCCCATAAGGTGAATGGAGAGTAAAACTGTGTCAAACCCCCGTTAAGTGAATGGGAAGTAACACCTTGTCAATCTCCCGTTAGTTGAATGAGGAGTAACAATGTGTCAATTTCCCGTTAGGTGAATGAGGAGTAACAATGTGTCAATCTCTGGTTAGGTGTATAGGCAGTAACACTGTGTCAATATCCCATTAGGTGAATGGGGAGTAATACTGTGTCCATCTCCCGTTAGATGAATGGTGAGTAATACTGTGTCAATCTCCCGTTAGCTGAATGGGGAGTAACTATGTGTCTAACCTCCGATGGGTGAATGGAGAGTAACACTGTTTCAAATCCCCGTTAGGTGAATGGGGAGTAACACTGTGTCAAACCCCCGTTAGGTGAATGGAGAGTAACAGTGTGTCAAACACCCGTTAGGTGAATGGGCAGTAACACTGTTTCAATATCCTGTTATGTGAATGGGGAGTAACAATGTGTCAATATCCCGTTAGATGAATGGAGAGTAACACTGAGTCAAACCACGGTTCGGTGAAAGGAGAGTATCACTGTGTCAAATCCCCATTAGGTGAATGGGAAGTAACAATGTGTCAATCCCCCGTTAGGTGAATGGGGAGTAACACTGTGTCAAACACCCGTTTGGAGAAAGAAGAGTAACACTGTGTCAAACCCCTGTTAGGTGAATGGGGATTAACACTGTGTCAAACAAACGTTCGGTGAATGGAGAGTAACACTGTGTCAAACCCCCGTTAGGTGAATCGGGAGTAACACTGTTTCAAACCCCCATTAGGTGAATGGGGAGTAACACTGTGTCAAGCCCCCGTTAGGTTAATGGTGAGTAACACTGTGCCAAACCCCCGTTAGGTGAATGGAGAGTAACACTGTGTCAAACCCCCGTTAGTTGAATGGAGAGTAACACTGTGCCAAACCCCCGTTAGGTGAATTGAGATTAACACTGTGTCAAACCCCCGTTAAGTGAATGGGGAGCAACACTTTCACCATCTCCTTTTATTTGAATGAGGAGTAACAATGTGTCAATTTCCCTTTAGGTGAATGGAGAGTAACAATGTGTCAAACTCCGGTTAGGTGTATAGGCAGTAACACTGTGTCAACATCCCATTAGGTGAATGTTGAGTAACACTGTTTCAAACACGCGTTAGGTTTATGGGCAGTAACAATGTGTCAAACCGCTGTTAGGTGAATGGAGAATAACAATGTGTCAAGCCCCCGTTGGGTGAATGGGAAGTAACACTCTGTCATTCTCCCGTTAGGTGAATGGAGAGTAATACTGTGTCAAACCCCCGTTAGCTGAATGGAGGGTAACACTTTGTCAATATCCCATTAGGTGAATGGGGAGTAATACTGTGTCAATCTCCCGTTAGATGAATGGTGAGTAATACTGTGTCAATCTCCCGTTAGTTGAATGGGGAGTAACTATGTGTCTAACTTCCGCTAGGTGAATGGAGAGTAACACTGTTTCAAACCCCCGTTAGGTGAAAGGCGAGAAGAACTGTGTCAAGCCCCCGTTGGGTGAATGGGAAGTAACACTGTGTCATTCTCCCGTTAGTTGAATGGAGAGTAATACTGTGTCAAACCCCCGTTAGCTGAATGGAGAGTAACACTGTGTCAAAACCCCGTTAGGTGAAAGGCGAGAAAAACTGTGTCAAGCCCCCGTTGGGTGAATGGGAAGTAACACTGTGTCATTCTCCCGTTAGGTGAATGGAGAGTAATACTGTGTCAAACCCCCGTTAGCTGAATGGAGAGTAACACTGTGTCAAACCCCCGTTAGGTGAAAGGCGAGAAAAACTGTGTCAAGCCCCCGTTGGGTGAATGGAAAGTAACACTGTGTCAAACCACCGTTCGGTGAAAGGAGAGTATCACTGTGTCAAATCCCCATTAGGTGAATGGGAAGTAACAATGTGTCAATCCCCCGTTAGCTGAATGGGGAGTAACACTGTGTCAAACACCCGTTTGGAGAATGGAGAGTAACACTGTGTCAAACCCCCGTTAAGTGAATGGGGAGTAACACTTTGTCAATCGCCCGTTAGTTGAATGAGGAGTAACAATGTGTCAATTTCCCGTTAGGTGAATGAGGAATAACAACGTGTCAATCTACGGTTAGGTGTATAGGCAGTAAAACTGTAAATATCCCATTAGGTGAACGGGGAGTAATACTGTGTTCATCTCCCGTTAGGTGAATGGAGAGTAATACTGTGTCAATCTCCCGTTAGCTGAATGGGGAGTAACTATGAGTCTAAAACCCGTTAGGTGAATGGGCAGTAACAATGTGTCAATACCCCGTTAGGTGAATGGAGAGTAATACTGTGTCAAACCCCCGTTAGGTGAATGGAGAGTAACACTGTGTCAAACCCCCGTTAGGTGCATGGGGAGTAACACTATGTCGATCTCACGTTAGATGAATGGGGAGTAATACTGTGTCAAACCCCCATTAGGTGCATGCGGAGTAAAACTGTGTCAATCTCCAGTTAGATGAAAGGGGAGTAACACTGTGTCAAACCCCCGTAAAGTCAATGCCGAGTAACACTTTTTCAAACACCCGTTTGGTGAAAGGGGAGTAACACTGTGTCAAACCCCCGTTAAGTGAATGGGGATTAACACTGTGACAACCCGCCGTTAAGTGAATGGGGAGTAACACTGTGTCAAAAACCCATTAGGTGAATGGGGAGTAACACTGTGATAATCTCCCGTTAGTTGAATGGGGAGTAACACTGTGGCAAACCCCCGTTAGTTGCATGCGGAGTAAAACTGTGTCAATCTCCATTTAGATGAATGGAGAGTAACACTGTGTCAAAACCACGTAAAGTGAATGGTGAGTAACACTGTGTCAAACCCCCGTTAGGTGAAAGGGGAGTAACACTGTGTCAAACCCACGTTTGGTGAATGGGGAGTAACAATGTGTCAATGTCCCGTTAGGTGAATGGTCAGTAAAACTGTGTCAAACCCCCGTTAGGTGAATGGGGAGTAATACTGTGTCAAACCCCCGTTAGGTGAATGGGGAGTAACACTGAGTCAAACCCCGTTAGGTGAATGGGGAGTAACACTGTTTTAATCTCCCGTTAGCTGAATGGGGAGTAACACTGTGTCAAACTCCCGTTAGCTGAATGGGGAGTAACACTGTGTCAAACTCCCGTTAGCTGAATGGGGAGTAACTAAGAGTCTAAAACCCGTTAGGTGAATGGGCAGTAACAATGTGCCAATACCCCGTTAGGTGAATGGGGAGTAACACTGTGTCAAACCCCCGTTAGGTGAATGGAGAGTAACACTGTGTCAAACCCCCGTTAGGTGCATGGGGAGAAACACTGTGTCAAACCCCCGTTGGGTGAATGGGAAGTAACACTGTGTTAATCTCCCGTTAGGTGTATGGAGAGTAATACTGTGTCAAACCCCCGTTAGGTGAATGGAGAATAACACTGTGTCAAACCCCCGTTAAGTGAATGAGAAGTAACACCTTGTCAATCTCCCGTTAGTTGAATGAGGAGTAACAATGTGTCAATTTCCTGTTAGGTGAATGAGGAGTAACAATGAGTCAATCTACGGTTAGGTTTATAGGCAGTAACACTGTGTCAATATCCCATTAGGTGAATGGGGAGTAATACTGTGTCCATCTCCCGTTAGATGAATGGTGAGTAATACTGTGTCAATCTCCCATTAGCTGAATGGGGAGTAACTATGTGTCTAACCTCCGCTAGGTGAATGGAGAGTAACACTGTTTCAAACCCCCGTGAGGTGAATGGGGAGTAACACTGTGTCAAACCCCCGTTAGGTGAATGGAGAATAACACTGTGTCAAACCCCCGTTAGGTGAATGGGCAGTAACACTGTTTCAATATCCCGTTAGGTGAATAGGGAGTAACAATTTTTCAATATCCCGTTAGATGAATGGAGAGTAACATTGTGTCAAACCCCCGTTCAGTCAATGGAAAGTAACACTGTGTCAAACCACCGTTCGGTGAAAGGAGAGTATCACTGTGTCAAATCCCCATTAGGTGAATGGGAAGTAACAATGTGTCAATCCCCCGTTAGCTGAATGGGGAGTAACACTGTGTCAAACACCCGTTTGGAGAATGGAGAGTAACACTGTGTCAAACCCCCGTTAGGTGAATGGAGAGTAAAACTGTGTCAAACCCACTTTAGGTGAATGGGGAGAAACACTGTGTCAAACCCCCGTTGGGTGAATGGGAAGTAACACTGTGTCAATCTCCCATTAGGTGAATGGAGAGTAATACTGTGTCAAACCCCCGTTAGGTGAATGGAGAGTAACACTGTGTCAAACCCGCGTTAAGTGAATGGGAAGTAACACTTTGTCAATCTCCCGTTAGTTGAATGATGAGTAACAATGTGTCAATTTCCCGTTAGGTGAATGAGGAGTAACAATGTGTCAATCTCCGGTTAGGTTTATAGTCAGTAACATTGTGTCAATATCCCATTAGGAGAATGGGGAGTAATACTGTGTCCATCTCCCGTTAGATGAATGGTGAGTAATACTGTGTCAATCTCCCGTTAGCTGGATGGGGAGTAACTATGTGTCTAACCTCCGTTAGGTGAATGGAGAGTAACACTGTTTCAAACCCCCGTTAGGTGAATGGGGAGTAACACTGTGTCAAACCCCCGTTCAGTGAATGGAGAGTAACACTGTGTCAAACCCCTGTTAGGTGAATGGGGAGTAACACTGTTTCAATATCCGGTTAGGTGAATGGGGAGAAAAATGTGTCAATATCCCGTTAGATGAATGGAGAGTAACACTGTGTCAAACCCCCGTTAGGTGAATGGAGAGTAACACTGTGTCAAACCACCGTTCGGTGAAAGGAGAGTATCACTGTGTCAAATCCCCATTAGGTGAATAGGAAGTAACAATGTGTCAATCCCCCGTTAGGTGAATGGGGAGTAACACTGTGTCAAACCCCCGTGAGGTGAATGGGGAGTAACACTGTGTCAAACCCCCGTGAGGTGAATGGGAATTAACACTGTGTCAAACCAACGTTCGGTGAATGGAGAGTAACACTGTGTCAAACCCCCGTTAGGTGAATGGGGAGTAACACTGTTTCAAACCCCCGTAAGGTGAATGGAGAGTAACACTGTGTCAAGCCCCCGTTAGGTTAATGGTGAGTAACACTGTGCCAAACCCCCGTTAGGTGAATGAAGAGTAACACTGTGTCAAACTCCCATTAGGTTAATGGAGAGTAACACTGTGTCAAAACCCCGTTAGGTGAATTGAGAGTAACACTGTGTCAAAACCCGGTTAACTGAATGTTGAGTAACACTTTCACCATCTCCTTTTAGTTGAATGAGGAGTAACAATGTGTCAATTTCCCGTTAGTGAATGGAGAGTAACAATGTGTCAATCTCTGGTTAGTTGTATAGGCAGTAACACTGTGTCAACATCCCATTAGGTGAATGTAGAGTAACACTGTTTCAAACCCGCGTTAGGTGAATGGGCAGTAACAATGTGTCAAACCCCCATTAGGTGAATGGGGATTAACAATGTGTCAAACCCCCGTTAGCTGAATGGGAAGTAACATTGTGTCAAACCCCCATTAGCTGAATGGGAAGTAACAATGTGTCAAACCCCAGTTAGCTGAATGGAGAGTAACACTGTGTCAAACCCCCGTTAGGTGAAAGGCGAGAAAAACTGTGTCAAGCCCCGTTGGGTGAATGCGAAGTAACACTGTGTCATTCTGCCGTTAGGTGAATGGAGAGTAATACTGTGTCAAACCCCCGTTAGGTGAATGAGGAGTAACACTGTGTCAAACCCCCGTTAGGTGAATGGAGAGTAACACTGTGTCAAACCCCCGTTAGGTGAATGAGGAGTAACACTGTGTCAAACCCCCGTTAGCTGAATGGAGAGTAACACTGTGTCAAACCCCCGTTAGGTGAATGGAGAGTAACACTGTGTCAAACCCCCGTTAAGTGAATGGGGAGTAACACTTTGTCAATCGCCCGTTAGTTGAATGAGGAGTAACAATGTGTCAATTTCCCGTTAGGTGAATGAGGAATAACAACGTGTCAATCTACGGTTAGGTGTATAGGCAGTAAAACTCTAAATATCCCATTAGGTGAAGGGGAGTAATACTGTGTTCATCTCCCGTTAGGTGAATGGAGAGTAATACTGTGTCAATCTCCCGTTAGCTGAATGGGGAGTAACTATGAGTCTAAAACCCGTTAGGTGAATGGGCAGTAACAATGTGTCAATACCCCGTTAGGTGAATGGGGAGTAACACTGTGTCAAACCCCCGTTAGGTGAATGGAGAGTAACACTGTGTCAAACCCCCGTTAGGTGCATGGGGAGTAACACTATGTCGATCTCACGTTAGATGAATGGGGAGTAATACTGTGTCAAACCCCCGTTAGGTGCATGCGGAGTAAAACTGTGTCAATCTCCAGTTAGATGAAAGGGGAGTAACACTGTGTCAAACCCCCGTAAAGTCAATGCCGAGTAACACTTTTTCAAACACCCGTTTGGTGAAAGGGGAGTAACACTGTGTCAAACCCCCGTTAAGTGAATGGGGATTAACACTGTGACAACCCGCCTTTAAGTGAATGGGGAGTAACACTGTGTCAAAAACCCATTAGATGAATGGGGAGTAACACTGTGTCAAACCCCCGTTAGGTGAATGGGGAGTAACACTGTGTCAAACCCACGTTTGGTGAATGGGGAGTAACAATGTGTCAATGTCCCGTTAGGTGAATGGTCAGTAAAACTGTGTCAAACCCCCGTTAGGTGAATGGGGAGTAATACTGTGTCAAACCCCCGTTAGGTGAATGGGGAGTAACACTGAGTCAAACCCCGTTAGGTGAATGGGGAGTAACACTGTTTTAATCTCCCGTTAGCTGAATGGGGAGTAACACTGTGTCAAACTCCCGTTAGCTGAATGGGGAGTAACACTGTGTCAAACTCCCGTTAGGTGAATGGGGAGTAACATTGTGTCAAACCCCGTTAGGTGAATGGGGAGTAACACTGTGTCAATCTCCCGTTAGGTGAATGGCGAGTAACAATGTGTCAAACCCCCGTTAGGTGAATGGAGAGTAAAACTGTGTCAAACCCCCGTTAGGTGAATGGGGAGAAACACTGTGTCAAACCCCCGTTGGGTGAATGGGAAGTAACACTGTGTCAAACCCCCGTTAAGTGAATGGGAAGTAACACCTTGTCAATCTCCCGTTAGTTGAATGAGGAGTAACAATGTGTCAATTTCCTGTTAGGTGAATGAGGAGTAACAATGAGTCAATCTCCGGTTAGGTTTATAGGCAGTAACACTGTGTCAATATCCCATTAGGTGAATGGGGAGTAATACTGTGTCCATCTCCCGTTAGATGAATGGTGAGTAATACTGTGTCAATCTCCCATTAGCTGAATGGGGAGTAACTATGTGTCTAACCTCCGCTAGGTGAATGGAGAGTAACACTGTTTCAAACCCCCGTGAGGTGAATGGGGAGTAACACTGTGTCAAACCCCCGTTAGGTGAATGGAGAATAACACTGTGTCAAACCCCCGTTAGGTGAATGGGCAGTAACACTGTTTCAATATCCCGTTAGGTGAATAGGGAGTAACAATGTTTCAATATCCCGTTAGATGAATGGAGAGTAACACTGTATCAAACCCCCGTTCAGTCAATGGAAAGTAACACTGTGTCAAACCACCGTTCGGTGAAAGGAGAGTATCACTGTGTCAAATCCCCATTAGTTGAATGGGAAGTAACAATGTGTCAATCCCCCGTTAGGTGAATGGGGAGTAACACTGTGTCAAACACCCGTTTGGAGAATGGAGAGTAACACTGTGTCAAACCCCCGTTAGGTGAATGGGGATTAACAATGTGTCAAACCAACGTTCGGTGAATGGAGAGTAACACTGTATCAAACCCCCGTTAGGTGAATGGGGAGTAACACTGTTTCAAACCCCCGTTAGGTGTATGGAGAGTAAAACTGTGTCAAACCCCCGTTAGGTGAATGGGGAGAAACACTGTGTCAAACCCCCGTTGGGTGAATGGGAAGTAACACTGTGTCAATCTCCCGTTAGGTGAATGGAGAGTAATACTGTGTCAAACCCCCGTTAGGTGAATGGAGAGTAACACTGTGTCAAACCCCCGTTAAGTGATTGGGAAGTAACACCTTGTCAATCTCCCGTTAGTTGAATGAGGAGTAACAATGTGTCAATTTCCCGTTAGGTGAATGAGGAGTAACAATGTGTCAATATCCCGTTAGATGAATGGCGAGTAACACTGTGTCAAACCTCTTTAGTTGAATGGAGAGTAACACTGTGTCAAACCACAGTTCGGTGAATGGAGAGTAACACTGTGTCAAACCCCCATTAGGTGAATGGGAAGTAACAATGTGTCAATCCCCCGTAAAGTGAATGGGGACTAACACTGTGTCAAACCGCCGTAGGTGAATGGAGAGTAACACTGTGTCAAACCCCCGTTAGGAGAATGGGGAGTAACACTTTGTCAAACCCCCGTTAGTTGAAGGGGGAGTTACATTGTGTCAAACCCCCGTTAGTTGAATGGAGAGTAATACTGTGTCAAATCCCCGTTAGGTGAATGGAGAGTAACACTGTGTCAAACCACCATTAGGTGAACGGACAATAACACTGTGTCAAACCCCCGTTAAGTGAATGGGGAGTAACACTTTGTCCATCTCCCGTTAGTTCAAGGAGGAGTAACAATGTGTCAATTTCCCGTTAGGTGAATGAGGATTACCAATGTGTCAATCTCCGGTTAGGTGTATAGGCAGTAACACTGTGTCAATATCCCATTAGGTGAATGGGGAGTAACTATGTGTCTAACCTCCGTTATGTGAATGGAGAGTAACACTGTTTCAAACCCCCATTAGGTGAATGGGGAGTAACACTGTGTCAAACCCCCGTTAGATGAATGGGGTGTAATACCCAGTCAAGCCCCGTTAGGTGAATCGCGAGTAACACTGTGTCAATATCCCGTTAGGTGAATGGGGACTAACAATGTGTCAATATCCCGTTAGATGAATGGGGAGTAACCCTGTGTCAAACCCCCGTCAGGGGAATGGAGCGTCACACTGTGTCAAACCACCGTTCGGTGAATGGAGAGTAACATTGTGTCAAACCCCCATTAGGTGAATGGGGAGAAACACTGTGTCAAACCCCCGTTAGGTGAATGGAGAGTAACACTGTGTCCAACCCCCATTAGGTGAATGGCGAGTAACAACGTGTCAAACCCCCGTTAGTTGAATGGAGAGTAACACTGTGTCTCACCCCCGTTTGGTGAATGGAGAGTAACACTGTGTCAAACCCCCGTTAGGTGAATGGGGAGTAACACTGTGTCAAACCCCCGTTAGGTGAATGGAGAGTAACACTGTGTCAAACCCCCGTTAGGTGAATGGAGAGTAACAATGTGTCAAACCCCCGTTAGGTGAATGGAGAGTAACACTGTGTCAAACCCCCGTTAGGTGAATGGAGAGTAACACTGTGTCAAACCCCCGTTAGGTGAATGGAGAGTAACACTGTGTGAAACCCCCGTTGGGTGAACGGGAAGTAACACTGTCTCAATCTCCCATTAGGTGAATGGAGAGTAATACTGTGTCAAACCCCCGTTAAGTGAATGTGGAGTAGCACTTTGTCAATCTCCCGTTAGGTGAATGAGGAGTAACAAAGTGTCAATTTCCCGTTAGGTGAATGAGGAGTAACAATGTGTCAATCTCCGGTTAGGTGTATAGGCAGTAACACTGTGTCAATATCCCGTTAGGTGAATGGGGAGTAACAATGTGTCAATATCCCGTTAGATGAATGGGGAGTAACACTGTGTCAAACCCCCGTTAAGTGAATGAGGAGTAACACTTTGTCCATTTCCCGTTAGTTCAATGAGGAGTAACAATGTGTCAATTTCCCTTTAGGTGAATGAGGAGTAACAATGTGTCATTCTCCGGTTAGGTGTATAGGCAGTAACACTGTGTCAATCTCCCGTTAGCTGAATGGGGAGTAACTATGTGTCTAACTTCCGTTATGTGAATGGAGAGTAACACTGTTTCAAACCCCCGTTAGGTGAATGGGGAGTAACAATGTGTCAAACCCCCGTTAGGTGAATGGGAAGTAACACTGTGTCAAACCCCCGTTAGATGAATGGGGTGTAATACTGTGTCAAACCCCGTTAGGTGAATGGCGAGTAACACTGTGTCAATATCCCGTTAGGTGAATGAGGAGTAACAATGTGTCAATATCCCGTTAGATGAAAGGGGAGTAACCCTTTGTCAAACACCCGTCAGGTGAATGGAGCGTCACACTGTGTCAAACCCCCATTAGGTGAATGGCGAGTAACAATATGTCAAACCCCGGTTAGTTGAATGGAGAGTAACACTGTGTGAAACCCCCGTTGGGTGAATGGGAAGTAACACTGTCTCAATCTCCCGTTAGGTGAATGGAGAGTAATACTGTGTCAAACCCCCGTTAGGTGAATGGGGAGAAACACTGTGTCAAACCCCCGTTGGGTGAATGGGAAGTAACACTGTCTCAATCTCCCATTAGGTGAATGGAGAGTAATACTGTGTCAAACCCCCGTTAAGTGAATGTGGAGTAGCACTTTGTCAATCTCCCGTTAGGTGAATGAGGAGTAACAAAGTGTCAATTTCCCGTTAGGTGAATGAGGAGTAACAATGTGTCAATCTCCGGTTAGGTGTATAGGCAGTAACACTGTGTCAATATCCCGTTAGGTGAATGGGGAGTAACAATGTGTCAATATCCCGTTAGATGAATGGGGAGTAACACTGTGTCAAACCCCCGTTAAGTGAATGAGGAGTAACACTTTGTCCATTTCCCGTTAGTTCAATGAGGAGTAACAATGTGTCAATTTCCCTTTAGGTGAATGAGGAGTAACAATGTGTCATTCTCCGGTTAGGTGTATAGGCAGTAACACTGTGTCAATCTCCCGTTAGCTGAATGGGGAGTAACTATGTGTCTAACTTCCGTTATGTGAATGGAGAGTAACACTGTTTCAAACCCCCGTTAGGTGAATGGGGAGTAACAATGTGTCAAACCCCCGTTAGGTGAATGGGAAGTAACACTGTGTCAAACCCCCGTTAGATGAATGGGGTGTAATACTGTGTCAAACCCCGTTAGGTGAATGGCGAGTAACACTGTGTCAATATCCCGTTAGGTGAATGAGGAGTAACAATGTGTCAATATCCCGTTAGATGAAAGGGGAGTAACCCTTTGTCAAACACCCGTCAGGTGAATGGAGCGTCACACTGTGTCAAACCCCCATTAGGTGAATGGCGAGTAACAATATGTCAAACCCCGGTTAGTTGAATGGAGAGTAACACTGTGTGAAACCCCCGTTGGGTGAATGGGAAGTAACACTGTCTCAATCTCCCGTTAGGTGAATGGAGAGTAATACTGTGTTAAACCCCCGTTAGGTGAATGGGGAGTAACACTCTGTCAAACCCCCGTTAGGTGAATGGAGAGTAACACTGTGTCAAACCACCGTTCGGTGAATGGGGAGTAACGATGTGTCAAACCCCCGTTAGGTGAATGGAGATTAACACTGTGTCAAACCCCCGTTAGGTGAATGGGATGTAACACTGTGTCAAACCTTCGTTAGGTGAATGGAGAGTAACACTGTGTCAAACCCCCGTTAGGTGAATGGGGAGTAACACTGTTTCAAACCCCCCTTAGGTGAATTCGGAGTAACACTGTGTCAAACCCCCGTTAGGTGAATGGAGAGTAACACTGTGTCAATATCCCGTTAGATGAATGGGGAGTAACAATGTGTCAATATCCCGTTAGATGAATGGGGAGTAACCCTGTGTCAAACCCCCGTCAGGGGAATGGAGCGTCACACAGTGTCAAACCCCCGTTCAGTGAATGGAGAGTAACACTGTGTCAAACCCCCATTAGGTGAATGGCGAGTAACAATGTGTCAAACCCCCGTTAGTTGAATGGAGAGTAACACTGTGTCAAACCCCCGTTAGGTGAATGGGGAGTAACACTGTGTCAAACCCCCGTTAGGTGAATGGGGAGTAACACTGTGTCAAACCCCCGTTAGGTGAATGGGGAATAACACTGTGTCAAACCCCCATTAGGTCAATGGGGAGTAACACTGTGTCAATCTCCCGTTAGGTGAATGGGGAGTAACACTGTGTCAATATCCCGTTAGGTGAATGGTGAGTAACAATGTGTCAATATCCCATTAGATGAATTGAGAGTAACACTGTGTCAAACCCCCGTCAGGTGAATGGAGAGTAACACTGTGTCAAACCCCCGTTAGGTGAATGGGGAGTAACACTGTGTCAAACCCCCGTTAGGTGAATGGGGAGTAACACTGTGTCAAACCCCCGTTAGGTGAATGGGGAATAACACTGTGTCAAACCCCCATTAGGTCAATGGGGAGTAACACTGTGTCAATCTCCCGTTAGGTGAATGGGGAGTAACACTGTGTCAATATCCCGTTAGGTGAATGGTGAGTAACAATGTGTCAATATCCCATTAGATGAATTGAGAGTAACACTGTGTCAAACCCCCGTTAGGTCAATGGGGAGTAACACTGTGTCAATCTCCCGGAAGGAGGAAACCTTTCATGTCAAATCCTGGAAAATGCTTCCCTCCAGTGACCAGGGCAGGGATTACATCACATTTCACAATGCTGGAGATGGCTCCGTTGACCAGGCCCAAAATCTGCTCCATGGTCTCTCCCCTCATATGCAGGATTACCCTCCCCAGTGTGGCAGCTCTTCTCCGCTACTATCAATGATAAATTAAAGTGAAAGATGAAAGGTAATGGGTGTGCAGCAATAGTGAGATCTGGGGGTATTTCTGCAGCATGGGTTGAGAAGGCTTTTAACAAAGCAGACCAAACCCTGGGCTTTACAAACAGAAGCATAGATTACAGAAGGAAGGAAGTCATAGTGAATATTTATAAAATACATTTTTTGCATCACCAGGATATTGTGTCCCTGGTACCAGGCTTTAGGAAGGATGTGAAGGCAAGAGAGTGAGCACAGAAAAGATTCAGGAGAATGGTTCTGGGAATTGCCGAACTCAGATTCTGGGATGGCTGGGAGACACAGGGACTGTTCTCAGGAGAGAAGCTTCAAAACTGCATTGATCAAGAAATTCAAAATCATGAGGGGGTCCAGACACACAAAACAGAGACACAATGGTCCCATGGTAACAGGGTGTAAAAGCAGAGGGAGCGGATTTAAGATAATAGGCAAAAGATGGAATACAGACATCAGGAGAAACATTTCACATATCGAGTGGTTAGGATCCGGAATAAACTGTCTGAGAGTGTGGTGCAGACAGGGTCAATCGAGTGGTTAGGATCTGGAATGCACTGTCTGAGACTGTGGGGGAGACAGGGTCAATCGAGTGGTTAGGATCTGGAATACACTGTCTGAGAATGTGGTGGAGACAGGGTCAATCGAGTGGTTAGGATCCGGAATAAACTGTCTGAGACTGTGGTGGAGACAGGGTCAATCGAGTGGTTAGGATCTGGAATGCACTGTCTGAGAATGTGGTGGAGACAGGGTCAATCGAGTGGTTAGGATCTGGAATGCACTGTCTGAGAGTGTGGTGGAGACAGGGTCAATCGAGTGGTTAGGATCTGGAATACACTGTCTGAGAATGTGGTGGAGACAGGGTCAATCGAGTGGTTAGGATCCGGAATAAACTGTCTGAGAGTGTGGTGGAGACAGGGTCAATCGAGTGGTTAGGATCTGGAATGCACTGTCTGAGAGTGTGGTGGAGACAGGGTCAATCAAGTGGTTAGGATCTGGAATGCACTGTCTGAGAGTGTGGTGGAGACAGGGTCAATCGAGTGGTTAGGATCTGGAATGTACTGTCTGAGAATGTGGTGGAGACAGGGTCAATCGAGTGGTTAGGATCTGGAATACACTGTCTGAGAGTGTGGTGGAGACAGGGTCAATCGAGTGGTTAGGATCTGGAATGCACTGTCTGAGAGTGTGGTGGAGACAGGGTCAATCGAGTGGTTAGGATCTGGAATGGACTGTCTGAGAGTGTGGTGCAGACAGGGTCAATCAAATGGTTAGCATCTGGAATGCACTGTCTGAGAGTGTGGTGGAGACAGGGTCAGTCGAGTGGTTAGGATCTGGAATACACTGTCTGAGAGTGTGGTGGAGACAGGGTCATTGGAGTGGTTAGGATCTGGAATGCACTGTCTGAGAGTGTGGTGGAGACAGGGTCATTTGAGTGGTTAGGATCTGGAATGCACTGTCTGAGAGTGTGGTGGAGACAGGGTCAATCGAGTGGTTGGGATCTGGAATGCACTGTCTGAGAGTGTGGTGGAGACAGGGTCAATCGAGTGGTTAGGATCTGGAATGCACTGTCTGAGAGTGTGGTGGAGACAGGGTCAATCGAGTGGTTAGGATCTGGAATGGACTGTCTGAGAGTGTGGTGCAGACAGGGTCAATCAAATGGTTAGCATCTGGAATGCACTGTCTGAGAGTGTGGTGGAGACAGGGTCAGTCGAGTGGTTAGGATCTGGAATACACTGTCTGAGAGTGTGGTGGAGACAGGGTCATTGGAGTGGTTAGGATCTGGAATGCACTGTCTGAGAGTGTGGTGGAGACAGGGTCAATCGAGTGGTTAGGATCTGGAATGCACTGTCTGAGAGTGTGGTGGAGACAGGGTCATTTGAGTGGTTAGGATCTGGAATGCACTGTCTGAGAGTGTGGTGGAGACAGGGTCAATCGAGTGGTTAGGATCTGGAATGCACTGTCTGAGAGTGTGGTGGAGACAGGGTCAATCGAGTGGTTAGGATCTGGAATGCACTGTCTGAGAGTGTGGTGGAGACAGGGTCAATCAAGTGGTTAGGATCTGGAATGCACTGTCTGAGAGTGTGGTGGAGACAGGGTCAATCGAGTGGTTAGGATCTGGAATGCACTGTCTGAGAGTGTGGTGCAGACAGGGTCAATCAAATGGTTAGCATCTGGAATGCACTGTCTGAGAGTGTGGTGGAGACAGGGTCAGTCGAGTGGTTAGGATCTGGAATACACTGTCTGAGAGTGTGGTGGAGACAGGGTCAATCGAGTGGTTAGGATCTGGAATGCACTGTCTGAGAGTGTGGTGGAGACAGGGTCAATCGAGTGGTTAGGATCTGGAATACACTGTCTGAGAGTGTGGTGGAGACAGGGTCAATTGAGTGGTTAGGATCTGGAATGCACTGTCTGAGAGTGTGGTGGAGACAGGGTCAATCGAGTGGTTAGGATCTGAAATGCACTGTCTGAGAGTGTGGTGGAGACAGGGTCAATCGAGTGGTTAGGATCTGGAATACATTGTCTGAGAGTGTGGTGGAGACAGGGTCAATCGAGTGGTTAGGATCTGGAATGCACTGTCTGAGAGTGTGGTGGAGACAGGGTCAATCGAGTGGTTAGGATCTGGAATGCACTGTCTGAGAGTGTGGTGGAGACAGGGTCAATCGAGTGGTTAGGATCTGGAATGCACTGTCTGAGAGTGTGGTGGAGACAGGGTCAATCGAGTGGTTAGGATCTGGAATGCACTGTCTGAGAGTGTGGTGGAGACAGGGTCATTCGAGTGGTTAGGATCTGGAATGCACTGTCTGAGAGTGGGGTGGAGACAGGGTCAATTGAGTGGTTAGGATCTGGAATGCACTGTCTGAGAGTGTGGTGGAGACAGGGTCAATCGAGTGGTTAGGATCTGGAATGCACTGTCTGAGAGTGTGGTGGAGACAGGGTCAATCGAGTGGTTAGGATCTGGAATACACTGTCTGAGAGTGTGGTGGAGACAGGGTCAATCGAGTGGTTAGGATCTGGAATGCACTGTCTGAGAGTGTGGTGGAGACAGGGTCAATCGAGTGGTTAGGATCTGGAATGCACTGTCTGAGAGTGTGGTGGAGACAGGGTCAATCGAGTGGTTAGGATCTGGAATGCACTGTCTGAGAGTGTGGTGGAGACAGGGTCAATCGAGTGGTTAGGATCTGGAATGCACTGTCTGAGAGTGTGGTGGAGACAGGGTCATTCGAGTGGTTAGGATCTGGAATGCACTGTCTGAGAGTGGGTTGGAGACAGGGTCAATTGAGTGGTTAGGATCTGGAATGCACTGTCTGAGAGTGGGGTGGAGACAGGGTCAATCGAGTGGTTAGGATCTGGAATACACTGTCTGAGAGTGGGGTGGAGTCAGGGTCAGTCGAGTGGTTAGGATCTGGAATGCACTGTCTGAGTGGTGGAGACAGGGTCAATCGAGTGGTTAGGATCTGGAATGCACTGTCTGAGTGGTGGAGACAGGGTCAATCGAGTGGTTAGGATCTGGAATACACTGTCTGAGAGTGTGGTGGAGACAGGGTCAATCGAGTGGTTAGGATCTGGAATACACTGTCTGAGAGTGTGGTGGAGACAGGGTTACTCGAGTGGTTAGGATCTAGAATGCACTGTCTGAGAGTGTGGTGGAGACAAGGTCAGTCGAGTGGTTAGGATCTGGAATGCACTGTCTGAGAGTGGTGGAGACAGGGTTACTCGAGTGGTTAGGATCTGGAATGCACTGTCTGAGAGTGTGTTGGAGACAGGGTCAATCGAGTGCTTAGGATCTGGAATGCACTGTGTGAGAATGGTGGAGACAGGGTTACTCGAGTGGTTAGGATCTGGAATGCACTCTGTGAGAGCGTGGTGGAGACAGGGTCAATCGAGTGGTTAGGATCTGGAATACACTGTCTGAGAGTGGTGGAGACAGGGTCAATCGAGTGGTTAGGATCTGGAATGCACTGTCTGAGAGTGTGGTGGAGACAGGGACAATCGAGTGGTTAGGATCTGGAATGTACTGTCTGAGAGTGTGGTGGAGACATGGTCAATCAAGTGGTTAGGATCTGGAATGCACTGTCTGAGAGTGTGGTGGAGACAGGGACAATCGAGTGGTTAGGATCTGGAATACACTGTCTGAGAGTGTGGTGGAGACATGGTCAATCGAGTGGTTAGGATCTGGAATACGCTGTCTGAGAGTGTGGTGGAGACAGGGTCAATCGAGTGGTTAGGATCTGGAATACACTGTCTGAGAGTGTGGTGGAGACAGGGTTACTCGAGTGGTTAGGATCTGGAATGCACTGTCTGTGAGTGTGGTGGAGACAGGGTCAATCGAGTGGTTAGGATCTGGAATGCACTGTCTGAGAGTGGTGGAGACAGGGTCAGTCGAGTGGTTAGGATCTGGAATGCACTGTCTGAGAGTGTGGTGGAGACAGGGTCAGTCAAGTGGTTAGGATCTGGAATGCACTGTCTGAGAGTGGTGGAGACAGGGTTACTCGAGTGGTTAGGATCTGGAATGCACTGTCTGAGAGTGTGTTGGAGACAGGGTCAATCGAGTGCTTAGGATCTGGAATGCACTGTGTGAGAATGGTGGAGACAGGGTTACTCGAGTGGTTAGGATCTGGAATGCACTGTGTGAGAGCGTGGTGGAGACAGGGTCAATCGAGTGGTTAGGATCTGGAATGCACTGTCTGAGAGTGTGGTGGAGACAGGGACAATCGAGTGGTTAGGATCTGGAATGTACTGTCTGAGAGTGTGGTGGAGACATGGTCAATCAAGTGGTTAGGATCTGGAATGCACTGTCTGAGAGTGTGGTGGAGACAGGGACAATCGAGTGGTTAGGATCTGGAATACACTGTCTGAGAGTGTGGTGGAGACATGGTCAATCGAGTGGTTAGGATCTGGAATACGCTGTCTGAGAGTGTGGTGGAGACAGGGTCAATCGAGTGGTTAGGATCTGGAATACACTGTCTGAGAGTGTGGTGGAGACAGGGTTACTCGAGTGGTTAGGATCTGGAATGCACTGTCTGTGAGTGTGGTGGAGACAGGGTCAATCGAGTGGTTAGGATCTGGAATACACAGTCTGAGTGTGTGGTGGAGACAGGGTCAATCGAGTGGTTAGGATCTGGAATACACTGTCTGAGAGTGTGGTGCAGACAGGGTCAATCGAGTGGTTAGGATCTGGAATGCACTGTGTGGGAGAGTGGTGGAGACAGGTTCTATTGCTGCTTTGGATTTGATAACAATTTGATGAGGTACGAAGTGCGGTGCTCTGGGGAATGAGGGAGTGGGACTGATTGAATTGTGCTTAGAGGGAGCAGCGTGAACACACTGGGCTGTTGCCCTCCTTTTGTAACTGTTGTACAATTTCAGTGGCTTTCCTTTTTGTCTGGTAAAGCGCAGAATCCCCATCTCCCCCTCTGCTACAACATCTTGCATTTGGATAGCGCTTTTAGAAATAGTATATCCCCCAGGATGCCTCACACAGATGAGGAGCAATCTTTCACTCCAGAGGATTGTGCATCTTTGGAATTCTCTCCCTCAAATGTGTTGTGGATGCTCCACAAATATGGTTGAACATTTTCTGGCTGAGATAGAGTTTTGGCCTCTTAGATCAGAGGGGAGTGGGTAAGAAAGTGAATCTGAGGCCGAAGATCAGCCATGATTTTACTGAATATCCGAGCAGCCTCGAGGGACTGTATGGTCCACTCCTGCTCCAATTTTTAATATTCTTATTGGATATTTTGCTCTATTAGCTGATACACAGAATATAAAATTAAACAAGTTATGCTGGAACTGTATAAAACACTGGTTAGGCCACAGCTAGAGTACTGCCTCCAGTCTTGGTCACTGCCTTTCAGGAAGGATGTGATCACACGAGAGAGGGTACAGGGGAGATTGACGATGATATTACTATTAATTATATCAAACGTAGTACATACAGGTGGAGGGCATTGGTGGGCACATATAAAGAGACATTTACTGGCACAAGAGCTGAGTGGAGTCAGGAGTTGTCGACCTGCAATATTTCACTGTGACTAAATCTAACGCAAGAAAAGACTAGCTCTGGATCCTTCCTTCATTAACTCGCCATCAGGAGTATAATGGTTGCTGGGAATGGAGAATTTTAGCTATGAGGAATGACTGGATAGGTGGACTTGTTTCCTTGGGCACATTGTTATGACTAGAGCCGATGTTAATTGCAGCGTAAACCATACAGGCCATAAGCACTGGTAAAGAAGGGAGATATTTCAGATAACAGCAGAAGATGTACCAATCTCAGCACTAACAGGCCCAGTGACACATTTGGGTTTTTAAAAATTAAAAGTAAAACTTTCATTAACAAAGACAAAGAAAACTTAAGCACCTAAGATTACAGCTACACAATTAAGGTTAGTCTTAGAAAACATTCCCCCAAAACTCTCTACTTGCTCAAATCCACAAGTAATCACTTTCCAGGAAACCCTCCATTACAGATATTTAAATATGGAATCCAGCAATATCACACCAGGCAAACTACTGTTGCTTCAGTAAAGGGAGAGAACGTGATGTGTGCCCTCCTGCACTTTGTGGTGGAATTCACTTCAGAATCAAACTGTTTGCTGCAGCCCAAGGACTCTCCAGCAGCTCAAACAACTCCAGCTATCTCCAGCCATCTCCAGCTCAGCAGCCATGCACAGTAACTCTGAGATACCCTGCTTCACTTTCCTCTTCATTCCATTGTTCTCACATCACTTTGAAACTCAAACCCTTCCAAACATAAGATCTTTCATGTTTCCATCTTGTCTGTACTTTTGGGTCAATAAAATATAATATCCCCACTACTACTTACCTGTGAATTCCTGCAAGATGCAAACATTTTTCTTGTCACCTGATTCCCCTTTGAAATACAAACAACCTCTCAACTTATCTAAAAGTGCAAATGTTAGGCCTATTTACTTGTGCCTCAACTTTACACCTCTTTCCTTGACATGTTTGCAAAACCCCCAGACAACCTGACTCCTGTCAAACACTTGACCAGTTTAATGAAATCACACACACACACACAGATACACACCCACATACACACACACACACACACACAGATACACACCCACACACACAGATACACACATACACACACATACACTCACACAGATACACACCCAAACACACAGATACACACATACACACACACACACACCCACACACACAGATACACAAGTACACACATACACACACACACACACAGATACACACATACATATACACACATACACACATACACTCACACACACACACAGATACACCCCCACACACACACAGATACACACATACATATACACACATACACACATACACTCACACACACACAGATACACACCCACACACACACAGATACACACATACATATACACACATACACACACACAGATACACACATACACTCACACACACACAGATACACACATACATATACACACATACACTCACACACACACACAGATACACACCCACACACACACACAGATACACACATACATATACACACATACACTCACACACACACACAGATACACACATACATATACACACATACACTCACACACACACAGATACACACATACATATACACACATACACTCTCACACACACACACACACACACACAGATACACACCCAGACACACAGATACACACACACATATACACACACACACTCACACACACAGATACACACCCAAACACACAGATACACACACACATACACACACACACACACATACATATACTCACACACACACACAGATACACACATACACACACAGATACACACCCACACACAGATACACACATACACACACACACACACACACACACAGACACCAACCTTCTTTACAGAATAACACATTATTGTGCAAAATATTTTTTTAAAAGTCCATTCTCACCACCTGGAGGGCTGATGGGTGGTTTAATTGACACCTTTGAGATTATGAGGGGCTTGAATAGGAAGGGCCTATTTCCATTAGCAGAGAGCTCAATAACCTGGGGGAAATAGATTCAGAGTCATTGGTAAAAGGATTAGAGGGGAGTTGAGGAACTGGTTACACACAGAGGGTGGTGGAAATCTGGAACTCACCGCCTGAAAGGGTAGCAGAGACACATACCCTCCTGGCATTTAAAAATACTTGGATAAGCACTTTAGGTTGCATTACCTTCGGGGCTATCTACCAAGAACTGGAAGGCGGGATTAGGCTGAAGAGTTTGTTTTCCATTGGCATAAATGATGGGCTAAATAGCCTCCTTTGTTGTTAATGGTTAATTAATTCTACAAAATTAGGCTTTCCCCTATTGTCTCTGACAATCACTTAAAATCTGTGTCCTCTGGTTACTGACCCTTTCTGCCACCTACAGTTTCTTCCAATTTACTCTACCAAAACCCTTCAGGATTTTGAAAACCCCTATCAAATCTCCTCTTCACCTCGTCTGCTCCGGAAGAGAACTCCACATATCTAAAACAAAAACAGAAAAAAGCCAGAAAAACCCAGCAGGGTCTGACAGAATCTGTGGAGGGAGAAACAAAAGTGAGTGCTTCCGGTCTGGATGACCCTTCTTCAGAGCCACATATCGAAGCTCCTTATTCCTGACACCATTCTGGAACATGTCCCTTTGCACCCAAAGGCTCGGCCATCTTTCTGAAAGTGTGATGCCTACATTTGAACACAGCTCTCCAGCCGGGGCCTGACCAGTATTCCCAACAGTTTGCAAAACGTGCTTACATTTATGCTGACTTCATGCTTCAGCATAAAGCCCATGACCTCACATGCCATTTCACAAACGTCTGAACTCTTCCTCCCACTTTGAAGGCATGAATCACCATTAAAATTGCACCAATTAGTTTATAAAAACCAAAAAAACTGCGGATGCTGGAAATCCAAAACAAAAACAGAATTACCTGGAAAAACTCAGCAGGTCTGGCAGCAACGGCGGAGAAGAAAAGAGTTGACGTTTCGAGTCCTCATGACCCTTCGACAGAACATGAGTTCGACTCCAAGAAAGAGTTGAAATATAAGCTGGTTTAAGGTGTGTGTGTGGGGGGCGGAGAGAGAGAGAGAGAGAGAGAGAGGTGGAGTGGGGGTGTGGTTGTAGAAATAAAAAAGCAGTGATAGAAGCAGATCGTCAAAAGATGTCAACAGCAATAACACAAAAGAAGACATAGGTGTTAAAGTTAAAGTAGGTGATATTATCTATCACTGATCTATCTACCTCCTCTTTAAGTACTGTCAGTGATCTATCTACATCCTCTTCAAATACTTTCGGTGATCTCTCTACCTCCTCTTTAAATACTGTCAGTGATCTATCTAACTCCTCTTCAAATACTGTCAGTGATCTACCAACCTCCTCTTTAAATACTTTCACGGATCTATCTACCTCCTCTTTAAATACTGTCACTGATCTATCTACCTCCTCTTTAAATACTGTCACAGATATATATAACTCCTCTTTAAATATTGTCACTGATCTATCTACCTCCTCTTTAAATACATTCACTGATCTATCTACCTCCTCTTTAAATACTGTCAGTGATCTATCTAGCTCCACTTTAAGTACGGCCACTGATCGATCTAACTCCTCTATAAACACTGTCAGTGATCTATCTACCTGCTCTTTAAATACTGTCGGTGATCTATCTAACTGCTCTTAAAATACTATCGGTGTTCTATCAACTTCCTCTTTAAATTCTCCTAGTGATCTATCTACCTCCCCTTTAAATACTGTCACTGATCTATCTACATCCTCTTTAAATTCTGTCAGTGATCTATCTACCTAGTCTTTAACTACTGTCACTGATCTAAGTACCTCCTCTTTGAATACTTTCACTGATCTATCTACCTCCTCTTTAAATACTGTCAGTGATCTATCTACCTGCTCTTTAAATACTGTCGGTGATCTATTAACCTGCTCTTTAAATACTATCGGTGATCTGTCTACCTCCTCTTTAAATACTCTCAGTGATCTATCTACCTCCTCTTTAAATACTGTCAATGATCTATCTACCTCCTCTTCAACTGCTGTCAGTGATCTATCTACCTCCTCTTCAAATGCTGTCAGTGATCTATCAACCTCCTCTATAAATACTGTCAGTGATCTATCTACCTCCTCTTTAAATACTGTCGGTGATCTATCTACATCCACTTTAAATACTGTCAGTGATCTATCAAACTCCTCTTTAAATACTGTCGGTAATTTATCTATCTCCTCTTAAAATACTGTCAGTGATCTATCTACCTGCTCTTTACATATTGTCAGTGATCTATCTACATGCTCTGTAAATACTTACAGGGATCTATCTACCTCCTCTTTAAATACTGTCAATGATCTATCTACCTGCTCATTAAATACTGTCAGTGATCTATCTACCTGCTCTTTAAATACTGTCAGTGATCTATCCACCTCCTCTTTAAATACTTTCAGTGATCAATCTACCTCCTCTTTAAATACTGTCAGTGATCTATCTAACTACTCTTTAAATACTGTCAGTGATCTATCTACCTCCTCTTTAAATACTTTCAGTGATCAATCTACCTCCTCTTTAAATACTGTCAGTGATCTATCTACCTCCTCTTTAAATACTGTCAGTGATCGATCTACCTCATCTTTAAATAATTTCACTGATCTATCAAACTCCTTTTTAATAAGTATCACAGATCTATCTACATCCTCTTTAAATACTTTCACAGATCTAGCTACCTACCCATTAAATATTCACATGGATCTATCCACCTCGTCTTTAAATGCATTCAGGGAAGTATCTACCTCATCCTTACATACTTTCAGTGATTTATCGACCTGTTCTTTAAATAATTTCATTGATCTATCTACGTCCTCTTTAAATACTGTCACTGATCTATCTACGTCCTCTTCAAATACTGTCACTCATCTATCTACCTCCTCTTTAAACACTGACACTGATCTATCTACCTCCTCTTCAAATACTGCCACTCATCTATCTACCTCCTCTTTAAATACTGTCAGTGATCTATCTACCTCCTCTTTAAATAATGTCACTGATCTATCTAACTCCTCTTTAAATACTGTCACTGATCTATCTACATCCTCTTTAAATACTGACACTGATCTATCTACCTCCTCTTTAAATACTGACAGTGATCTATCTACCAGCTCTTTAAATACTGTCAGTGATCTATCTACCTCCTCTTTAAATACTGTCAGTGATCTATCTACCTCATCTTCAAATACTTTCGGTCATCTATCAACCTCTTCTTCAAATACTGTCAGTGAGCTATCTACCTCCTCTTTAAATACTGTCAGTGATCTATCTACCTCCTCTTCAAATACTGTCAATGATCTATCTACGTCCTCTTCAACTGCTGTCAGTGATCTATCTACCTCCTCTTCAAATGCTGTCAGTGATCTATCTACCTCCTCTATAAATACTGTCAGTGATCAATCAACCTGCTCTTTAAATACTGTCAGTGATCTATATAGCACCTCTTGAAATACTCTCAGTGAACTATCTACCTCCTCTTTAAATACTGTGGGTGATCTATCTGCCTCCTCTTTAAATACTGTCAGTGATCTATCGAACTGCTCTTTAAATATTGTCAGTGATCTATCTACCTGCTCTTTAAATACATTCAGTGATCTATCTACCTCCTCTTTATATACAGTCAGTGATATATCTACCTCCTCTTTAAATACTGTCAGTGATCTATCTACCTCCTCTTTAAATACTGTCAGTGATCTATCTACCTGCTCTTTAAATACTGCCAGTGATCAATCTACCTCCTCTTCAAATACTTTCGTTGATCTATCTACCTCCTCTTTAAATTCTGTCAGTGATCTATCTAACTCCTCTTCAAATACTTTCGGTGATCTATCTACCTCCTCTTTAAATACTTTCAGAGATCTATCTACCTACTGTTTAAATACTGTCAGTAATATATCTACCTACTCTTTAAATAATGTCAGTGATCTATCTACCTCCTCTTTAAATACTGTCAGTGATCTATCTACCTCCTCTTTAAATACTGTCAGTGATGTATCTACCTGCTCTTTAAATACTGCCAGTGAACTATCCACCTCCCCTTTAAATATGTCATTGATCTATCTACCTGCTCTTTAAATACTGTCAGTGATCTATCAACCTGCTCTTTAAATACTGTCAGTGATCTATCGACCTCCACTTTAAATACTGTCACTGATCTATCTACCTCCTCTTCAAATACTTTCAGTGATCTATCTACCTCCTCTTTAAATACTGTCACTGATCTGTCGACCTCCTCTTCGAATACTTTCGGTGATCTATCTATATCCTCTTTAAATACTGTCAGTGATCTATCTACCTCCTCGTTAAATACTGTCAGTGATCTATCTACCTGCTCTTTAAATACTGCCAGTGATCTATCTACCTCCTCTTCAAATACTTTCGTTGATCTATCTACCTCCTCTTTAAATACTGTCAGTGATCTATCTACGTCCTCTTAAAATACTGTCACGGATCTACGTACCAGCTCTTTAAATATGTCAGTGATCTATCTACCTAACTTTAAAGACTGTCAGTGATCTATCTACTTCCTCTTTTAATATTGTCGCTGATCTATCTACCTCCTCTTTAAATACTCTCATTGATATATCTACCTCTCGTTAAATACTGTCACTGATCTATCGACCTGCTCTTTAAATACTGTCAGTGATCTATCTACCTCCTCTTTTCATTCTGTCAGGTATCTATCTACCTCATCTTTATATACTGTCACTGATCTATCTACCTCCTCTTTAAATACGGTCAGTGATCTATCTACCTGCTCTTTAAATACTCTCAGTGATCTATCTACCTCCTCTTTAAATACTGTCTCTGATCCATCTACCTCCTCTTTAAATACTTTCACTGATCTATCTACCTCCTCTTTAAACACTGTCAGAGATCTATCTACCTTTTCTTTAAATAGTGCCACTGATCTATCTACCTCTTCTTTAAATACTGTCACTGATCTATCTTCTGCCTCTTTAAATACTTTCACTGATCTACCTACCTCCTCTTTAAATACTGTCAGTGATCTATCTACCTCCTCTTTAAATACTGTCAGTGATCTATCTACCTGCTCTTAAAATACTCTCAATGATCTATCTACATCCTCTTTAAATACTGTCAGTGATCTATCTACCTCCTCTTTAAATACTTTCACTAATCTATCTACCTCCTCTTTAAATACTGTCAGAGATCTATCTACCTTTTCTTTAAATAGTGCCACTGATCTATCTACCTCTTCTTTAAATACTGTCACTGATCTATCTTCTGCCTCTTTAAATACTTTCACTGATCTACCTACCTCCTCTTTAAATACGGTCAGTGATCTATCTACCTCCTCTTTAAATACTGTCACTGATCTATCTACCTGCTCTTTAAATACTTTCACTTATCTATCTACCTCCTCTTTAAATACTTTCACTGATCTATCTATCTCCTCTTTAAATACTGCCACTGATCTATCTACCTCCTCTTTAAATACTGTCACTGATCTATCTACCGCCTCTTTAAATAATTTCACTGATCTATCTAACTCCTCTTTAAATAATGTCAGTGATCTATCTACCTCCTCTTTAAATACTTTCACTGATCTACCGGCTCTTTAAATACTGTCAGTGATCTATCTTCCTGCTCTTCAAATACTTTCGGTGATCTCTCTACCTCCTCTTTATATACTGTCAGTGATCTATCTACCTCCTCTTTAAATACTGTCAGTGATCTATTTACCTCCTCTTTAATACTGTCAGTGATCTATCTACCTCCGATTTAAATACTGTCAGTGATCTAACTACCTCCTTTTTAACAATTTTGTGACCCATCTACCTTTCCTTTAAATACGTTCAATGATCAATATACTTCCCCATTAAAATCCTTTGCTGATCTATCTACTTCCCATGTAAATAGATTGTGATATTTCTACCTATTGAATTACTTTCACTGATCAATTGACCACCTCTATAAATACTGTCATTGATATATCTACCTCCCCTTTAAATAATGTCAGGGATATATCTACCTCCCCTGTAAATACTATCAGGGATATATCTACCTACCCTGTAAATACTTCCAATGGCCAATATACTTCCCCATTAAATACTTTCATTGCTCTATCTCCTTCCTCTTTAAATAATGTCGCTGATCTATCTACCTTCTCTTTAAATACTGCCAGTGATATATCTACCTCCTCTTTAAATACTGTCACTGATCTATCGACCTGCTCTTTAAATACTGTCAGTGATCTATCTACCTCCTCTTTAAATACTATCACTGATTTATCTACCTCCTCTTTAAATACTTTCACTGATCTATCTACCTCCCCTTTAAATACTGTCAGTGATCTATCTACCTCCTCTTTAAATACTGTCAGTGATCTATCTACCTCCTCTTCAAATACTTTCGGCAATCGATCTACCTCCTCTTTAAATACTCTCACTGATCTGTCTACCTCCTCTTCAAATACTTTCGGTGATCTATCTACCTCCTCTTTATATACTGTCAGTGATCTATCTACCTCATCTTTAAATACTGTCAGTGATCTATCTACCTCCTCTTTAAATACTGTCAGTGATCGATCTACCTGCTCTTTAAATACTGCCAGTGATCAATCTACCTCCCCTACAAATACTTTCGTTGATCTATCTACCTCCTCTTTAAATACTGTCAGTGATCTATCTAACTCCTCTTCAAATACTTTCGGTGATCCATCTACCTACTCTTTAAATACTTTCAGCGATCTATCTACCTCCTGTTTAAATACTGTCAGTAATATATCTACCTCCTCTTTAAATAATGTCAGTGATCTATCTACCTCCTCTTTAAATACTGTCAGTGATCGATCTACCTCCTCTTCAAATACTTTCAGTGATCTATCTATCTCCTCTTTAAATACTGTCACTGATCTTTCGACCTCCTCTTCAAATACTTTCGGTGATCTATCTATCTTCTCTTTAAATTCTGTTATTGATCTATCTACCTCCTCTTTAAAAACTGCCAGTGATCTATCCACCTCCTCTTCAAATACTTTCGTTGATCTATCTACCTCCTCTTTAAATAATGTCAGTGATCTATCTACCTCCTCTTTAAATACTTTCACTGATCTACCGCCTCTTTAAGTACTGTCAGTGATCTATCTACCTCCTCTTCAAATACTGTCAGTGATCTATCTACCTCCTCTTTAAATACTTTCACTAATCTAAATACCTCCTCTTTAAATACTGTCACTGATCTATCTACCTCCTCTTTAAATACTGTCAGTGATCTATCTACCTCCTCTTTAATACTGTCAGTGATCTATCTATCTCCGATTTAAATACTGTCAGTGATCTATCTACCTCCTTTTTAACAATTTTGTGACCCATCTACCTTTCCTTTAAATACGTTCAATGATCAATATACTTTCCCATTAAAATCCTTTGCTGATCTATCTACTTCCCATGTAAATAGATTGTGATATTTCTACCTCTTGAATTACTTTCACTGATCAATTGACCACCTCTATAAATACTGTCGTTGATATATCTACCTCCCGTTTAAATAATGTCAGGGATATATCTACCTCCCCTTTAAATACTATCAGGGATATATCTACCTACCCTGTAAATACATTCAATGGCCAATATACTTCCCCATTAAATACTTTCATTGCTCTCTCTACTTCCTCTTTAAATACTTTGTGATCTATCTACCTCCTCTTTAAACACTTTGTGATCTATCTAGCTCCTCCTTAAATACTGTCAGTGATCCATCTAACTCCTCTTTAAATAGTCAGCGATCTATCTACATCGTCTTTAAATACTGTCGCTGATCTATCTACCTGCTCTTTAAATAGTGTCAGTGATCTATCTACCTCCTGTTTACATACTGTCAGTGATCTATCTACCTCCTCTTTAAATACTGTCACTGATCTATCTACCTCCTCTTTAAATACTGTCAGTGATCTATCTACCTGCTCTTTAAATACTGTCAGTGATCTATCTACCTCCTCTTTAAATACTATCACTGATTTATCTACCTCCTCTTTAATTACTTTCACTGATCTATCTACCTCCTCTTTAAATACTGTCAGTGATCTATCTACCTCCTCTTTAAATACTGTCAGTGATCTATCTACCACCTCTTCAAATACTTTCGGCAATCGATCTACCTCCTCTTCAAATACTGTCACTGATCTGTCTATCTCCTCTTCAAATACTTTCGGTGATCTATCTACCTCCTCTTTATATACTGTCAGTGATCTATCTACCTCCTCTTTAAATACTGTCAGTGATCTATCTACCTCCTCTTTAAATACTGACAGTGATCTATCTACCTGCTCTTTATATACTGCCAGTGAACTATCTACCTCCCCTTTAAATATGTCATTGATCTATCTACCTGCTCTTTAAATACTGTCAGTGATCTATCTACCTGCTCTTTAAATACTGTCAGTGATCTATCTACCTCCACTTTAAATACTGTCACTGATCTATCTACCTCCTCTTCAAATACTTTCAGTGATCTATCTACCTCCTCTTTAAATACTGTCACTGATCTGTCGACCTCCTCTTCAAATACTTTCGGTGATCTATCTATATCCTCTTTAAATACTGTCAGTGATCTATCTACCTCCTCGTTAAATACTGTCAGTGATCTATCTACCTGCTCTTTAAATACTGCCAGTGATCTATCTACCTCCTCTTCAAATACTTTCGTTGATCTATCTACCTCCTCTTTAAATACAGTCAGTGATCTATCTACCTCCTCTTAAAATACTGTCACGGATCTACGTACCAGCTCTTTAAATATGTCAGTGATCTATCTACCTAACTTTAAATACTGTCAAAAATCTATCTACTTCCTCTTTAAATATTGTCGCTGATCTATCTACCTCCTCTTTAAATACTCTCATTGATATATCTACCTCTCTTTAAATACTGTCACTGATCTATCGACCTGCTCTTTAAATACTGTCAGTGATCTATCTACCCCCTCTTTTCATAGTGTCAGTTATCTATCTACCTCATCTTTATATACTGTCACTGATCTATCTACCTCCTCTTTAAATACTGTCAGTGATCTATCTACCGCCTCTTTAAATACTGTCAGTGATCTATCTACCTCCTCTTTAAATACTGTCACTGATCTATCTACCTCCTCTTTAAATACTTTCACTGATCTATCTACCTCCTCTTTAAATACTGTCAGAGATCTATCTACCTTTTCTTTAAATAGTGCCACTGATATATCTACCTCTTCTTTAAATACTGTCACTGATCTATTTTCCGCCTCTTTAAATACTTTCACTGATCTACCTACCTCCTCTTTAAATACTGTCAGGGATCTATCTACCTCCTCTTTAAATACTGTCACTGGTCTATCTACCTGCTCTTTAAATACTTTCACTTATCTATCTACCTCCTCTTTAAATACTTTCACTGATCTATCTACCTCCTCTTTAAATACTGCCACTGATCTATCTACCTCCACTTTAAATACTGTCACTGATCTATCTACCGCCTCTTTAAATACTTTCACTGATCTATCTAACTCCTCTTTAAATAATGTCAGTGATCTATCTACCTCCTCTTTAAATACTTTCACTGATCTACCGGCTCTTTAAATACTGTCAGTGATCTATCTTCCTGCTCTTCAAATACTTTCGGTGATCTCCCTAACTCCTCTTTAAATACTGTCACTGATCTATCTACCTCCACTTTAAATACTGTCAGTGATCTATCTAACTCCTCTTCAAATACTTTCGGTGATCTCTCTACCTCCTCTTTATATACTGTCAGTGATCTATCTACCTCCTCTTTAAATACTGTCAGTGATCTATCTACCTCCTCTTTAAATACTTTCACTGATCTAAATACCTCCACTTTAAATACTGTCACTGATCTATCTACCTCTTCTTCAAATACTTTCAGTGATCTATCTACCTCCTCTTTAAATACTGTCACTGATCTGTCGACCTCCTCTTCAAATACTTTCGTTGATCTATCTACCTCCTCTTTAAATACTGTCACGGATCTACGTACCAGCTCTTTAAATATGTCAGTGATCTATCTACCTCCTCGTTAAATACTGTCAGTGATCTATCTACTTCCTCTTTAAATATTGTCGCTGATCTATCTACCTCCTCTTTAAATACTCTCATTGATATATCTACCTCTCTTTAAATACTGTCACTGATCTATCGACCTGCTCTTTAAATACTGTCAGTGATCTATCTACCTCCTCTTTTCATACTGTCACTTATCTATCTACCTCCTCTTTAAGTACTGTCACTGATCTATCTACCTCCTCTTTAAGTACTGTCAGTGATCTATCGACCTGCTCTTTAAATACTCTCAGTGATCTAACTACCTCGTCTTTGAATACTGTCACTGATCTATCTACCTCCTCTTTAAATACTTTCACTGATCTATCTACCTCCTCTTTAAATACTGTCAGGGATCTATCTACCTCCTCTTTAAATACAGCCACTGATCTATCTACCTCTTCTTTAAAAACTGTCCCTAATCTATCTTCCGCCTCTTTAAATACTTTCACTGATCTACATCCTCTTTATATACTGTCAGTGATCTATCTACGTGGTCTTTAAATACTGTCAATGATCTATCTCCCTGTTCTTTAAATACAGTCAGTGATCTATCTACCTGCTCTTTAAATACAGTCAGTTATCTATCTACCGGCTCTTTAAATACTGTCAGTGAAATACCTACCTCCTCTTTAAATATGTCAGTGATCTATCTACCTCCTCTTCAAATACTTTCAGGGATCTATCTACCTTCTCTTTAAATACTGTCACTGATCTGTCGACCTCCTCTTCAAATACTTTCGGTGATCTATCTATCTCCTCTTTAAATTCTGTCAGTGATCTATCTACCTCCTCTTTAAATACTGTCAGTGATCTATCTACGTCCTCTTTAAATACTGTCGCTGACATATCAACCTCCTCTTTAAATACTCTCAGTAATATATCTACCTCCTCTTTAAATACTGTCACTAATCTATCGACCTGCTCTTTAAATACTGTCAGTGATCTATCTACCTCCTCTTTTTGTACTGTCAGTTATCTATCTACCTGATCTTTATATACTGTCACTGATCTATCTACCTCCTCTTTAAATACTGTCACTGATCTATCTACCTGCTCTTTAAATACTCTCAGTGATCTATCTACCTCCTCTTTAAATACTGTCACTGATCTATCTACCTCTTCTTTAAATACTTTCACTTATCTATCTACCTCCTCTTTAAATACTGCCACTGATCTATCTACCTCCTCTTTAAATACTGTCACTGATCCATCTACCGCCTCTTTAAATACTGTCAGTGATCTATCTACCTCCTCTTTAATACTGTCAGTGATCTATCTACCTCCGATTTAAATACTGTCAGTGATCTATCTACCTCCTTTTTAACAATTTTGTGACCCATCTACCTTTCCTTTAAATACGTTCAATGATCAATATACTTCCCCATTAAAATCCTTTGCTGATCTATCTACTTCCCATGTAAATAGATTGTGATATTTCTACCTATTGAATTACTTTCACTGATCAATTGACCACCTCTATAAATACTGTCGTTGATATATCTACCTCCCCTTTAAATACTATCAGGGATATATCAACCTACCCTGTAAATACATTCAATGGCCAATATACTTCCCCATTCAATACTTTCATTGCTCTATCTCCTTCCTCTTTAAATACTTTGTGATCTATCTACCTCCTCTTTAAATACTTTGTGATCTATCTAGCTCCTCCTTAAATACTGTCAGTGATCCATCTACCTCCTCTTTAAATAGTCAGCGATCTATCTACCTCGTCTTTAAATACTGTCGCTGATCTATCTACCTTCTCTTTAAATACTGCCAGTGATATATCTACCTCCTCTTTAAATACTGTCACTGATCTATCGACCTGCTCCTTAAATAGTGTCAGTGATCTATCTACCTCCTGTTTACATACTGTCAGTGATCTATCTACCTACTCTTTAAATACTTTCAGAGATCTATCTACCTCCTCTTTAAATACTGTCAGTAATATATCTACCTCCTCTTTAAATAATGTCAGTGATCTATCTACCTCCTCTTTAAATACTGTCAGTGATCTATCTACCTCCTCTTCAAATACTTTCAGTGATCTATCTATCTCCTCTTTAAATACTGTCACTGATCTGTCGACCTCCTCTTCAAATACTTTCGGTGATCTATCTATCTCCTCTTTAAATTCTGTCAGTGATCTATCTACCCCCTCTTTAAAAACTGTCAGTGATCTATCTACCTGCTCTTTAAATACTGCCAGTGATCTATCCACCTCCTCTTCAAATACTTTCGTTGATCTATCTACCTCCTCTTTATATACTGTCACTGATCTATCTACCGCCTCGTTAAATACTTTCACTGATCTACATCCTCTTTATATACTGTCAGTGATCTATCTAAGTGCTCTTTAAATACTGTCAATGATCTATCTCCCTGTTCTTTAAATACAGTCAGTGATCTATCTACCTGCTCTTTAAATACAGTCAGTTATCTATCTACCGGCTCTTTAAATACTGTCAGTGAAATACCTACCTCCTCTTTAAATATGTCAGTGATCTATCTACCTCCTCTTCAAATACTTTCAGGGATCTATCTACCTTCTCTTTAAATACTGTCACTGATCTGTCGACATCCTCTTCAAATACTTTCGGTGATCTATCTATCTCCTCTTTAAATTCTGTCAGTGATCTATCTACCTCCTCTTTAAATACTGTCAGTGATCTATCTACGTCCTCTTTAAATACTGTCGCTGACATATCAACCTCCTCTTTAAATACTCTCAGTAATATATCTACCTCCTCTTTAAATACTGTCACTGATCTATCGACCTGCTCTTTAAATACTGTCAGTGATCTATCTACCTCCTCTTTTCATACTGTCAGTTATCTATCTACCTCATCTTTATATACTGTCACTGATCTATCTACCTCCTCTTTAAATACTGTCACTGATCTATCTACCTGCTCTTTAAATACTCTCAGTGATCTATCTACCTCCTCTTTAAATACTGTCACTGATCTATCTACCTCTTCTTTAAATACTTTCACTTATCTATCTACCTCCTCTTTAAATACTGTCAATGATCTATCTACCACCTCTTCAAATACTTTCGGCAATCGATCTACCTCCTCTTCAAATACTGTCACTGATCTGTCTATCTCCTCTTCAAATACTTTCGGTGATCTATCTACCTCCTCTTTATATACTGTCAGTGATCTATCTACCTCCTCTTTAAATACTGTCAGTGATCTATCTACCTCCTCTTTAAATACTGACAGTGATCTATCTACCTGCTCTTTATATACTGCCAGTGAACTATCTACCTCCCCTTTAAATATGTCATTGATCTATCTACCTGCTCTTTAAATACTGTCAGTGATCTATCTACCTGCTCTTTAAATACTGTCAGTGATCTATCTACCTCCACTTTAAATACTGTCACTGATCTATCTACCTCCTCTTCAAATACTTTCAGTGATCTATCTACCTCCTCTATAAATACTGTCACTGATCTGTCGACCTCCTCTTCAAATACTTTCGGTGATCTATCTATATCCTCTTTAAATACTGTCAGTGATCTATCTACCTCCTCGTTAAATACTGTCAGTGATCTATCTACCTGCCCTTTAAATACTGCCAGTGATCTATCTACCTCCTCTTCAAATACTTTCGTTGATCTATCTACCTCCTCTTTAAATACAGTCAGTGATCTATCTACCTCCTCTTAAAATACTGTCACGGATCTACGTACCAGCTCTTTAAATATGTCAGTGATCTATCTACCTAACTTTAAATACTGTCAAAAATTTATCTACTTCCTCTTTAAATATTGTCGCTGATCTATCTACCTCCTCTTTAAATACTCTCATTGATATATCTACCTCTCTTTAAATACTGTCACTGATCTATCGACCTGCTCTTTAAATACTGTCAGTGATCTATCTACCCCCTCTTTTCATACTGTCAGTTATCTATCTACCTCATCTTTATATACTGTCACTGATCTATCTACCTCCTCTTTAAATACTGTCAGTGATCTATCTACCGCCTCTTTAAATACTGTCAGTGATCTATCTACCTCCTCTTTAAATACTGTCACTGATCTATCTACCTCCTCTTTAAATAATTTCACTGATCTATCTACCTCCTCTTTAAATACTGTCAGAGATCTATCTACCTTTTCTTTAAATAGTGCCACTGATCTATCTACCTCTTCTTTAAATACTGTCACTGATCTATTTTCCGCCTCTTTAAATACTTTCACTGATCTACCTACCTCCTCTTTAAATACTGTCAGGGATCTATCTACCTCCTCTTTAAATACTGTCACTGATCTATCTACCTGCTCTTTAAATACTTTCACTTATCTATCTACCTCCTCTTTAAATACTTTCACTGATCTATCTACCTCCTCTTTAAATACTGCCACTGATCTATCTACCTCCACTTTAAATACTGTCACTGATCTATCTACCGCCTCTTTAAATACTTTCACTGATCTATCTAACTCCTCTTTAAATAATGTCAGTGATCTATCTACCTCCTCTTTAAATACTTTCACTGATCTACCGGCTTTTTAAATACTGTCAGTGATCTATCTTCCTGCTCTTCAAATACTTTCGGTGATCTCCCTAACTCCTCTTTAAATACTGTCACTGATCTATCTACCTCCACTTTAAATACTGTCAGTGATCTATCTAACTCCTCTTCAAATACTTTCGGTGATCTCTCTACCTCCTCTTTATATACTGTCAGTGATCTATCTAACTCCTCTTTAAATACTTTCACTGATCTAAATACCTCCACTTTAAATACTGTCACTGATCTATCTACCTCCTCTTCAAATACTTTCAGTGATCTATCTACCTCCTCTTTTCATACTGTCACTTATCTATCTACCTCCTCTTTAAGTACTGTCACTGATCTATCTACCTCCTCTTTAAGTACTGTCAGTGATCTATCGACCTGCTCTTTAAATACTCTCAGTGATCTAACTACCTCGTCTTTGAATACTGTCACTGATCTATCTACCTCCTCTTTAAATACTTTCACTGATCTATCTACCTCCTCTTTAAATACTGTCAGGGATCTATCTACCTCCTCTTTAAATACAGCCACTGATCTATCTACCTCTTCTTTAAAAACTGTCCCTAATCTATCTTCCGCCTCTTTAAATACTTTCACTGATCTACATCCTCTTTATATACTGTCAGTGATCTATCTACGTGGTCTTTAAATACTGTCAATGATCTATCTCCCTGTTCTTTAAATACAGTCAGTGATCTATCTACCTGCTCTTTAAATACAGTCAGTTATCTATCTACCGGCTCTTTAAATACTGTCAGTGAAATACCTACCTCCTCTTTAAATATGTCAGTGATCTATCTACCTCCTCTTCAAATACTTTCAGGGATCTATCTACCTTCTCTTTAAATACTGTCACTGATCTGTCGACCTCCTCTTCAAATACTTTCGGTGATCTATCTATCTCCTCTTTAAATTCTGTCAGTGATCTATCTACCTCCTCTTTAAATACTGTCATTGATCTATCTACGTCCTCTTTAAATACTGTCGCTGACATATCAACCTCCTCTTTAAATACTCTCAGTAATATATCTACCACCTCTTTAAATACTGTCACTAATCTATCGACCTGCTCTTTAAATACTGTCAGTGATCTATCTACCTCCTCTTTTTGTACTGTCAGTTATCTATCTACCTGATCTTTATATACTGCCACTGATCTATCTACCTCCTCTTTAAATACTGTCACTGATCTATCTACGTCCTCTTTAAATACTGTCGCTGACATATCAACCTCCTCTTTAAATACTCTCAGTAATATATCTACCTCCTCTTTAAATACTGTCACTGATCTATCGACCTGCTCTTTAAATACTGTCAGTGATCTATCTACCTCCTCTTTTCATACTGTCAGTTATCTATCTACCTCATCTTTATATACTGTCACTGATCTATCTACCTCCTCTTTAAATACTGTCACTGATCTATCTACCTGCTCTTTAAATACTCTCAGTGATCTATCTACCTCCTCTTTAAATACTGTCACTGATCTATCTACCTCTTCTTTAAATACTTTCACTTATCTATCTACCTCCTCTTTAAATACTGTCAATGATCTATCTACCACCTCTTCAAATACTTTCAGCAATCGATCTACCTCCTCTTCAAATACTGTCACTGATCTGTCTATCTCCTCTTCAAATACTTTCGGTGATCTATCTACCTCCTCTTTATATACTGTCAGTGATCTATCTACCTCCTCTTTAAATACTGTCAGTGATCTATCTACCTCCTCTTTAAATACTGACAGTGATCTATCTACCTGCTCTTTATATACTGCCAGTGAACTATCTACCTCCCCTTTAAATATGTCATTGATCTATCTACCTGCTCTTTAAATACTGTCAGTGATCTATCTACCTGCTCTTTAAATACTGTCAGTGATCTATCTACCTCCACTTTAAATACTGTCACTGATCTATCTACCTCCTCTTCAAATACTTTCAGTGATCTATCTACCTCCTCTTTAAATACTGTCACTGATCTGTCGACCTCCTCTTCAAATACTTTCGGTGATCTATCTATATCCTCTTTAAATACTGTCAGTGATCTATCTACCTCCTCGTTAAATACTGTCAGTGATCTATCTACCTGCCCTTTAAATACTGCCAGTGATCTATCTACCTCCTCTTCAAATACTTTCGTTGATCTATCTACCTCCTCTTTAAATACAGTCAGTGATCTATCTTCCTCCTCTTAAAATACTGTCACGGATCTACGTACCAGCTCTTTAAATATGTCAGTGATCTATCTACCTAACTTTAAATACTGTCAAAAATTTATCTACTTCCTCTTTAAATATTGTCGCTGATCTATCTACCTCCTCTTTAAATACTCTCATTGATATATCTACCTCTCTTTAAATACTGTCACTGATCTATCGACCTGCTCTTTAAATACTGTCAGTGATCTATCTACCCCCTCTTTTCATACTGTCAGTTATCTATCTACCTCATCTTTATATACTGTCACTGATCTATCTACCTCCTCTTTAAATACTGTCAGTGATCTATCTACCGCCTCTTTAAATACTGTCAGTGATCTATCTACCTCCTCTTTAAATACTGTCACTGATCTATCTACCTCCTCTTTAAATAATTTCACTGATCTATCTACCTCCTCTTTAAATACTGTCAGAGATCTATCTACCTTTTCTTTAAATATTGCCACTGATCTATCTACCTCTTCTTTAAATACTGTCACTGATCTATTTTCCGCCTCTTTAAATACTTTCACTGATCTACCTACCTCCTCTTTAAATACTGTCAGGGATCTATCTACCTCCTCTTTAAATACTGTCACTGATCTATCTACCTGCTCTTTAAATACTTTCACTTATCTATCTACCTCCTCTTTAAATACTTTCACTGATCTATCTACCTCCTCTTTAAATACTGCCACTGATCTATCTACCTCCACTTTAAATACTGTCACTGATCTATCTACCGCCTCTTTAAATACTTTCACTGATCTATCTAACTCCTCTTTAAATAATGTCAGTGATCTATCTACCTCCTCTTTAAATACTTTCACTGATCTACCGGCTTTTTAAATACTGTCAGTGATCTATCTTCCTGCTCTTCAAATACTTTCGGTGATCTCCCTAACTCCTCTTTAAATACTGTCACTGATCTATCTACCTCCACTTTAAATACTGTCAGTGATCTATCTAACTCCTCTTCAAATACTTTCGGTGATCTCTCTACCTCCTCTTTATATACTGTCAGTGATCTATCTAACTCCTCTTTAAATACTTTCACTGATCTAAATACCTCCACTTTAAATACTGTCACTGATCTATCTACCTCCTCTTCAAATACTTTCAGTGATCTATCTACCTCCTCTTTTCATACTGTCACTTATCTATCTACCTCCTCTTTAAGTACTGTCACTGATCTATCTACCTCCTCTTTAAGTACTGTCAGTGATCTATCGACCTGCTCTTTAAATACTCTCAGTGATCTAACTACCTCGTCTTTGAATACTGTCACTGATCTATCTACCTCCTCTTTAAATACTTTCACTGATCTATCTACCTCCTCTTTAAATACTGTCAGGGATCTATCTACCTCCTCTTTAAATACAGCCACTGATCTATCTACCTCTTCTTTAAAAACTGTCCCTAATCTATCTTCCGCCTCTTTAAATACTTTCACTGATCTACATCCTCTTTATATACTGTCAGTGATCTATCTACGTGGTCTTTAAATACTGTCAATGATCTATCTCCCTGTTCTTTAAATACAGTCAGTGATCTATCTACCTGCTCTTTAAATACAGTCAGTTATCTATCTACCGGCTCTTTAAATACTGTCAGTGAAATACCTACCTCCTCTTTAAATATGTCAGTGATCTATCTACCTCCTCTTCAAATACTTTCAGGGATCTATCTACCTTCTCTTTAAATACTGTCACTGATCTGTCGACCTCCTCTTCAAATACTTTCGGTGATCTATCTATCTCCTCTTTAAATTCTGTCAGTGATCTATCTACCTCCTCTTTAAATACTGTCATTGATCTATCTACGTCCTCTTTAAATACTGTCGCTGACATATCAACCTCCTCTTTAAATACTCTCAGTAATATATCTACCACCTCTTTAAATACTGTCACTAATCTATCGACCTGCTCTTTAAATACTGTCAGTGATCTATCTACCTCCTCTTTTTGTACTGTCAGTTATCTATCTACCTGATCTTTATATACTGCCACTGATCTATCTACCTCCTCTTTAAATACTGTCACTGATCTATCTACGTCCTCTTTAAATACTGTCGCTGACATATCAACCTCCTCTTTAAATACTCTCAGTAATATATCTACCTCCTCTTTAAATACTGTCACTGATCTATCGACCTGCTCTTTAAATACTGTCAGTGATCTATCTACCTCCTCTTTTCATACTGTCAGTTATCTATCTACCTCATCTTTATATACTGTCACTGATCTATCTACCTCCTCTTTAAATACTGTCACTGATCTATCTACCTGCTCTTTAAATACTCTCAGTGATCTATCTACCTCCTCTTTAAATACTGTCACTGATCTATCTACCTCTTCTTTAAATACTTTCACTTATCTATCTACCTCCTCTTTAAATACTGTCAATGATCTATCTACCACCTCTTCAAATACTTTCAGCAATCGATCTACCTCCTCTTCAAATACTGTCACTGATCTGTCTATCTCCTCTTCAAATACTTTCGGTGATCTATCTACCTCCTCTTTATATACTGTCAGTGATTTATCTACCTCCTCTTTAAATACTGTCAGTGATCTATCTACCTCCTCTTTAAATACTGACAGTGATCTATCTACCTGCTCTTTATATACTGCCAGTGAACTATCTACCTCCCCTTTAAATATGACATTGATCTATCTACCTGCTCTTTAAATACTGTCAGTGATCTATCTACCTGCTCTTTAAATACTGTCAGTGATCTATCTACCTCCACTTTAAATACTGTCACTGATCTATCTACCTCCTCTTCAAATACTTTCAGTGATCTATCTACCTCCTCTTTAAATACTGTCACTGATCTGTCGACCTCCTCTTCAAATACTTTCGGTGATCTATCTATATCCTCTTTAAATACTGTCAGTGATCTATCTACCTCCTCGTTAAATACTGTCAGTGATCTATCTACCTGCCCTTTAAATACTGCCAGTGATCTATCTACCTCCTCTTCAAATACTTTCGTTGATCTATCTACCTCCTCTTTAAATACAGTCAGTGATCTATCTACCTCCTCTTAAAATACTGTCACGGATCTACGTACCAGCTCTTTAAATATGTCAGTGATCTATCTACCTAACTTTAAATACTGTCAAAAATTTATCTACTTCCTCTTTAAATATTGTCGCTGATCTATCTACCTCCTCTTTAAATACTCTCATTGATATATCTACCTCTCTTTAAATACTGTCACTGATCTATCGACCTGCTCTTTAAATACTGTCAGTGATCTATCTACCCCCTCTTTTCATACTGTCAGTTATCTATCTACCTCATCTTTATATACTGTCACTGATCTATCTACCTCCTCTTTAAATACTGTCAGTGATCTATCTACCGCCTCTTTAAATACTGTCAGTGATCTATCTACCTCCTCTTTAAATACTGTCACTGATCTATCTACCTCCTCTTTAAATAATTTCACTGATCTATCTACCTCCTCTTTAAATACTGTCAGAGATCTATCTACCTTTTCTTTAAATAGTGCCACTGATCTATCTACCTCTTCTTTAAATACTGTCACTGATCTATTTTCCGCCTCTTTAAATACTTTCACTGATCTACCTACCTCCTCTTTAAATACTGTCAGGGATCTATCTACCTCCTCTTTAAATACTGTCACTGATCTATCTACCTGCTCTTTAAATACTTTCACTTATCTATCTACCTCCTCTTTAAATACTTTCACTGATCTATCTACCTCCTCTTTAAATACTGCCACTGATCTATCTACCTCCACTTTAAATACTGTCACTGATCTATCTACCGCCTCTTTAAATACTTTCACTGATCTATCTAACTCCTCTTTAAATAATGTCAGTGATCTATCTACCTCCTCTTTAAATACTTTCACTGATCTACCGGCTTTTTAAATACTGTCAGTGATCTATCTTCCTGCTCTTCAAATACTTTCGGTGATCTCCCTAACTCCTCTTTAAATACTGTCACTGATCTATCTACCTCCACTTTAAATACTGTCAGTGATCTATCTAACTCCTCTTCAAATACTTTCGGTGATCTCTCTACCTCCTCTTTATATACTGTCAGTGATCTATCTACCTCCTCTTTAAATACTGTCAGTGATCTATCTAACTCCTCTTTAAATACTTTCACTGATCTAAATACCTCCACTTTAAATACTGTCACTGATCTATCTACCTCCTCTTCAAATACTTTCAGTGATCTATCTACCTCCTCTTTTCATACTGTCACTTATCTATCTACCTCCTCTTTAAGTACTGTCACTGATCTATCTACCTCCTCTTTAAGTACTGTCAGTGATCTATCGACCTGCTCTTTAAATACTCTCAGTGATCTAACTACCTCGTCTTTGAATACTGTCACTGATCTATCTACCTCCTCTTTAAATACTTTCACTGATCTATCTACCTCCTCTTTAAATACTGTCAGGGATCTATCTACCTCCTCTTTAAATACAGCCACTGATCTATCTACCTCTTCTTTAAAAACTGTCCCTAATCTATCTTCCGCCTCTTTAAATACTTTCACTGATCTACATCCTCTTTATATACTGTCAGTGATCTATCTACGTGGTCTTTAAATACTGTCAATGATCTATCTCCCTGTTCTTTAAATACAGTCAGTGATCTATCTACCTGCTCTTTAAATACAGTCAGTTATCTATCTACCGGCTCTTTAAATACTGTCAGTGAAATACCTACCTCCTCTTTAAATATGTCAGTGATCTATCTACCTCCTCTTCAAATACTTTCAGGGATCTATCTACCTTCTCTTTAAATACTGTCACTGATCTGTCGACCTCCTCTTCAAATACTTTCGGTGATCTATCTATCTCCTCTTTAAATTCTGTCAGTGATCTATCTACCTCCTCTTTAAATACTGTCATTGATCTATCTACGTCCTCTTTAAATACTGTCGCTGACATATCAACCTCCTCTTTAAATACTCTCAGTAATATATCTACCACCTCTTTAAATACTGTCACTAATCTATCGACCTGCTCTTTAAATACTGTCAGTGATCTATCTACCTCCTCTTTTTGTACTGTCAGTTATCTATCTACCTGATCTTTATATACTGTCACTGATCTATCTACCTCCTCTTTAAATACTGTCACTGATCTATCTACCTGCTCTTTAAATACTCTCAGTGATCTATCTACCTCCTCTTTTTGTACTGTCAGTTATCTATCTACCTGATCTTTATATACTGTCACTGATCTATCTACCTCTTCTTTAAATACTTTCACTTATCTATCTACCTCCTCTTTAAATACTGCCACTGATCTATCTACCTCCTCTTTAAATACTGTCACTGATCCATCTACCGCCTCTTTAAATACTGTCAGTGATCTATTTACCTCCTCTTTAATACTGTCAGTGATCTATCTACCTCCGATTTAAATACTGTCAGTGATCTATCTACCTCCTTTTTAACAATTTTGTGACCCATCTACCTTTCCTTTAAATACGTTCAATGATCAATATACTTCCCCATTAAAATCCTTTGCTGATCTATCTACTTCCCATGTAAATAGATTGTGATATTTCTACCTATTGAATTACTTTCACTGATCAATTGACCACCTCTATAAATACTGTCGTTGATATATCTACCTCCCCTTTAAATAATGTCAGGGATATATCTACCTCCCCTTTAAATACTATCAGGGATATATCAACCTACCCTGTAAATACATTCAATGGCCAATATACTTCCCCATTCAATACTTTCATTGCTCTATCTCCTTCCTCTTTAAATACTTTGTGATCTATCTACCTCCTCTTTAAATACTTTGTGATCTATCTAGCTCCTCCTTAAATACTGTCAGTGATCCATCTACCTCCTCTTTAAATAGTCAGCGATCTATCTACCTCGTCTTTAAATACTGTCGCTGATCTATCTACCTTCTCTTTAAATACTGCCAGTGATATATCTACCTCCTCTTTAAATACTGTCACTGATCTATCGACCTGCTCCTTAAATAGTGTCAGTGATCTATCTACCTCCTGTTTACATACTGTCAGTGATCTATCTACCTACTCTTTAAATACTTTCAGAGATCTATCTACCTCCTCTTTAAATACTGTCAGTAATATATCTACCTCCTCTTTAAATAATGTCAGTGATCTATCTACCTCCTCTTTAAATACTGTCAGTGATCTATCTACCTCCTCTTCAAATACTTTCAGTGATCTATCTATCTCCTCTTTAAATACTGTCACTGATCTGTCGACCTCCTCTTCAACTACTTTCGGTGATCTATCTATCTCCTCTTTAAATTCTGTCAGTGATCTATCTACCCCCTCTTTAAAAACTGTCAGTGATCTATCTACCTGCTCTTTAAATACTGCCAGTGATCTATCCACCTCCTCTTCAAATACTTTCGTTGATCTATCTACCTCCTCTTTATATACTGTCACTGATCTATCTACCGCCTCGTTAAATACTTTCACTGATCTACATCCTCTTTATATACTGTCAGTGATCTATCTAAGTGCTCTTTAAATACTGTCAATGATCTATCTCCCTGTTCTTTAAATACAGTCAGTGATCTATCTACCTGCTCTTTAAATACAGTCAGTTATCTATCTACCGGCTCTTTAAATACTGTCAGTGAAATACCTACCTCCTCTTTAAATATGTCAGTGATCTATCTACCTCCTCTTCAAATACTTTCAGGGATCTATCTACCTTCTCTTTAAATACTGTCACTGATCTGTCGACATCCTCTTCAAATACTTTCGGTGATCTATCTATCTCCTCTTTAAATTCTGTCAGTGATCTATCTACCTCCTCTTTAAATACTGTCAGTGATCTATCTACGTCCTCTTTAAATACTGTCGCTGACATATCAACCTCCTCTTTAAATACTCTCAGTAATATATCTACCTCCTCTTTAAATACTGTCACTGATCTATCGACCTGCTCTTTAAATACTGTCAGTGATCTATCTACCTCCTCTTTTCATACTGTCAGTTATCTATCTACCTCATCTTTATATACTGTCACTGATCTATCTACCTCCTCTTTAAATACTGTCACTGATCTATCTACCTGCTCTTTAAATACTCTCAGTGATCTATCTACCTCCTCTTTAAATACTGTCACTGATCTATCTACCTCTTCTTTAAATACTTTCACTTATCTATCTACCTCCTCTTTAAATACTGTCAATGATCTATCTACCACCTCTTCAAATACTTTCGGCAATCGATCTACCTCCTCTTCAAATACTGTCACTGATCTGTCTATCTCCTCTTCAAATACTTTCGGTGATCTATCTACCTCCTCTTTATATACTGTCAGTGATCTATCTACCTCCTCTTTAAATACTGTCAGTGATCTATCTACTTCCTCTTTAAATATTGTCGCTGATCTATCTACCTCCTCTTTAAATACTCTCATTGATATATCTACCTCTCTTTAAATACTGTCACTGATCTATCGACCTGCTCTTTAAATACTGTCAATGATCTATCTACCACCTCTTCAAATACTTTCAGCAATCGATCTACCTCCTCTTCAAATACTGTCACTGATCTGTCTATCTCCTCTTCAAATACTTTCGGTGATCTATCTACCTCCTCTTTATATACTGTCAGTGATCTATCTACCTCCTCTTTAAATACTGTCAGTGATCTATCTACCTCCTCTTTAAATACTGACAGTGATCTATCTACCTGCTCTTTATATACTGCCAGTGAACTATCTACCTCCCCTTTAAATATGTCATTGATCTATCTACCTGCTCTTTAAATACTGTCAGTGATCTATCTACCTGCTCTTTAAATACTGTCAGTGATCTATCTACCTCCACTTTAAATACTGTCACTGATCTATCTACCTCCTCTTCAAATACTTTCAGTGATCTATCTACCTCCTCTTTAAATACTGTCACTGATCTGTCGACCTCCTCTTCAAATACTTTCGGTGATCTATCTATATCCTCTTTAAATACTGTCAGTGATCTATCTACCTCCTCGTTAAATACTGTCAGTGATCTATCTACCTACCCTTTAAATACTGCCAGTGATCTATCTACCTCCTCTTCAAATACTTTCGTTGATCTATCTACCTCCTCTTTAAATACAGTCAGTGATCTATCTACCTCCTCTTAAAATACTGTCACGGATCTACGTACCAGCTCTTTAAATATGTCAGTGATCTATCTACCTAACTTTAAATACTGTCAAAAATTTATCTACTTCCTCTTTAAATATTGTCGCTGATCTATCTACCTCCTCTTTAAATACTCTCATTGATATATCTACCTCTCTTTAAATACTGTCACTGATCTATCGACCTGCTCTTTAAATACTGTCAGTGATCTATCTACCCCCTCTTTTCATACTGTCAGTTATCTATCTACCTCATCTTTATATACTGTCACTGATCTATCTACCTCCTCTTTAAATACTGTCAGTGATCTATCTACCGCCTCTTTAAATACTGTCAGTGATCTATCTACCTCCTCTTTAAATACTGTCACTGATCTATCTACCTCCTCTTTAAATAATTTCACTGATCTATCTACCTCCTCTTTAAATACTGTCAGAGATCTATCTACCTTTTCTTTAAATAGTGCCACTGATCTATCTACCTCTTCTTTAAATACTGTCACTGATCTATTTTCCGCCTCTTTAAATACTTTCACTGATCTACCTACCTCCTCTTTAAATACTGTCAGGGATCTATCTACCTCCTCTTTAAATACTGTCACTGATCTATCTACCTGCTCTTTAAATACTTTCACTTATCTATCTACCTCCTCTTTAAATACTTTCACTGATCTATCTACCTCCTCTTTAAATACTGCCACTGATCTATCTACCTCCACTTTAAATACTGTCACTGATCTATCTACCGCCTCTTTAAATACTTTCACTGATCTATCTAACTCCTCTTTAAATAATGTCAGTGATCTATCTACCTCCTCTTTAAATACTTTCACTGATCTACCGGCTTTTTAAATACTGTCAGTGATCTATCTTCCTGCTCTTCAAATACTTTCGGTGATCTCCCTAACTCCTCTTTAAATACTGTCACTGATCTATCTACCTCCACTTTAAATACTGTCAGTGATCTATCTAACTCCTCTTCAAATACTTTCGGTGATCTCTCTACCTCCTCTTTATATACTGTCAGTGATCTATCTACCTCCTCTTTAAATACTGTCAGTGATCTATCTAACTCCTCTTTAAATACTTTCACTGATCTAAATACCTCCACTTTAAATACTGTCACTGATCTATCTACCTCCTCTTCAAATACTTTCAGTGATCTATCTACCTCCTCTTTTCATACTGTCACTTATCTATCTACCTCCTCTTTAAGTACTGTCACTGATCTATCTACCTCCTCTTTAAGTACTGTCAGTGATCTATCGACCTGCTCTTTAAATACTCTCAGTGATCTAACTACCTCGTCTTTGAATACTGTCACTGATCTATCTACCTCCTCTTTAAATACTTTCACTGATCTATCTACCTCCTCTTTAAATACTGTCAGGGATCTATCTACCTCCTCTTTAAATACAGCCACTGATCTATCTACCTCTTCTTTAAAAACTGTCCCTAATCTATCTTCCGCCTCTTTAAATACTTTCACTGATCTACATCCTCTTTATATACTGTCAGTGATCTATCTACGTGGTCTTTAAATACTGTCAATGATCTATCTCCCTGTTCTTTAAATACAGTCAGTGATCTATCTACCTGCTCTTTAAATACAGTCAGTTATCTATCTACCGGCTCTTTAAATACTGTCAGTGAAATACCTACCTCCTCTTTAAATATGTCAGTGATCTATCTACCTCCTCTTCAAATACTTTCAGGGATCTATCTACCTTCTCTTTAAATACTGTCACTGATCTGTCGACCTCCTCTTCAAATACTTTCGGTGATCTATCTATCTCCTCTTTAAATTCTGTCAGTGATCTATCTACCTCCTCTTTAAATACTGTCATTGATCTATCTACGTCCTCTTTAAATACTGTCGCTGACATATCAACCTCCTCTTTAAATACTCTCAGTAATATATCTACCACCTCTTTAAATACTGTCACTAATCTATCGACCTGCTCTTTAAATACTGTCAGTGATCTATCTACCTCCTCTTTTTGTACTGTCAGTTATCTATCTACCTGATCTTTATATACTGTCACTGATCTATCTACCTCCTCTTTAAATACTGTCACTGATCTATCTACCTGCTCTTTAAATACTCTCAGTGATCTATCTACCTCCTCTTTTTGTACTGTCAGTTATCTATCTACCTGATCTTTATATACTGTCACTGATCTATCTACCTCTTCTTTAAATACTTTCACTTATCTATCTACCTCCTCTTTAAATACTGCCACTGATCTATCTACCTCCTCTTTAAATACTGTCACTGATCCATCTACCGCCTCTTTAAATACTGTCAGTGATCTATTTACCTCCTCTTTAATACTGTCAGTGATCTATCTACCTCCGATTTAAATACTGTCAGTGATCTATCTACCTCCTTTTTAACAATTTTGTGACCCATCTACCTTTCCTTTAAATACGTTCAATGATCAATATACTTCCCCATTAAAATCCTTTGCTGATCTATCTACTTCCCATGTAAATAGATTGTGATATTTCTACCTATTGAATTACTTTCACTGATCAATTGACCACCTCTATAAATACTGTCGTTGATATATCTACCTCCCCTTTAAATAATGTCAGGGATATATCTACCTCCCCTTTAAATACTATCAGGGATATATCAACCTACCCTGTAAATACATTCAATGGCCAATATACTTCCCCATTCAATACTTTCATTGCTCTATCTCCTTCCTCTTTAAATACTTTGTGATCTATCTACCTCCTCTTTAAATACTTTGTGATCTATCTAGCTCCTCCTTAAATACTGTCAGTGATCCATCTACCTCCTCTTTAAATAGTCAGCGATCTATCTACCTCGTCTTTAAATACTGTCGCTGATCTATCTACCTTCTCTTTAAATACTGCCAGTGATATATCTACCTCCTCTTTAAATACTGTCACTGATCTATCGACCTGCTCCTTAAATAGTGTCAGTGATCTATCTACCTCCTGTTTACATACTGTCAGTGATCTATCTACCTACTCTTTAAATACTTTCAGAGATCTATCTACCTCCTCTTTAAATACTGTCAGTAATATATCTACCTCCTCTTTAAATAATGTCAGTGATCTATCTACCTCCTCTTTAAATACTGTCAGTGATCTATCTACCTCCTCTACAAATACTTTCAGTGATCTATCTATCTCCTCTTTAAATACTGTCACTGATCTGTCGACCTCCTCTTCAAATACTTTCGGTGATCTATCTATCTCCTCTTTAAATTCTGTCAGTGATCTATCTACCCCCTCTTTAAAAACTGTCAGTGATCTATCTACCTGCTCTTTAAATACTGCCAGTGATCTATCCACCTCCTCTTCAAATACTTTCGTTGATCTATCTACCTCCTCTTTATATACTGTCACTGATCTATCTACCGCCTCGTTAAATACTTTCACTGATCTACATCCTCTTTATATACTGTCAGTGATCTATCTAAGTGCTCTTTAAATACTGTCAATGATCTATCTCCCTGTTCTTTAAATACAGTCAGTGATCTATCTACCTGCTCTTTAAATACAGTCAGTTATCTATCTACCGGCTCTTTAAATACTGTCAGTGAAATACCTACCTCCTCTTTAAATATGTCAGTGATCTATCTACCTCCTCTTCAAATACTTTCAGGGATCTATCTACCTTCTCTTTAAATACTGTCACTGATCTGTCGACATCCTCTTCAAATACTTTCGGTGATCTATCTATCTCCTCTTTAAATTCTGTCAGTGATCTATCTACCTCCTCTTTAAATACTGTCAGTGATCTATCTACGTCCTCTTTAAATACTGTCGCTGACATATCAACCTCCTCTTTAAATACTCTCAGTAATATATCTACCTCCTCTTTAAATACTGTCACTGATCTATCGACCTGCTCTTTAAATACTGTCAGTGATCTATCTACCTCCTCTTTTCATACTGTCAGTTATCTATCTACCTCATCTTTATATACTGTCACTGATCTATCTACCTCCTCTTTAAATACTGTCACTGATCTATCTACCTGCTCTTTAAATACTCTCAGTGATCTATCTACCTCCTCTTTAAATACTGTCACTGATCTATCTACCTCTTCTTTAAATACTTTCACTTATCTATCTACCTCCTCTTTAAATACTGTCAATGATCTATCTACCACCTCTTCAAATACTTTCGGCAATCGATCTACCTCCTCTTCAAATACTGTCACTGATCTGTCTATCTCCTCTTCAAATACTTTCGGTGATCTATCTACCTCCTCTTTATATACTGTCAGTGATCTATCTACCTCCTCTTTAAATACTGTCAGTGATCTATCTACTTCCTCTTTAAATATTGTCGCTGATCTATCTACCTCCTCTTTAAATACTCTCATTGATATATCTACCTCTCTTTAAATACTGTCACTGATCTATCGACCTGCTCTTTAAATACTGTCAGTGATCTATCTACCTCCTCTTTTCATACTGTCACTTATCTATCTACCTCCTCTTTAAGTACTGTCACTGATCTATCTACCTCCTCTTTAAGTACTGTCAGTGATCTATCGACCTGCTCTTTAAATACTCTCAGTGATCTAACTACCTCGTCTTTGAATACTGTCACTGATCTATCTACCTCCTCTTTAAATACTTTCACTGATCTATCTACCTCCTCTTTAAATACTGTCAGGGATCTATCTACCTCCTCTTTAAATACAGCCACTGATCTATCTACCTCTTCTTTAAAAACTGTCCCTAATCTATCTTCCGCCTCTTTAAATACTTTCACTGATCTACATCCTCTTTATATACTGTCAGTGATCTATCTACGTGGTCTTTAAATACTGTCAATGATCTATCTCCCTGTTCTTTAAATACAGTCAGTGATCTATCTACCTGCTCTTTAAATACAGTCAGTTATCTATCTACCGGCTCTTTAAATACTGTCAATGAAATACCTACCTCCTCTTTAAATATGTCAGTGATCTATCTACCTCCTCTTCAAATACTTTCAGGGATCTATCTACCTTCTCTTTAAATACTGTCACTGATCTGTCGACCTCCTCTTCAAATACTTTCGGTGATCTATCTATCTCCTCTTTAAATTCTGTCAGTGATCTATCTACCTCCTCTTTAAATACTGTCAGTGATCTATCTACGTCCTCTTTAAATACTGTCGCTGACATATCAACCTCCTCTTTAAATACTCTCAGTAATATATCTACCTCCTCTTTAAATACTGTCACTAATCTATCGACCTGCTCTTTAAATACTGTCAGTGATCTATCTACCTCCTCTTTTTGTACTGTCAGTTATCTATCTACCTGATCTTTATATACTGTCACTGATCTATCTACCTCCTCTTTAAATACTGTCACTGATCTATCTACCTGCTCTTTAAATACTCTCAGTGATCTATCTACCTCCTCTTTAAATACTGTCACTGATCTATCTACCTCTTCTTTAAATACTTTCACTTATCTATCTACCTCCTCTTTAAATACTGCCACTGATCTATCTACCTCCTCTTTAAATACTGTCACTGATCTATCTACCGCCTCTTTAAATACTGTCAGTGATCTATCTACCTCCTCTTTAATACTGTCAGTGATCTATCTACCTCCGATTTAAATACTGTCAGTGATCTATCTACCTCCTTTTTAACAATTTTGTGACCCATCTACCTTTCCTTTAAATACGTTCAATGATCAATATACTTCCCCATTAAAATCCTTTGCTGATCTATCTACTTCCCATGTAAATAGATTGTGATATTTCTACCTATTGAATTACTTTCACTGATCAATTGACCACCTCTATAAATACTGTCGTTGATATATCTACCTCCCCTTTAAATAATGTCAGGGATATATCTACCTCCCCTTTAAATACTATCAGGGATATATCAACCTACCCTGTAAATACATTCAATGGCCAATATACTTCCCCATTCAATACTTTCATTGCTCTATCTCCTTCCTCTTTAAATACTTTGTGATCTATCTACCTCCTCTTTAAATACTTTGTGATCTATCTAGCTCCTCCTTAAATACTGTCAGTGATCCATCTACCTCCTCTTTAAATAGTCAGCGATCTATCTACCTCGTCTTTAAATACTGTCGCTGATCTATCTACCTTCTCTTTAAATACTGCCAGTGATATATCTACCTCCTCTTTAAATACTGTCACTGATCTATCGACCTGCTCCTTAAATAGTGTCAGTGATCTATCTACCTCCTGTTTACATACTGTCAGTGATCTATCTACCTACTCTTTAAATACTTTCAGAGATCTATATACCTCCTCTTTAAATACTGTCAGTAATATATCTACCTCCTCTTTAAATAATGTCAGTGATCTATCTACCTCCTCTTTAAATACTGACAGTGATCTATCTACCTGCTCTTTATATACTGCCAGTGAACTATCTACCTCCCCTTTAAATATGTCATTGATCTATCTACCTGCTCTTTAAATACTGTCAGTGATCTATCTACCTGCTCTTTAAATACTGTCAGTGATCTATCTACCTCCACTTTAAATACTGTCACTGATCTATCTACCTCCTCTTCAAATACTTTCAGTGATCTATCTACCTCCTCTTTAAATACTGTCACTGATCTGTCGACCTCCTCTTCAAATACTTTCGGTGATCTATCTATATCCTCTTTAAATACTGTCAGTGATCTATCTACCTCCTCGTTAAATACTGTCAGTGATCTATCTACCTGCTCTTTAAATACTGCCAGTGATCTATCTACCTCCTCTTCAAATACTTTCGTTGATCTATCTACCTCCTCTTTAAATACAGTCAGTGATCTATCTACCTCCTCTTAAAATACTGTCACGGATCTACGTACCAGCTCTTTAAATATGTCAGTGATCTATCTACCTAACTTTAAATACTGTCAAAAATCTATCTACTTCCTCTTTAAATATTGTCGCTGATCTATCTACCTCCTCTTTAAATACTCTCATTGATATATCTACCTCTCTTTAAATACTGTCACTGATCTATCGACCTGCTCTTTAAATACTGTCAGTGATCTATCTACCGCCTCTTTTCATAGTGTCAGTTATCTATCTACCTCATCTTTATATACTGTCACTGATCTATCTACCTCCTCTTTAAATACTGTCAGTGATCTATCTACCGCCTCTTTAAATACTGTCAGTGATCTATCTACCTCCTCTTTAAATACTGTCACTGATCTATCTACCTCCTCTTTAAATACTTTCACTGATCTATCTACCTCCTCTTTAAATACTGTCAGAGATCTATCTACCTTTTCTTTAAATAGTGCCACTGATATATCTACCTCTTCTTTAAATACTGTCACTGATCTATTTTCCGCCTCTTTAAATACTTTCACTGATCTACCTACCTCCTCTTTAAATACTGTCAGGGATCTATCTACCTCCTCTTTAAATACTGTCACTGGTCTATCTACCTGCTCTTTAAATACTTTCACTTATCTATCTACCTCCTCTTTAAATACTTTCACTGATCTATCTACCTCCTCTTTAAATACTGCCACTGATCTATCTACCTCCACTTTAAATACTGTCACTGATCTATCTACCGCCTCTTTAAATACTTTCACTGATCTATCTAACTCCTCTTTAAATAATGTCAGTGATCTATCTACCTCCTCTTTAAATACTTTCACTGATCTACCGGCTCTTTAAATACTGTCAGTGATCTATCTTCCTGCTCTTCAAATACTTTCGGTGATCTCCCTAACTCCTCTTTAAATACTGTCACTGATCTATCTACCTCCACTTTAAATACTGTCAGTGATCTATCTAACTCCTCTTCAAATACTTTCGGTGATCTCTCTACCTCCTCTTTATATACTGTCAGTGATCTATCTACCTCCTCTTTAAATACTGTCAGTGATCTATCTACCTCCTCTTTAAATACTTTCACTGATCTAAATACCTCCACTTTAAATACTGTCACTGATCTATCTACCTCTTCTTCAAATACTTTCAGTGCTCTATCTACCTCCTCTTTAAATACTGTCACTGATCTGTCGACCTCCTCTTCAAATACTTTCGTTGATCTATCTACCTCCTCTTTAAATACTGTCACGGATCTACGTACCAGCTCTTTAAATATGTCAGTGATCTATCTACCTCCTCGTTAAATACTGTCAGTGATCTATCTACTTCCTCTTTAAATATTGTCGCTGATCTATCTACCTCCTCTTTAAATACTCTCATTGATATATCTACCTCTCTTTAAATACTGTCACTGATCTATCGACCTCCACTTTAAATACTGTCAGTGATCTATCTACCTCCTCTTTTCATACTGTCACTTATCTATCTACCTCCTCTTTAAGTACTGTCACTGATCTATCTACCTCCTCTTCAAGTACTGTCAGTGATCTATCGACCTGCTCTTTAAATACTCTCAGTGATCTAACTACCTCGTCTTTGAATACTGTCACTGATCTATCTACCTCCTCTTTAAATACTTTCACTGATCTATCTACCTCCTCTTTAAATACTGTCAGGGATCTATCTACCTCCTCTTTAAATACAGCCACTGATCTATCTACCTCTTCTTTAAAAACTGTCCCTAATCTATCATCCGCCTCTTTAAATACTTTCACTGATCTACATCCTCTTTATATACTGTCAGTGATCTATCTACGTGGTCTTTAAATACTGTCAATGATCTATCTCCCTGTTCTTTAAATACAGTCAGTGATCTATCTACCTGCTCTTTAAATACAGTCAGTTATCTATCTACCGGCTCTTTAAATACTGTCAGTGAAATACCTACCTCCTCTTTAAATATGTCAGTGATCTATCTACCTCCTCTTCAAATACTTTCAGGGATCTATCTACCTTCTCTTTAAATACTGTCACTGATCTGTCGACCTCCTCTTCAAATACTTTCGGTGATCTATCTATCTCCTCTTTAAATTCTGTCAGTGATCTATCTACCTCCTCTTTAAATACTGTCAGTGATCTATCTACGTCCTCTTTAAATACTGTCGCTGACATATCAACCTCCTCTTTAAATACTCTCAGTAATATATCTACCTCCTCTTTAAATACTGTCACTAATCTATCGACCTGCTCTTTAAATACTGTCAGTGATCTATCTACCTCCTCTTTTTGTACTGTCAGTTATCTATCTACCTGATCTTTATATACTGTCACTGATCTATCTACCTCCTCTTTAAATACTGTCACTGATCTATCTACCTGCTCTTTAAATACTCTCAGTGATCTATCTACCTCCTCTTTAAATACTGTCACTGATCTATCTACCTCTTCTTTAAATACTTTCACTTATCTATCTACCTCCTCTTTAAATACTGCCACTGATCTATCTACCTCCTCTTTAAATACTGTCACTGATCCATCTACCGCCTCTTTAAATACTGTCAGTGATCTATCTACCTCCTCTTTAATACTGTCAGTGATCTATCTACCTCCGATTTAAATACTGTCAGTGATCTATCTACCTCCTTTTTAACAATTTTGTGACCCATCTACCTTTCCTTTAAATACGTTCAATGATCAATATACTTCCCCATTAAAATCCTTTGCTGATCTATCTACTTCCCATGTAAATAGATTGTGATATTTCTACCTATTGAATTACTTTCACTGATCAATTGACCACCTCTATAAATACTGTCGTTGATATATCTACCTCCCCTTTAAATACTATCAGGGATATATCAACCTACCCTGTAAATACATTCAATGGCCAATATACTTCCCCATTCAATACTTTCATTGCTCTATCTCCTTCCTCTTTAAATACTTTGTGATCTATCTACCTCCTCTTTAAATACTTTGTGATCTATCTAGCTCCTCCTTAAATACTGTCAGTGATCCATCTACCTCCTCTTTAAATAGTCAGCGATCTATCTACCTCGTCTTTAAATACTGTCGCTGATCTATCTACCTTCTCTTTAAATACTGCCAGTGATATATCTACCTCCTCTTTAAATACTGTCACTGATCTATCGACCTGCTCCTTAAATAGTGTCAGTGATCTATCTACCTCCTGTTTACATACTGTCAGTGATCTATCTACCTACTCTTTAAATACTTTCAGAGATCTATCTACCTCCTCTTTAAATACTGTCAGTAATATATCTACCTCCTCTTTAAATAATGTCAGTGATCTATCTACCTCCTCTTTAAATACTGTCAGTGATCTATCTACCTCCTCTTCAAATACTTTCAGTGATCTATCTATCTCCTCTTTAAATACTGTCACTGATCTGTCGACCTCCTCTTCAAATACTTTCGGTGATCTATCTATCTCCTCTTTAAATTCTGTCAGTGATCTATCTACCCCCTCTTTAAAAACTGTCAGTGATCTATCTACCTGCTCTTTAAATACTGCCAGTGATCTATCCACCTCCTCTTCAAATACTTTCGTTGATCTATCTACCTCCTCTTTATATACTGTCACTGATCTATCTACCGCCTCGTTAAATACTTTCACTGATCTACATCCTCTTTATATACTGTCAGTGATCTATCTAAGTGCTCTTTAAATACTGTCAATGATCTATCTCCCTGTTCTTTAAATACAGTCAGTGATCTATCTACCTGCTCTTTAAATACAGTCAGTTATCTATCTACCGGCTCTTTAAATACTGTCAGTGAAATACCTACCTCCTCTTTAAATATGTCAGTGATCTATCTACCTCCTCTTCAAATACTTTCAGGGATCTATCTACCTTCTCTTTAAATACTGTCACTGATCTGTCGACATCCTCTTCAAATACTTTCGGTGATCTATCTATCTCCTCTTTAAATTCTGTCAGTGATCTATCTACCTCCTCTTTAAATACTGTCAGTGATCTATCTACGTCCTCTTTAAATACTGTCGCTGACATATCAACCTCCTCTTTAAATACTCTCAGTAATATATCTACCTCCTCTTTAAATACTGTCACTGATCTATCGACCTGCTCTTTAAATACTGTCAGTGATCTATCTACCTCCTCTTTTCATACTGTCAGTTATCTATCTACCTCATCTTTATATACTGTCACTGATCTATCTACCTCCTCTTTAAATACTGTCACTGATCTATCTACCTGCTCTTTAAATACTCTCAGTGATCTATCTACCTCCTCTTTAAATACTGTCACTGATCTATCTACCTCTTCTTTAAATACTTTCACTTATCTATCTACCTCCTCTTTAAATACTGTCAATGATCTATCTACCACCTCTTCAAATACTTTCGGCAATCGATCTACCTCCTCTTCAAATACTGTCACTGATCTGTCTATCTCCTCTTCAAATACTTTCGGTGATCTATCTACCTCCTCTTTATATACTGTCAGTGATCTATCTACCTCCTCTTTAAATACTGTCAGTGATCTATCTACCTCCTCTTTAAATACTGACAGTGATCTATCTACCTGCTCTTTATATACTGCCAGTGAACTATCTACCTCCCCTTTAAATATGTCATTGATCTATCTACCTGCTCTTTAAATACTGTCAGTGATCTATCTACCTGCTCTTTAAATACTGTCAGTGATCTATCTACCTCCACTTTAAATACTGTCACTGATCTATCTACCTCCTCTTCAAATACTTTCAGTGATCTATCTACCTCCTCTTTAAATACTGTCACTGATCTGTCGACCTCCTCTTCAAATACTTTCGGTGATCTATCTATATCCTCTTTAAATACTGTCAGTGATCTATCTACCTCCTCGTTAAATACTGTCAGTGATCTATCTACCTGCCCTTTAAATACTGCCAGTGATCTATCTACCTCCTCTTCAAATACTTTCGTTGATCTATCTACCTCCTCTTTAAATACAGTCAGTGATCTATCTACCTCCTCTTAAAATACTGTCACGGATCTACGTACCAGCTCTTTAAATATGTCAGTGATCTATCTACCTAACTTTAAATACTGTCAAAAATCTATCTACTTCCTCTTTAAATATTGTCGCTGATCTATCTACCTCCTCTTTAAATACTCTCATTGATATATCTACCTCTCTTTAAATACTGTCACTGATCTATCGACCTGCTCTTTAAATACTGTCAGTGATCTATCTACCCCCTCTTTTCATACTGTCAGTTATCTATCTACCTCATCTTTATATACTGTCACTGATCTATCTACCTCCTCTTTAAATACTGTCAGTGATCGATCTACCGCCTCTTTAAATACTGTCAGTGATCTATCTACCTCCTCTTTAAATACTGTCACTGATCCATCTACCGCCTCTTTAAATACTGTCAGTGATCTATTTACCTCCTCTTTAATACTGTCAGTGATCTATCTACCTCCGATTTAAATACTGTCAGTGATCTATCTACCTCCTTTTTAACAATTTTGTGACCCATCTACCTTTCCTTTAAATACGTTCAATGATCAATATACTTCCCCATTAAAATCCTTTGCTGATCTATCTACTTCCCATGTAAATAGATTGTGATATTTCTACCTATTGAATTACTTTCACTGATCAATTGACCACCTCTATAAATACTGTCGTTGATATATCTACCTCCCCTTTAAATAATGTCAGGGATATATCTACCTCCCCTTTAAATACTATCAGGGATATATCAACCTACCCTGTAAATACATTCAATGGCCAATATACTTCCCCATTCAATACTTTCATTGCTCTATCTCCTTCCTCTTTAAATACTTTGTGATCTATCTACCTCCTCTTTAAATACTTTGTGATCTATCTAGCTCCTCCTTAAATACTGTCAGTGATCCATCTACCTCCTCTTTAAATAGTCAGCGATCTATCTACCTCGTCTTTAAATACTGTCGCTGATCTATCTACCTTCTCTTTAAATACTGCCAGTGATATATCTACCTCCTCTTTAAATACTGTCACTGATCTATCGACCTGCTCCTTAAATAGTGTCAGTGATCTATCTACCTCCTGTTTACATACTGTCAGTGATCTATCTACCTACTCTTTAAATACTTTCAGAGATCTATCTACCTCCTCTTTAAATACTGTCAGTAATATATCTACCTCCTCTTTAAATAATGTCAGTGATCTATCTACCTCCTCTTTAAATACTGTCAGTGATCTATCTACCTCCTCTTCAAATACTTTCAGTGATCTATCTATCTCCTCTTTAAATACTGTCACTGATCTGTCGACCTCCTCTTCAAATACTTTCGGTGATCTATCTATCTCCTCTTTAAATTCTGTCAGTGATCTATCTACCCCCTCTTTAAAAACTGTCAGTGATCTATCTACCTGCTCTTTAAATACTGCCAGTGATCTATCCACCTCCTCTTCAAATACTTTCGTTGATCTATCTACCTCCTCTTTATATACTGTCACTGATCTATCTACCGCCTCGTTAAATACTTTCACTGATCTACATCCTCTTTATATACTGTCAGTGATCTATCTAAGTGCTCTTTAAATACTGTCAATGATCTATCTCCCTGTTCTTTAAATACAGTCAGTGATCTATCTACCTGCTCTTTAAATACAGTCAGTTATCTATCTACCGGCTCTTTAAATACTGTCAGTGAAATACCTACCTCCTCTTTAAATATGTCAGTGATCTATCTACCTCCTCTTCAAATACTTTCAGGGATCTATCTACCTTCTCTTTAAATACTGTCACTGATCTGTCGACATCCTCTTCAAATACTTTCGGTGATCTATCTATCTCCTCTTTAAATTCTGTCAGTGATCTATCTACCTCCTCTTTAAATACTGTCAGTGATCTATCTACGTCCTCTTTAAATACTGTCGCTGACATATCAACCTCCTCTTTAAATACTCTCAGTAATATATCTACCTCCTCTTTAAATACTGTCACTGATCTATCGACCTGCTCTTTAAATACTGTCAGTGATCTATCTACCTCCTCTTTTCATACTGTCAGTTATCTATCTACCTCATCTTTATATACTGTCACTGATCTATCTACCTCCTCTTTAAATACTGTCACTGATCTATCTACCTGCTCTTTAAATACTCTCAGTGATCTATCTACCTCCTCTTTAAATACTGTCACTGATCTATCTACCTCTTCTTTAAATACTTTCACTTATCTATCTACCTCCTCTTTAAATACTGTCAATGATCTATCTACCACCTCTTCAAATACTTTCGGCAATCGATCTACCTCCTCTTCAAATACTGTCACTGATCTGTCTATCTCCTCTTCAAATACTTTCGGTGATCTATCTACCTCCTCTTTATATACTGTCAGTGATCTATCTACCTCCTCTTTAAATACTGCCACTGATCTATCTACCGCCTCTTTAAATACTGTCACTGATCTATCTACCGCCTCTTTAAATACTGTCAGTGATCTATCTACCTCCTCTTTAATACTGTCAGTGATCTATCTACCTCCGATTTAAATACTGTCAGTGATCTATCTACTTCCTCTTTAAATATTGTCGCTGATCTATCTACCTCCTCTTTAAATACTCTCATTGATATATCTACCTCTCTTTAAATACTGTCACTGATCTATCGACCTGCTCTTTAAATACTGTCAGTGATCTATCTACCTCCTCTTTTCATACTGTCACTTATCTATCTACCTCCTCTTTAAGTACTGTCACTGATCTATCTACCTCCTCTTTAAGTACTGTCAGTGATCTATCGACCTGCTCTTTAAATACTCTCAGTGATCTAACTACCTCGTCTTTGAATACTGTCACTGATCTATCTACCTCCTCTTTAAATACTTTCACTGATCTATCTACCTCCTCTTTAAATACTGTCAGGGATCTATCTACCTCCTCTTTAAATACAGCCACTGATCTATCTACCTCTTCTTTAAAAACTGTCCCTAATCTATCTTCCGCCTCTTTAAATACTTTCACTGATCTACATCCTCTTTATATACTGTCAGTGATCTATCTACGTGGTCTTTAAATACTGTCAATGATCTATCTCCCTGTTCTTTAAATACAGTCAGTGATCTATCTACCTGCTCTTTAAATACAGTCAGTTATCTATCTACCGGCTCTTTAAATACTGTCAATGAAATACCTACCTCCTCTTTAAATATGTCAGTGATCTATCTACCTCCTCTTCAAATACTTTCAGGGATCTATCTACCTTCTCTTTAAATACTGTCACTGATCTGTCGACCTCCTCTTCAAATACTTTCGGTGATCTATCTATCTCCTCTTTAAATTCTGTCAGTGATCTATCTACCTCCTCTTTAAATACTGTCAGTGATCTATCTACGTCCTCTTTAAATACTGTCGCTGACATATCAACCTCCTCTTTAAATACTCTCAGTAATATATCTACCTCCTCTTTAAATACTGTCACTAATCTATCGACCTGCTCTTTAAATACTGTCAGTGATCTATCTACCTCCTCTTTTTGTACTGTCAGTTATCTATCTACCTGATCTTTATATACTGTCACTGATCTATCTACCTCCTCTTTAAATACTGTCACTGATCTATCTACCTGCTCTTTAAATACTCTCAGTGATCTATCTACCTCCTCTTTAAATACTGTCACTGATCTATCTACCTCTTCTTTAAATACTTTCACTTATCTATCTACCTCCTCTTTAAATACTGCCACTGATCTATCTACCTCCTCTTTAAATACTGTCACTGATCTATCTACCGCCTCTTTAAATACTGTCAGTGATCTATCTACCTCCTCTTTAATACTGTCAGTGATCTATCTACCTCCGATTTAAATACTGTCAGTGATCTATCTACCTCCTTTTTAACAATTTTGTGACCCATCTACCTTTCCTTTAAATACGTTCAATGATCAATATACTTCCCCATTAAAATCCTTTGCTGATCTATCTACTTCCCATGTAAATAGATTGTGATATTTCTACCTATTGAATTACTTTCACTGATCAATTGACCACCTCTATAAATACTGTCGTTGATATATCTACCTCCCCTTTAAATAATGTCAGGGATATATCTACCTCCCCTTTAAATACTATCAGGGATATATCAACCTACCCTGTAAATACATTCAATGGCCAATATACTTCCCCATTCAATACTTTCATTGCTCTATCTCCTTCCTCTTTAAATACTTTGTGATCTATCTACCTCCTCTTTAAATACTTTGTGATCTATCTAGCTCCTCCTTAAATACTGTCAGTGATCCATCTACCTCCTCTTTAAATAGTCAGCGATCTATCTACCTCGTCTTTAAATACTGTCGCTGATCTATCTACCTTCTCTTTAAATACTGCCAGTGATATATCTACCTCCTCTTTAAATACTGTCACTGATCTATCGACCTGCTCCTTAAATAGTGTCAGTGATCTATCTACCTCCTGTTTACATACTGTCAGTGATCTATCTACCTACTCTTTAAATACTTTCAGAGATCTATCTACCTCCTCTTTAAATACTGTCAGTAATATATCTACCTCCTCTTTAAATAATGTCAGTGATCTATCTACCTCCTCTTTAAATACTGTCAGTGATCTATCTACCTCCTCTTCAAATACTTTCAGTGATCTATCTATCTCCTCTTTAAATACTGTCACTGATCTGTCGACCTCCTCTTCAAATACTTTCGGTGATCTATCTATCTCCTCTTTAAATTCTGTCAGTGATCTATCTACCCCCTCTTTAAAAACTGTCAGTGATCTATCTACCTGCTCTTTAAATACTGCCAGTGATCTATCCACCTCCTCTTCAAATACTTTCGTTGATCTATCTACCTCCTCTTTATATACTGTCACTGATCTATCTACCGCCTCGTTAAATACTTTCACTGATCTACATCCTCTTTATATACTGTCAGTGATCTATCTAAGTGCTCTTTAAATACTGTCAATGATCTATCTCCCTGTTCTTTAAATACAGTCAGTGATCTATCTACCTGCTCTTTAAATACAGTCAGTTATCTATCTACCGGCTCTTTAAATACTGTCAGTGAAATACCTACCTCCTCTTTAAATATGTCAGTGATCTATCTACCTCCTCTTCAAATACTTTCAGGGATCTATCTACCTTCTCTTTAAATACTGTCACTGATCTGTCGACATCCTCTTCAAATACTTTCGGTGATCTATCTATCTCCTCTTTAAATTCTGTCAGTGATCTATCTACCTCCTCTTTAAATACTGTCAGTGATCTATCTACGTCCTCTTTAAATACTGTCGCTGACATATCAACCTCCTCTTTAAATACTCTCAGTAATATATCTACCTCCTCTTTAAATACTGTCACTGATCTATCGACCTGCTCTTTAAATACTGTCAGTGATCTATCTACCTCCTCTTTTCATACTGTCAGTTATCTATCTACCTCATCTTTATATACTGTCACTGATCTATCTACCTCCTCTTTAAATACTGTCACTGATCTATCTACCTGCTCTTTAAATACTCTCAGTGATCTATCTACCTCCTCTTTAAATACTGTCACTGATCTATCTACCTCTTCTTTAAATACTTTCACTTATCTATCTACCTCCTCTTTAAATACTGTCAATGATCTATCTACCACCTCTTCAAATACTTTCGGCAATCGATCTACCTCCTCTTCAAATACTGTCACTGATCTGTCTATCTCCTCTTCAAATACTTTCGGTGATCTATCTACCTCCTCTTTATATACTGTCAGTGATCTATCTACCTCCTCTTTAAATACTGTCAGTGATCTATCTACTTCCTCTTTAAATATTGTCGCTGATCTATCTACCTCCTCTTTAAATACTCTCATTGATATATCTACCTCTCTTTAAATACTGTCACTGATCTATCGACCTGCTCTTTAAATACTGTCAGTGATCTATCTACCTCCTCTTTTCATACTGTCACTTATCTATCTACCTCCTCTTTAAGTACTGTCACTGATCTATCTACCTCCTCTTTAAGTACTGTCAGTGATCTATCGACCTGCTCTTTAAATACTCTCAGTGATCTAACTACCTCGTCTTTGAATACTGTCACTGATCTATCTACCTCCTCTTTAAATACTTTCACTGATCTATCTACCTCCTCTTTAAATACTGTCAGGGATCTATCTACCTCCTCTTTAAATACAGCCACTGATCTATCTACCTCTTCTTTAAAAACTGTCCCTAATCTATCTTCCGCCTCTTTAAATACTTTCACTGATCTACATCCTCTTTATATACTGTCAGTGATCTATCTACGTGGTCTTTAAATACTGTCAATGATCTATCTCCCTGTTCTTTAAATACAGTCAGTGATCTATCTACCTGCTCTTTAAATACAGTCAGTTATCTATCTACCGGCTCTTTAAATACTGTCAATGAAATACCTACCTCCTCTTTAAATATGTCAGTGATCTATCTACCTCCTCTTCAAATACTTTCAGGGATCTATCTACCTTCTCTTTAAATACTGTCACTGATCTGTCGACCTCCTCTTCAAATACTTTCGGTGATCTATCTATCTCCTCTTTAAATTCTGTCAGTGATCTATCTACCTCCTCTTTAAATACTGTCAGTGATCTATCTACGTCCTCTTTAAATACTGTCGCTGACATATCAACCTCCTCTTTAAATACTCTCAGTAATATATCTACCTCCTCTTTAAATACTGTCACTAATCTATCGACCTGCTCTTTAAATACTGTCAGTGATCTATCTACCTCCTCTTTAATACTGTCAGTGATCTATCTACCTCCGATTTAAATACTGTCAGTGATCTATCTACCTCCTTTTTAACAATTTTGTGACCCATCTACCTTTCCTTTAAATACGTTCAATGATCAATATACTTCCCCATTAAAATCCTTTGCTGATCTATCTACTTCCCATGTAAATAGATTGTGATATTTCTACCTATTGAATTACTTTCACTGATCAATTGACCACCTCTATAAATACTGTCGTTGATATATCTACCTCCCCTTTAAATAATGTCAGGGATATATCTACCTCCCCTTTAAATACTATCAGGGATATATCAACCTACCCTGTAAATACATTCAATGGCCAATATACTTCCCCATTCAATACTTTCATTGCTCTATCTCCTTCCTCTTTAAATACTTTGTGATCTATCTACCTCCTCTTTAAATACTTTGTGATCTATCTAGCTCCTCCTTAAATACTGTCAGTGATCCATCTACCTCCTCTTTAAATAGTCAGCGATCTATCTACCTCGTCTTTAAATACTGTCGCTGATCTATCTACCTTCTCTTTAAATACTGCCAGTGATATATCTACCTCCTCTTTAAATACTGTCACTGATCTATCGACCTGCTCCTTAAATAGTGTCAGTGATCTATCTACCTCCTGTTTACATACTGTCAGTGATCTATCTACCTACTCTTTAAATACTTTCAGAGATCTATCTACCTCCTCTTTAAATACTGTCAGTAATATATCTACCTCCTCTTTAAATAATGTCAGTGATCTATCTACCTCCTCTTTAAATACTGTCAGTGATCTATCTACCTCCTCTTCAAATACTTTCAGTGATCTATCTATCTCCTCTTTAAATACTGTCACTGATCTGTCGACCTCCTCTTCAAATACTTTCGGTGATCTATCTATCTCCTCTTTAAATTCTGTCAGTGATCTATCTACCCCCTCTTTAAAAACTGTCAGTGATCTATCTACCTGCTCTTTAAATACTGCCAGTGATCTATCCACCTCCTCTTCAAATACTTTCGTTGATCTATCTACCTCCTCTTTAAATACTGTCACTGATCTATCTACCGCCTCGTTAAATACTTTCACTGATCTACATCCTCTTTATATACTGTCAGTGATCTATCTACGTGCTCTTTAAATACTGTCAATGATCTATCTCCCTGTTCTTTAAATACAGTCAGTGATCTATCTACCTGCTCTTTAAATACAGTCAGTTATCTATCTACTGGCTCTTTAAATACTGTCAGTGAAATACCTACCTCCTCTTTAAATATGTCAGTGATCTATCTACCTCCTCTTCAAATACTTTCAGGGATCTATCTACCTTCTCTTTAAATACTGTCACTGATCTGTCGACATCCTCTTCAAATACTTTCGGTGATCTATCTATCTCCTCTTTAAATTCTGTCAGTGATCTATCTACCTCCTCTTTAAATACTGTCAGTGATCTATCTACGTCCTCTTTAAATACTGTCGCTGACATATCAACCTCCTCTTTAAATACTCTCAGTAATATATCTACCTCCTCTTTAAATACTGTCACTGATCTATCGACCTGCTCTTTAAATACTGTCAGTGATCTATCTACCTCCTCTTTTCATACTGTCAGTTATCTATCTACCTCCTCTTTATATACTGTCACTGATCTATCTACCTCCTCTTTAAATACTGTCACTGATCTATCTACCGCCTCGTTAAATACTTTCACTGATCTACATCCTCTTTATATACTGTCAGTGATCTATCTACGTGCTCTTTAAATACTGTCAATGATCTATCTCCCTGTTCTTTAAATACAGTCAGTGATCTATCTACCTGCTCTTTAAATACAGTCAGTTATCTATCTACCGGCTCTTTAAATACTGTCAGTGAAATACCTACCTCCTCTTTAAATATGTCAGTGATCTATCTACCTCCTCTTCAAATACTTTCAGGGATCTATCTACCTTCTCTTTAAATACTGTCACTGATCTGTCGACATCCTCTTCAAATACTTTCGGTGATCTATCTATCTCCTCTTTAAATTCTGTCAGTGATCTATCTACCTCCTCTTTAAATACTGTCAGTGATCTATCTACGTCCTCTTTAAATACTGTCGCTGACATATCAACCTCCTCTTTAAATACTCTCAGTAATATATCTACCTCCTCTTTAAATACTGTCACTGATCTATCGACCTGCTCTTTAAATACTGTCAGTGATCTATCTACCTCCTCTTTTCATACTGTCAGTTATCTATCTACCTCCTCTTTATATACTGTCACTGATCTATCTACCTCCTCTTTAAATACTGTCACTGATCTATCTACCTGCTCTTTAAATACTCTCAGTGATCTATCTACCTCCTCTTTAAATACTGTCACTGATCTATCTACCTCTTCTTTAAATACTTTCACTTATCTATCTACCTCCTCTTTAAATACTGTCAATGATCTATCTACCTCCTCTTTAAATACTGCCACTGATCTATCTACCGCCTCTTTAAATACTGTCACTGATCTATCTACCGCCTCTTTAAATACTGTCAGTGATCTATCTACCTCCGATTTAAATACTGTCAGTGATCTAACTACCTCCTTTTTAACAATTTTGTGACCCATCTACCTTTCCTTTAAATACGTTCAATGATCAATATACTTCCCCATTAAAATCCTTTGCTGATCTATCTACTTCCCATGTAAATAGATTGTGATATTTCTACCTATTGAATTACTTTCACTGATCAATTGACCACCTCTATAAATACTGTCGTTGATATATCTACCTCCCCTTTAAATAATGTCAGGGATATATCTACCTCCCCTTTAAATACTATCAGGGATATATCAACCTACCCTGTAAATACATTCAATGGCCAATATACTTCCCCATTCAATACTTTCATTGCTCTATCTCCTTCCTCTTTAAATACTTTGTGATCTATCTACCTCCTCTTTAAATACTTTGTGATCTATCTAGCTCCTCCTTAAATACTGTCAGTGATCCATCTACCTCCTCTTTAAATAGTCAGCGATCTATCTACCTCGTCTTTAAATACTGTCGCTGATCTATCTACCTTCTCTTTAAATACTGCCAGTGATATATCTACCTCCTCTTTAAATACTGTCACTGATCTATCGACCTGCTCCTTAAATAGTGTCAGTGATCTATCTACCTCCTGTTTACATACAGTCAGTGATCTATCTACCTACTCTTTAAATAATTTCAGAGATCTATCTACCTCCTCTTTAAATACTGTCAGTAATATATCTACCTCCTCTTTAAATAATGTCAGTGATCTATCTATCTCCTCTTTAAATACTGTCACTGATCTGTCGACCTCCTCTTCAAATACTTTCGGTGATCTATCTATCTCCTCTTTAAATTCTGTCAGTGATCTATCTACCCCCTGTTTAAAAACTGTCAGTGATCTATCTACCTGCTCTTTAAATACTGCCAGTGATCTATCCACCTCCTCTTCAAATACTTTCGTTGATCTATCTACCTCCTCTTTAAATACTGTCACTGATCTATCGACCTGCTCCTTAAATAGTGTCAGTGATCTATCTACCTCCTGTTTACATACTGTCAGTGATCTATCTACCTACTCTTTAAATACTTTCAGAGATCTATCTACCTCCTCTTTAAATACTGTCAGTAATATATCTACCTCCTCTTTAAATAATGTCAGTGATCTATCTATCTCCTCTTTAAATACTGTCACTGATCTGTCGACCTCCTCTTCAAATAATTTCGGTGATCTATCTATCTCCTCTTTAAATTCTGTCAGTGATCTATCTACCCCCTCTTTAAAAACTGTCAGTGATCTATCTACCTGCTCTTTAAATACTGCCAGTGATCTATCCACCTCCTCTTCAAATACTTTCGTTGATCTATCTACCTCCTCTTTAAATACTGTCACTGATCTATCGACCTGCTCCTTAAATAGTGTCAGTGATCTATCTACCTCCTGTTTACATACTGTCAGTGATCTATCTACCTACTCTTTAAATACTGTCAGTAATATATCTACCTCCTCTTTAAATAATGTCAGTGATCTATCTATCTCCTCTTTAAATACTTTCACTGATCTGTCGACCTCCTCTTCAAATACTTTCGGTGATCTATCTATCTCCTCTTTAAATTCTGTCAGTGATCTATCTACCCCCTGTTTAAAAACTGTCAGTGATCTATCTACCTGCTCTTTAAATACTGCCAGTGATCTATCCACCTCATCTTCAAATACTTTCGTTGATCTATCTACCTCCTCTTTAAATACTGTCACTGATCTATCTACTGCCTCGTTAAATACTTTGACTGATCTATCTAACTCCTCTTTAAATAATGTCAGTGATCTATCTACCTCCTCTTTAAAGACTTTCACTAATCTACCGCCTCTTTAAATACTGTCAGTGATCTATCTACCTCCTCTTCAAATACTGTCACTGATCTATCTGCCTCCTCTTTAAATACTGCCACTGATCTATCTACCTCCTCTTTAATACTGTCAGTGATCTATCTACCTCCTCTTTAATACTGTCAGTGATCTATCTACCTCCGATTTAAATACTGTCAGTGATCTATCTACCTCCTTTTTAACAATTTTGTGACCCATCTACCTTTCCTTTAAATACGTTCAATGATCAATATACTTCCCCATTAAAATCCTTTGCTGATCTATCTACTTCCCATGTAAATAGATTGTGATATTTCTACCTCTTGAATTACTTTCACTGATCAATTGACCACCTCTATAAATACTGTCGTTGATGTATCTACCTCCCCTTTAAATAATGTCAGGGATATATCTACCTCTCCTTTAAATATTATCAGGGATATATCTACCTACCCTGTAAATACATTCAATGGCCAATATACTTCCCCATTAAATACTTTCATTGCTCTATCTCCTTCCTCTTTAAATACTTTGTGATCTATCTAACTCCTCTTTAAATACTTTGTGATCTATCTAGCTCCTCCTTAAATACTGTCAGTGATCCATCTACCTCCTCTTTAAATAGTCAGCGATCTATCTACCTCGTCTTTAAATACTGTCGCTGATCTATCTACCTTCTCTTTAAATACTGCCAGTGATATATCTACCTCCTCTTTAAATACTGTCACTGATCTATCGACCTGCTCTTTAAATAGTGTCAGTGATCTATCTACCTCCTGTTTACATACTGTCAGTGATCTATCTACCTCCTCTTTAAATACTGTCACTGATCTATCTACCTCCTCTTTAAATACTGTCAGTGATCTATCTACCTGCTCTTTAAATACTGTCAGTGATCTATCTAGCTCCTCTTTAAATACTATCACTGATTTATCTACCTCCTCTTTAATTACTGTCAGTGATCTATCTACCTCCTCTTTAAATACTGTCAGTGATCTATCTACCTCCTCTTCAAATACTTTCGGCAATCGATCTACCTCCTCTTTAAATACTGTCACTGATCTGTCTATCTCCTCTTCAAATACTTTCGGTGATCATTCTACCTCCTCTTTATATACTGTCAGTGATCTATCTACCTCCTCTTTAAATACTGTCAGTGATCTATCTACCTCCTCTTTAAATACTGTCAGTGATCTATCTACCTGCTCTTTAAATACTGCCAGTGAACTATCTACCTCCCCTTTAAATATGTCATTGATCTATCTAAATGCTCTTTAAATACTATCAGTGATCTATCAACCTGCTCTTTAAATACTGTCAGTGATCTATCTACCTCCACTTTAAATACTGTCACTGATCGATCTACCTCCTCTTCAAATACTTTCAGTGATCTATCTACCTCCTCTTTAAATACTGTCACTGATCTGTCGACCTCCTCTTCAAATACTTTCGTTGATCTATCTACCTCCTCTTTAAATACTGTCAGTGATCTATCTACCTCCTCTTAAAATACTGTCACGGATCTACGTACCAGCTCTTTAAATATGTCAGTGATCTATCTACCTAACTTTAAATACTGTCAGTGATCTATCTACTTCCTCTTTAAATATTGTCGCTGATCTATCTACCTCCTCTTTAAATATTCTCATTGATATATCTACCTCTCGTTAAATACTGTCACTGATCTATCGACCTGCTCTTTAAATACTGTCAGTGATCTATCTACCTCCTCTTTTCAGACTGTCAGTTATCTATCTACCTCATCTTTATATACTGCCACTGATCTATCTACCTCCTCTTTAAATACTCTCAGTGATCTATCTACCTACTCTTTAAATACTGTCACTGATCTCTCTTCCACCTCTTTAAATATTTTCACTGATCTACCTACCTCCTCTTTAAATACTTTCACTGATCTATCTACCTGCTCTTTAAATACTTTCACTTATCTATCTACCTCCTCTTTAAATACTTTCACTGATCTATCTACCTCCTCTTTAATTACTGCCACTGATCTATCTACCTCCACTTTAAATACTGTCACTGATCTATCTACCGCCTCTTTAAATACTTTCACTGATCTATCTAACTCCTCTTTAAATAATGTCAGTGATCTATCTACCTCCTCTTTAAATACTTTCACTGATCTACCGGCTCTTTAAATACTGTCAGTGATCTATCTTCCTGCTCTTCAAATAATTTCGGTGATCTCCCTAACTCCTCTTTAAATACTGTCACCGATCTATCTAACTCCACTTCAAATACTGTCAGTGATCTATCTACCTCCTCTTTAAATACTTTCACTGATCTAAATACCTCCTCTTTAAATACTGTCACTGATCTATCTACCTCCTCTTTAAATACTGTCAGTGATCTATCTACCTCCTCTTTAATACTGTCAGTGATCTATCTACCTCCGATTTAAATACTGTCAGTGATCTAACTACCTCCTTTTTAACAATTTTGTGACCCATCTACCTTTCCTTTAAATACGTTCAATGATCAATATACTTCCAATTAAAATCCTTTGCTGATCTATCTACTTCCCATGTAAATAGATTGTGATATTTCTACCTATTGAATTACTTTCACTGATCAATTGACGACCTCTATAAATACTGTCATTGATATATCTACCTCCCCTTTAAATAATGTCAGGGATATATCTACCTCCCCTGTAAATACTATCCGGGATATATCTACCTACCCTGTAAATACTTTCAAAGGCCAATATACTTCACCATTAAATACTTTCATTGCTCTATCTCCTTTTTCTTTAAATCCTGTCGCTGATCTATCTACCTTCTCTTTAAATACTGCCAGTGATATATCTACCACCTCTTTAAATACTGTCACTGATCTATCGACCTCCTCTTTAAATACTGTCAGTGATCTATCTACCTCCTGTTTACATACTGTCAGTGATCTATCTACCTCCTCTTTAAATACTGTCACTGATCTATCTACCTCCTCATTAAATACTGTCAGTGATCTATCTACCTGCTCTTTAAATACTGTCAGTGATCTATCTACCTCCTCTTTAAATACTATCACTGATTTATCTACCTCCTCTTTAAATACTTTCACTGATCTATCTACCTCCTCTTTAAATACTGTCAGTGATCTATCTACCTCCTCTGCAAATACTGTCAGTGATGTATCTACCTCCTCTTCAAACACTTTCGGCAATCGATCTACCTCCTCTTTAAATACTCTCACTGATTTGTCTACCTCCTCTTCAAATACTTTCGGTGATCTATCTACCTCCTCTTTATATACTGTCAGTGATCTATCTACCTCCTCTTTAAATACTGTCAGTGATCTATCTACCTCCTCTTTGAATACTGTCAGTGATCTATCTACCTGCTCTTTAAATGCTGCCAGTGATCAATCTACCTCCCCTTCAAATACTTTCGTTGATCTATCTACCTCCTCTTTAAATACTGTCAGTGATCTATCTAACTCCTCTTCAAATACTTTCGGTGATCTATCTACCTCCTCTTTAAATACTTTCAGAGATCTATCTACCTCCTGTTTAAATACTGTCAGTAATATATCTACCTCCTCTTTAAATAATGTCAGTGATCTATCTACCTCCTCTTTAAATACTGCCAGTGATATATCTACGTCCTCTTTAAATACTGTCACTGATCTATCGACCTGCTCTTTAAATAGTGTCAGTGATCTATCTACCTCCTGTTTACATACTGTCAGTGATCTATCTACCTCCTCTTTAAATACTGTCACTGATCTATCTACCTCCTCTTTAAATACTGTCAGTGATCTATCTACCTGCTCTTTAAATACTGTCAGTGATCTATCTACCTCCTCTTAAAATACTATCACTGATTTATCTACCTCCTCTTTAATTACTTTCACTGATCTATCTACCTCCTCTTTAAATACTGTCAGTGATCTATCTACCTCCTCTTTAAATACTGTCAGTGAACTATCTACCTCCTCTTCAAATACTTTCGGCAATCGATCTACCTCCTCTTTAAATACTGTCACTGATCTGTCTATCTCCTCTTCAAATACTTTCGGAGATCTATCTACCTCCTCTTTATATACTGTCAGTGATCTATCTACCTCCTCTTTAAATACTGTCAGTGATCAATCTACCTCCTCTTTAAATACTGTCAGTGATCTATCTACCTGCTCTTTAAATACTGCCAGTGAACTATCTACCTCCCCTTTAAATATGTCATTGATCTATCTAAATGCTCTTTAAATACTGTCAGTGATCTATCAACCTGCTCTTTAAATACTGTCAGTGATCTATCTACCTCCACTTTAAATACTGTCACTGATCTATCTACCTCCTCTTCAAATACTTTCAGTGATCTATCTACCTCCTCTTTAAATACTGTCACTGATCTGTCGACCTCCTCTTCAAATACTTTCGGTGATCTATCTATATCCTCTTTAAATACTGTCAGTGATCTATCTACCTCCTCGTTAAATACTGTCAGTGATCTATCTACCTGCTCTTTAAATACTGCCAGTGATCTATCTACCTCCTCTTCAAATACTTTCGTTGATCTATCTACCTCCTCTTTAAATACTGTCAGTGATCTATCTACCTCCTCTTAAAATACTGTCACGGATCTACGTACCAGCTCTTTAAATATGTCAGTGATCTATCTACCTAACTTTAAATACTGTCAGTGATCTATCTACCTCCTCTTTTCATACTGTCAGTTATATATCTACCTCATCTTTATATACTGCCACTGATCTATCTACCTACTCTTTAAAGACTGTCACTGATCTATCTACCACCTCTTTAAATACTTTCACTGATCTATCTACCTCCTCTTTAAATACTGTCACTGATCTATCTACCTGCTCTTTAAATACTTTCACTTATCTATCTACCTCCTCTTTAAATACTTTCACTGATCTATCTACCTCCTCTTTAAATACTGCCACTGATCTATCTACCTCCACTTTAAATACTGTCACTGATCTATCTACCGCCTCTTTAAATACTTTCACTGATCTATCTAACTCCTCTTTAAATAATGTCAGTGATCTATCTACCTCCTCTTTAAAAACTTTCACTGATCGACCGGCTCTTTAAATACTGTCAGTGATCTATCTTCCTGCTCTTCAAATACTTTCGGTGATCTCCATAACTCCTCTTTAAATACTGTCACTGATCTATCTACCTACACTTCAAATACTGTCAGTGATCTATCTAACTCCTCTTCAAATACTTTCGGTGATCTCTCTACCTCCTCTTTATATACTGTCAGTGATCTATCTACCTCCTCTTCAAATACTGTCAGTGATCTATCTACCTCCTCTTTAAATACTTTCACTGATCTAAATACCTCCTCTTTAAATACTGTCACTGATCTATCTACCTCCTCTTTAAATACTGTCAGTGATCTATCTACCTCCTCTTTAATACTGTCAGTGATCTATCTACCTCCGATTTATATACTGTCAGTGATCTAACTACCTCCTTTTTAACAATTTTGTGACCCATCTATCTTTCCTTTAAATACGTTCAATGATCAATATACTTCCCCATTAAAATCATTTCCTGATCTATCTACTTCCCATGTAAATAGATTGTGATATTTCTACCTATTGAATTACTTTCACTGATCAATTGACCACCTCTATAAATACTGTCATTGATATATCTACCTCCCCTTTAAATAATGTCAGGGATATATCTACCTCCCCTGTAAATACTATCAGGGATATATCTACCTACCCTGTAAATACTTTCAATGGCCAATATACTTCCCCATTAAATAGTTTCATTGCTCTATCTCCTTCCTCTTTAAATACTGTCGCTGATCTATCTACCTTCTCTTTAAATACTGCCAGTGATATATCTACCACCTCTTTAAATACTGTCACTGATCTATCGACCTGCTCTTTAAATACTGTCAGTGATCTATCTACCTCCTGTTTACATACTGTCAGTGATCTATCTACCTCCTCTTTAAATACTGTCACTGATCTATCTACCTCCTCATTAAATACTGTCATTGATCTATCTACCTGCTCTTTAAATACTGTCAGTGATCTATCTACCTCCTCTTTAAATACTGTCACTGATTTATCTACCTCCTCTTTAAATACTTTCACTGATCTATCTACCTCCTCTTTAAATACTGTCAGTGATCTATCTACCTCCTCTTTAAATACTGTCAGTGATCTATCTACCTCCTCTTCAAATACTTTCGGCAATCGATCTACCTCCTCTTTAAATACTCTCACTGATCTGTCTACCTCCTCTTCAAATACTTTCGGTGATCTATCTACCTCCTCTTTATATACTGTCAGTGATCTATCTACCTCCTCTTTAAATACTGTCAGTGATCTATCTACCTCCTCTTTAGATACTGTCAGTGATCTATCAACCTGCTCTTTAAATACTGCCAGTGATCAATCTACCTCACCTTCAAATACTTTCGTTGATCTATCTACCTCCTCTTTAAATACTGTCAGTGATCTATCTAACTCCTCTTCAAATACTTTCGGTGATCTATCTACCTCCTCTTTAAATACTTTCAGAGATCTATCTACCTCCTGTTTAATTACTGTCAGTAATATATCTACCTCCTCTTTAAATAATGTCAGTGATCTATCTACCTCCTCTTTAAATACTGCCAGTGATATATCTGCCTCCTCTTTAAATACTATCACTGATCTATCGACCTGCTCTTTAAATAGTGTCAGTGATCTATCTACCTCCTGTTTACATACTGTCAGTGATCTATCTACCTCCTCTTTAAATACTGTCACTGATCTATCTACCTCCTCTTTAAATACTGTCAGTGATCTGTCTACCTGCTCTTTAAATACTGTCAGTGATCTATCTACCTCCTCTTTAAATACTATCACTGATTTATCTACCTCCTCTTTAATTACTTTCACTGATCTATCTACCTCCTCTTTAAATACTGTCAGTGATCTATCTACCTCCTCTTTAAATACTGTCAGTGATCTCTCTACCTCCTCTTTAAATACTTTCGGCAATCGATCTACCTCCTCTTTAAATACTGTCACTGATCTGTCTATCTCCTCTTCAAATACTTTCGGAGATCTATCTATCTCCTCTTTATATACTGTCAGTGATCTATCTACCTCCTCTTTAAATACTGTCAGTGATCAATCTACCTCCTCTTAAAATACTGTCAGTGATCTATCTACCTGCTCTTTAAATACTGCCAGTGAACTATCTACCTCCCCTTTAAATATGTCATTGATCTATCTAAATGCTCTTTAAATACTGTCAGTGATCTATCAACCTGCTCTTTAAATACTGTCAGTGATCTATCTACCTCCACTTTAAATACTGTCACTGATCTATCTACCTCCTCTTCAAATACTTTAAGTGATCTATCTATATCCTCTTTAAATACTGTCAGTGATCTATCTACCTCCTCGTTAAATACTGTCAGTGATCTATCTACCTGCTCTTTAAATATTGCCAGTGATCTATCTACCTCCTCTTCAAATACTTTCGTTGATCTATCTACCTCCTCTTTAAATACTGTCAGTGGTCTATCTACCTCCTCTTAAAATTCTGTCACGGATCTACGTACCAGCTCTTTAAATATGTCAGTGATCTATCTACCTAACTTTAAATACTGTCAGTGGTCTATCTACCTCCTCTTTAAATACTCTCATTGATATATCTACCTCTCGTTAAATACTGTCACTGATCTATCGACCTGCTCTTTAAATACTGTCAGTGATCTATCTACCTTCTCTTTTCATACTGTCAGTTATCTATCTACCTCATCTTTATATACTGCCACTGATCTATCTACCTCCGATTTCAATACTGTCAGTGATCTATCTACCTCCTTTTTAACAATTTTGTGACCCATCTACCTTTTCTTTAAATACGTTCAATGATCAATATACTTCCCCATTAAAATCCTTTGCTGATCTATCTACTTCCCATGTAAATAGATTGTGATATTTCTACCTCTTGAATTACTTTCACTGATCAATTGACCACCTCTATAAATACTGTCGTTGATATATCTACCTCCCCTTTAAATAATGTCAGGGATATATCTACCTCCCCTTTAAATACTATCAGGGATAGATCTACCTACCCTGTAAATACATTCAATGGCCAATATACTTCCCCATTAAATACTTTCATTGCTCTATCTCCTTCTTCTTTAAATACTTTGTGATCTATCTACCTCCTCTTTAAATACTTTGTGATCTATCTAGCTCCTCCTTAAATACTGTCAGTGATACATCTACCTCCTCTTTAAATAGTCAGCGATCTATCTACCTCATCTTTAAATACTGTCGCTGATCTATCAACCTTCTCTTTAAATACTGCCAGTGATATATCTACCTCCCCTTTAATTACTTTCACTGATCTATCTAACTCCTCTTTAAATACTGTCAGTGATCTATCTACCTCCTCTTTAAATACTGTCAGTGATCTATCTACCTCCTCTTCAAATACTTTCGGCAATCGATCTACCTCCTCTTTAAATACTGTCACTGATCTGTCTATATCCTCTTCAAATACTTTCGGTGATCTATCTACCTCCTCTTTATATACTGTCAGTGATCTATCTACCTCCTCTTTAAATACTGCCAGTGATCTATCTACCTCCTCTTTAAATACTGTCAGTGATCTATCTACCTGTTCTTTATATACTGCCAGTGAACTATCTACCTCCCCTTTAAATATGTCATTGATCTATCTACCTGCTCTTTAAATACTGTCAGTGATCTATCTACCTCCACTTTAAATACTGTCACTGATCTATCTACCTCCTATTCAAATACTTTCAGTGATCTATCTACCTCCTCTTTAAATACTGTCACTGATCTGTGGACCTCCTCTTCAAATACTTTCGGTGATCTATCTATATCCTCTTAAAATACTGTCAGTGATCTATCTACCTCCTCGTTAAATACTGTCAGTGATCTATCTACCTGCTCTTTAAATACTGCCAGTGATCTATCTACCTCCTCTTCAAATACTTTCGTTGATCTATCTACCTCCTCTTTAAATACTCTCAGTGATCTATCTACCTCCTCTTAAAATACTGTCACGGATCTACGTACCAGCTCTTTAAATATGTCAGTGATCTATCTACCTCCTCTTTAAATACTGTCAGTGATCTATCTACTTCCTCTATAAATATTGTCGCTGATCTATCTACCTCCTCTTTAAATACTCTCATTGATATATCTACCTCTCTTTAAATACTGTCACTGATCTATCGACCTGCTCTTTAAATACTGTCAGTGATCTATCTACCTCCTCTTTTCATACTGTCACTTATCTATCTACCTCCTCTTTAAATACTGTCACTGATCTATCTACCTCCTCTTTAAATACTGTCAGTGATCTATCGACCTGCTCTTTAAATACTGTCAGTGATCTATCTACCTCGTCTTTGAATACTGTCACTGATCTATCTACCTCCACTTTAAATACTTTCACTGATCTATCTACCTCCTCTTTAAATACTGTCAGGGATCTATCTACCTCCTCTTTAAATACAGCCACTGATCTATCTACCTCTTCTTTAAATACTGTCACTGATCTATCTTCCTGCTCTTTAAATACTTCCACTGATCTACCTCCTCTTTATATACTGTCAGTGATCTATCTACGTGCTCTTTAAATACTGTCACAGATCTATCTCCCTGCTCTTTAAATACAGTCAGTGATCTATCTACCTGCTCTTTAAATACAGTCAGTTATCCATCTACCGGCTCTTTAAATACTGTCAGTGAACTACATACCTCCTCTTTAAATATGTCATTGATCTATCTACCTCCTCTTCAAATACTTTCAGTGATCTATCTACCTCCTCTTTAAATACTGTCACTGATCTGTCGACCTCCTCTTCAAATACTTTCGGTGATCTATCTATCTCCTCTTTAAATTCTGTCATTGATCTATCTACCTCCTCTTTAAATACTGTCAGTGATCTATCTACGTCCTCTTTAAATACTGTCGCTGACATATCTACCTCCTCTTTAAATACTGTCAGTGATCTATCGACCTGCTCTTTAAATACTGTCACTGATCTATCTACCTCCTCTTTAAATACTGTCAGTGATCTATCTACCAGCTCTTTAAATACTCTCAGTGATCTATCTACCTCCTCTTTAAATACTGTCACTGATCTATCTACCTCCTCTTTAAATACTTTCACTTATCTATCTACCTCCTCTTTAAATACTTTCACTGATCTATCTACCTCCTCTTTAAATACTGCCACTGATCTATCTACCGCCTGTTTAAATACTGTCACTGATCTATCTACAGCCTCTTTAAATACTGTCAGTGATCTATCTACCTCCGATTTAAATACTGTCAGTGATCTATCTACCTCCTTTTTAACAATTTTGTGACCCATCTATCTTTCCTTTAAATACGTTCAATGATTAATATACTTCCCCATTAAAATCCTTTGCTGATCTATCTACTTCCCATGTAAATAGATGGTGATATTTCTACCTCTTGAATTGCTTTCACTGATCAATTGACCACCTCTATAAATACTGTCGTTGATATATCTACCTCCCCTTTAAATAATGTCAGGGATATATCTACCTCCCCTTTAAATACTATCAGGGATATATCTACCTACCCTGTAAATACATTCAATGGCCAATATACTTCCCCATTAAATACTTTCATTGCTCTATCTCCTTCCTCTTTAAATACTTTGTGATCTATCTACCTCCTCTTTAAATACTTTGTGATCTATCTACCTCCTCTTTAAATACATGGTGATCTATCTAGCTCCTCCTTAAATACTGTCAGTGATCCATCTACCTCCTCTTTAAAAAGTCAGCGATCTATCTACCTCGTCTTTAAATACTATCACTGATTTATCAACCTCCTCTTTAAATACTGTCAGTGATCTATCTACCTCCTCTTTAAATACTGTCAGTGATCTATCTACCTCCTCTTCAAATACTTTCGGCAATCGATCTACCTCCTCTTTAAATACTGTCACTGATCTGTCTATATCCTCTTCAAATACTTTCGGTGATCTATCTACCTCCTCTTTATATACTGTCAGTGATCTATCTACCTCCTCTTTAAATACTGTCAGTGATCTATCTACCTGCTCTTTAAATACTGCCAGTGAACTATCTACCTCCCCTTTAAATATGTCATTGATCTATCTACCTGCTCTTTAAATACTGTCAGTGATCTATCTACCTGCTCTTTAAATACTGTAAGTGATCTATCTACTTCCACTTTAAATACTGTCACTGATCTATCTACCTCCTCTTCAAATACTTTCAGTGATCTATCTACCTCCTCTTTAAATACTGTCACTGATCTATCTACTTCCTCTTTAAATATTGTCGCTGATCTATCTACCTCCTCTTTAAATACTCTCTTTGATATATCTACCTCTCTTTAAATACTGTCACTGATCTATCGACCTGCTCTTTAAATACTGTCAGTGATCTATCTACCTCCTCTTTTCATACTGTCACTTATCTATCTACCTCCTCTTTAAATACTGTCACTGATCTATCTACCTCCTCTTTAAATACTGCCAGTGATCTATCGACCTGCTCTTTAAATACTGTCAGTGATCTATCTACCTCGTCTTTGAATACTGTCACTGATCTATCTACCACCTCTTTAAATACTTTCACTGATCTATCTACCTCCTCTTTAAATACTGTCAGGGATCTATCTACCTCCTCTTTAAATACAGCCACTGATCTATCTACCTCTTCTTTAAATACTGTCACTGATCTATCTTCCGCCTCTTTAAATACTTCCACTGATCTACCTCCTCTTTATATACTGTCAGTGATCTATCTACATGCTCTTTAAATACTGTCACTGATCTATCTTCCTGCTCTTTAAATACAGTCAGTGATCTATCTACCTGCTCTTTAAATACAGTCAGTTATCCATCTACCGGCTCTTTAAATACTGTCAGTGAACTACCTACCTCCTCTTTAAATATGTCATTGATCTATCTACCTCCTCTTCAAATACTTTCAGTGATCTATCTACCTCCTCTTTAAATACTGTCACTGATCTGTCGACCTCCTCTTCAAATACTTTCGGTGATCTATCTATCTCCTCTTTAAATTCTGTCATTGATCTATCTACCTCCTCTTTAAATACTGTCAGTGATCTATCTACGTCCTCTTTAAATACTGTCGCTGACATATCTACCTCCTCTTTAAATACTGTCAGTGATCTATCGACCTGCTCTTTAAATACTGTCAGTGATCTATCTACCTCCTCTTTTCATACTGTCAGTTATCTATCTACCTCATCTTTATATACTGTCACTGATCTATCTACCTCCTCTTTAAATACTGTCAGTGATCTATCTACCAGCTCTTTAAATACTCTCAGTGATCTATCTACCTCCTCTTTAAATACTGTCACTGATCTATCTACCTCCTCTTTAAATACTTTCACTTATCTATCTACCTCTTTAAATACTTTCACTGATCTATCTACCTCCTCTTTAAATACTGCCACTGATCTATCTACCTCCTCTTTAAATACTGTCACTGATCTATCTACCTCCTCTTTAAATACTGTCAGTGATCTATCTACCTCCTCTTTAATACTGTCAGTGATCTATCTACCTCCTTTTTAACAATTTTGTGACCCATCTACCTTTCCTTTAAATACGTTCAATGATCAATATACTTCCCCATTAAAATCCTTTGCTGATCTATCTACTTCCCATGTAAATAGATTGTGATATTTCTACCTCTTGAATTACTTTCACTGATCAATTGACCACCTCTATAAATACTGTCGTTGATGTATCTACCTCCCCTTTAAATAATGTCAGGGATATATCTACCTCTCCTTTAAATACTATCAGGGATATATCTACCTACCCTGTAAATACATTCAATGGCCAATATACTTCCCCATTAAATACTTTCATTGCTCTATCTCCTTCCTCTTTAAATACTTTGTGATCTATCTAACTCCTCTTTAAATACTTTGTGATCTATCTAGCTCCTCCTTAAATACTGTCAGTGATCCATCTACCTCCTCTTTAAATAGTCAGCGATCTATCTACCTCGTCTTTAAATACTGTCGCTGATCTATCTACCTTCTCTTTAAATACTGCCAGTGATATATCTACCTCCTCTTTAAATACTGTCACTGATCTATCGACCTGCTCTTTAAATAGTGTCAGTGATCTATCTACCTCCTGTTTACATACTGTCAGTGATCTATCTACCTCCTCTTTAAATACTGTCACTGATCTATCTACCTCCTCTTTAAATACTGTCAGTGATCTATCTACCTGCTCTTTAAATACTGTCAGTGATCTATCTAGCTCCTCTTTAAATACTATCACTGATTTATCTACCTCCTCTTTAATTACTGTCAGTGATCTATCTACCTCCTCTTTAAATACTGTCAGTGATCTATCTACCTCCTCTTCAAATACTTTCGGCAATCGATCTACCTCCTCTTTAAATACTGTCACTGATCTGTCTATCTCCTCTTCAAATACTTTCGGTGATCATTCTACCTCCTCTTTATATACTGTCAGTGATCTATCTACCTCCTCTTTAAATACTGTCAGTGATCTATCTACCTCCTCTTTAAATACTGTCAGTGATCTATCTACCTGCTCTTTAAATACTGCCAGTGAACTATCTACCTCCCCTTTAAATATGTCATTGATCTATCTAAATGCTCTTTAAATACTATCAGTGATCTATCAACCTGCTCTTTAAATACTGTCAGTGATCTATCTACCTCCACTTTAAATACTGTCACTGATCGATCTACCTCCTCTTCAAATACTTTCAGTGATCTATCTACCTCCTCTTTAAATACTGTCACTGATCTGTCGACCTCCTCTTCAAATACTTTCGTTGATCTATCTACCTCCTCTTTAAATACTGTCAGTGATCTATCTACCTCCTCTTAAAATACTGTCACGGATCTACGTACCAGCTCTTTAAATATGTCAGTGATCTATCTACCTAACTTTAAATACTGTCAGTGATCTATCTACTTCCTCTTTAAATATTGTCGCTGATCTATCTACCTCCTCTTTAAATATTCTCATTGATATATCTACCTCTCGTTAAATACTGTCACTGATCTATCGACCTGCTCTTTAAATACTGTCAGTGATCTATCTACCTCCTCTTTTCAGACTGTCAGTTATCTATCTACCTCATCTTTATATACTGCCACTGATCTATCTACCTCCTCTTTAAATACTGTCAGTGATCTATCTACATCCTCTTTAAATACTCTCAGTGATCTATCTACCTACTCTTTAAATACTGTCACTGATCTCTCTTCCACCTCTTTAAATATTTTCACTGATCTACCTACCTCCTCTTTAAATACTTTCACTGATCTATCTACCTGCTCTTTAAATACTTTCACTTATCTATCTACCTCCTCTTTAAATATTTTCACTGATCTATCTACCTCCTCTTTAATTACTGCCACTGATCTATCTACCTCCACTTTAAATACTGTCACTGATCTATCTACAGCCTCTTTAAATACTTTCACTGATCTATCTAACTCCTCTTTAAATAATGTCAGTGATCTATCTACCTCCTCTTTAAATACTTTCACTGATCTACCGGCTCTTTAAATACTGTCAGTGATCTATCTTCCTGCTCTTCAAATACTTTCGGTGATCTCCCTAACTCCTCTTTAAATACTGTCACCGATCTATCTAACTCCACTTCAAATACTGTCAGTGATATATCTACCTCCTCTTTAAATACTTTCACTGATCTAAATACCTCCTCTTTAAATACTGTCACTGATCTATCTACCTCCTCTTTAAATACTGTCAGTGATCTATCTACCTCCTCTTTAATACTGTCAGTGATCTATCTACCTCCGATTTAAATACTGTCAGTGATCTAACTACCTCCTTTTTAACAATTTTGTGACCCATCTACCTTTCCTTTAAATACGTTCAATGATCAATATACTTCCAATTAAAATCCTTTGCTGATCTATCTACTTCCCATGTAAATAGATTGTGATATTTCTACCTATTGAATTACTTTCACTGATCAATTGACGACCTCTATAAATACTGTCATTGATATATCTACCTCCCCTTTAAATAATGTCAGGGATATATCTACCTCCCCTGTAAATACTATCCGGGATATATCTACCTACCCTGTAAATACTTTCAATGGCCAATATACTTCACCATTAAATACTTTCATTGCTCTATCTCCTTTTTCTTTAAATCCTGTCGCTGATCTATCTACCTTCTCTTTAAATACTGCCAGTGATATATCTACCACCTCTTTAAATACTGTCACTGATCTATCGACCTCCTCTTTAAATACTGTCAGTGATCTATCTACCTCCTGTTTACATACTGTCAGTGATCTATCTACCTCCTCTTTAAATACTGTCACTGATCTATCTACCTCCTCATTAAATACTGTCAGTGATCTATCTACCTGCTCTTTAAATACTGTCAGTGATCTATCTACCTCCTCTTTAAATACTATCACTGATTTATCTACCTCCTCTTTAAATACTTTCACTGATCTATCTACCTCCTCTTTAAATACTGTCAGTGGTCTATCTACCTCCTCTGCAAATACTGTCAGTGATGTATCTACCTCCTCTTCAAACACTTTCGGCAATCGATCTACCTCCTCTTTAAATACTCTCACTGATCTGTCTACCTCCTCTTCAAATACTTTCGGTGATCTATCTACCTCCTCTTTATATACTGTCAGTGATCTATCTACCTCCTCTTTAAATACTGTCAGTGATCTATCTACCTCCTCTTTGAATACTGTCAGTGATCTATCTACCTGCTCTTTAAATGCTGCCAGTGATCAATCTACCTCCCCTTCAAATACTTTCGTTGATCTATCTACCTCCTCTTTAAATACTGTCAGTGATCTATCTAACTCCTCTTCAAATACTTTCGGTGATCTATCTACCTCCTCTTTAAATACTTTCAGAGATCTATCTACCTCCTGTTTAAATACTGTCAGTAATATATCTACCTCCTCTTTAAATAATGTCAGTGATCTATCTACCTCCTCTTTAAATACTGCCAGTGATATATCTACGTCCTCTTTAAATACTGTCACTGATCTATCGACCTGCTCTTTAAATAGTGTCAGTGATCTATCTACCTCCTGTTTACATACTGTCAGTGATCTATCTACCTCCTCTTTAAATACTGTCACTGATCTATCTACCTCCTCTTTAAATACTGTCAGTGATCTATCTACCTGCTCTTTAAATACTGTCAGTGATCTATCTACCTCCTCTTAAAATACTATCACTGATTTATCTACCTCCTCTTTAATTACTTTCACTGATCTATCTACCTCCTCTTTAAATACTGTCAGTGATCTATCTACCTCCTCTTTAAATACTGTCAGTGAACTATCTACCTCCTCTTCAAATACTTTCGGCAATCGATCTACCTCCTCTTTAAATACTGTCACTGATCTGTCTATCTCCTCTTCAAATACTTTCGGAGATCTATCTACCTCCTCTTTATATACTGTCAGTGATCTATCTACCTCCTCTTTAAATACTGTCAGTGATCAATCTACCTCCTCTTTAAATACTGTCAGTGATCTATCTACCTGCTCTTTAAATACTGCCAGTGAACTATCTACCTCCCCTTTAAATATGTCATTGATCTATCTAAATGCTCTTTAAATACTGTCAGTGATCTATCAACCTGCTCTTTAAATACTGTCAGTGATCTATCTACCTCCACTTTAAATACTGTCACTGATCTATCTACCTCCTCTTCAAATACTTTCAGTGATCTATCTACCTCCTCTTTAAATACTGTCACTGATCTGTCGACCTCCTCTTCAAATACTTTCGGTGATCTATCTATATCCTCTTTAAATACTGTCAGTGATCTATCTACCTCCTCGTTAAATACTGTCAGTGATCTATCTACCTGCTCTTTAAATACTGCCAGTGATCTATCTACCTCCTCTTCAAATACTTTCGTTGATCTATCTACCTGCTCTTTAAATACTGTCAGTGATCTATCTACCTCCTCTTAAAATACTGTCACGGATCTACGTACCAGCTCTTTAAATATGTCAGTGATCTATCTACCTAACTTTAAATACTGTCAGTGATCTATCTACCTCCTCTTTTCATACTGTCAGTTATATATCTACCTCATCTTTATATACTGCCACTGATCTATCTACCTACTCTTTAAAGACTGTCACTGATCTATCTACCACCTCTTTAAATACTTTCACTGATCTATCTACCTCCTCTTTAAATACTGTCACTGATCTATCTACCTGCTCTTTAAATACTTTCACTTATCTATCTACCTCCTCTTTAAATACTTTCACTGATCTATCTACCTCCTCTTTAAATACTGCCACTGATCTATCTACCTCCACTTTAAATACTGTCACTGATCTATCTACCGCCTCTTTAAATACTTTCACTGATCTATCTAACTCCTCTTTAAATAATGTCAGTGATCTATCTACCTCCTCTTTAAAAACTTTCACTGATCGACCGGCTCTTTAAATACTGTCAGTGATCTATCTTCCTGCTCTTCAAATACTTTCGGTGATCTCCATAACTCCTCTTTAAATACTGTCACTGATCTATCTACCTACACTTCAAATACTGTCAGTGATCTATCTAACTCCTCTTCAAATACTTTCGGTGATCTCTCTACCTCCTCTTTATATACTGTCAGTGATCTATCTACCTCCTCTTCAAATACTGTCAGTGATCTATCTACCTCCTCTTTAAATACTTTCACTGATCTAAATACCTCCTCTTTAAATACTGTCACTGATCTATCTACCTCCTCTTTAAATACTGTCAGTGATCTATCTACCTCCTCTTTAATACTGTCAGTGATCTCTCTACCTCCTCTTTAAATACTTTCGGCAATCGATCTACCTCCTCTTTAAATACTGTCACTGATCTGTCTATCTCCTCTTCAAATACTTTCGGAGATCTATCTATCTCCTCTTTATATACTGTCAGTGATCTATCTACCTCCTCTTTAAATACTGTCAGTGATCAATCTACCTCCTCTTAAAATACTGTCAGTGATCTATCTACCTGCTCTTTAAATACTGCCAGTGAACTATCTACCTCCCCTTTAAATATGTCATTGATCTATCTAAATGCTCTTTAAATACTGTCAGTGATCTATCAACCTGCTCTTTAAATACTGTCAGTGATCTATCTACCTCCACTTTAAATACTGTCACTGATCTATCTACCTCCTCTTCAAATACTTTAAGTGATCTATCTATATCCTCTTTAAATACTGTCAGTGATCTATCTACCTCCTCGTTAAATACTGTCAGTGATCTATCTACCTGCTCTTTAAATATTGCCAGTGATCTATCTACCTCCTCTTCAAATACTTTCGTTGATCTATCTACCTCCTCTTTAAATACTGTCAGTGGTCTATCTACCTCCTCTTAAAATTCTGTCACGGATCTACGTACCAGCTCTTTAAATATGTCAGTGATCTATCTACCTAACTTTAAATACTGTCAGTGATCTATCTACCTCCTCTTTAAATACTCTCATTGATATATCTACCTCTCGTTAAATACTGTCACTGATCTATCGACCTGCTCTTTAAATACTGTCAGTGATCTATCTACCTTCTCTTTTCATACTGTCAGTTATCTATCTACCTCATCTTTATATACTGCCACTGATCTATCTACCTCCGATTTCAATACTGTCAGTGATCTATCTACCTCCTTTTTAACAATTTTGTGACCCATCTACCTTTTCTTTAAATACGTTCAATGATCAATATACTTCCCCATTAAAATCCTTTGCTGATCTATCTACTTCCCATGTAAATAGATTGTGATATTTCTACCTCTTGAATTACTTTCACTGATCAATTGACCACCTCTATAAATACTGTCGTTGATATATCTACCTCCCCTTTAAATAATGTCAGGGATATATCTACCTCCCCTTTAAATACTATCAGGGATAGATCTACCTACCCTGTAAATACATTCAATGGCCAATATACTTCCCCATTAAATACTTTCATTGCTCTATCTCCTTCTTCTTTAAATACTTTGTGATCTATCTACCTCCTCTTTAAATACTTTGTGATCTATCTAGCTCCTCCTTAAATACTGTCAGTGATACATCTACCTCCTCTTTAAATAGTCAGCGATCTATCTACCTCATCTTTAAATACTGTCGCTGATCTATCAACCTTCTCTTTAAATACTGCCAGTGATATATCTACCTCCCCTTTAATTACTTTCACTGATCTATCTAACTCCTCTTTAAATACTGTCAGTGATCTATCTACCTCCTCTTTAAATACTGTCAGTGATCTATCTACCTCCTCTTCAAATACTTTCGGCAATCGATCTACCTCCTCTTTAAATACTGTCACTGATCTGTCTATATCCTCTTCAAATACTTTCGGTGATCTATCTACCTCCTCTTTATATACTGTCAGTGATCTATCTACCTCCTCTTTAAATACTGCCAGTGATCTATCTACCTCCTCTTTAAATACTGTCAGTGATCTATCTACCTGTTCTTTATATACTGCCAGTGAACTATCTACCTCCCCTTTAAATATGTCATTGATCTATCTACCTGCTCTTTAAATACTGTCAGTGATCTATCTACCTCCACTTTAAATACTGTCACTGATCTATCTACCTCCTATTCAAATACTTTCAGTGATCTATCTACCTCCTCTTTAAATACTGTCACTGATCTGTGGACCTCCTCTTCAAATACTTTCGGTGATCTATCTATATCCTCTTAAAATACTGTCAGTGATCTATCTACCTCCTCGTTAAATACTGTCAGTGATCTATCTACCTGCTCTTTAAATACTGCCAGTGATCTATCTACCTCCTCTTCAAATACTTTCGTTGATCTATCTACCTCCTCTTTAAATACTCTCAGTGATCTATCTACCTCCTCTTAAAATACTGTCACGGATCTACGTACCAGCTCTTTAAATATGTCAGTGATCTATCTACCTCCTCTTTAAATACTGTCAGTGATCTATCTACTTCCTCTATAAATATTGTCGCTGATCTATCTACCTCCTCTTTAAATACTCTCATTGATATATCTACCTCTCTTTAAATACTGTCACTGATCTATCGACCTGCTCTTTAAATACTGTCAGTGATCTATCTACCTCCTCTTTTCATACTGTCACTTATCTATCTACCTCCTCTTTAAATACTGTCACTGATCTATCTACCTCCTCTTTAAATACTGTCAGTGATCTATCGACCTGCTCTTTAAATACTGTCAGTGATCTATCTACCTCGTCTTTGAATACTGTCACTGATCTATCTACCTCCACTTTAAATACTTTCACTGATCTATCTACCTCCTCTTTAAATACTGTCAGGGATCTATCTACCTCCTCTTTAAATACAGCCACTGATCTATCTACCTCTTCTTTAAATACTGTCACTGATCTATCTTCCTGCTCTTTAAATACTTCCACTGATCTACCTCCTCTTTATATACTGTCAGTGATCTATCTACGTGCTCTTTAAATACTGTCACAGATCTATCTCCCTGCTCTTTAAATACAGTCAGTGATCTATCTACCTGCTCTTTAAATACAGTCAGTTATCCATCTACCGGCTCTTTAAATACTGTCAGTGAACTACATACCTCCTCTTTAAATATGTCATTGATCTATCTACCTCCTCTTCAAATACTTTCAGTGATCTATCTACCTCCTCTTTAAATACTGTCACTGATCTGTCGACCTCCTCTTCAAATACTTTCGGTGATCTATCTATCTCCTCTTTAAATTCTGTCATTGATCTATCTACCTCCTCTTTAAATACTGTCAGTGATCTATCTACGTCCTCTTTAAATACTGTCGCTGACATATCTACCTCCTCTTTAAATACTGTCAGTGATCTATCGACCTGCTCTTTAAATACTGTCACTGATCTATCTACCTCCTCTTTAAATACTGTCAGTGATCTATCTACCAGCTCTTTAAATACTCTCAGTGATCTATCTACCTCCTCTTTAAATACTGTCACTGATCTATCTACCTCCTCTTTAAATACTTTCACTTATCTATCTACCTCCTCTTTAAATACTTTCACTGATCTATCTACCTCCTCTTTAAATACTGCCACTGATCTATCTACCGCCTGTTTAAATACTGTCACTGATCTATCTACAGCCTCTTTAAATACTGTCAGTGATCTATCTACCTCCGATTTAAATACTGTCAGTGATCTATCTACCTCCTTTTTAACAATTTTGTGACCCATCTATCTTTCCTTTAAATACGTTCAATGATTAATATACTTCCCCATTAAAATCCTTTGCTGATCTATCTACTTCCCATGTAAATAGATGGTGATATTTCTACCTCTTGAATTGCTTTCACTGATCAATTGACCACCTCTATAAATACTGTCGTTGATATATCTACCTCCCCTTTAAATAATGTCAGGGATATATCTACCTCCCCTTTAAATACTATCAGGGATATATCTACCTACCCTGTAAATACATTCAATGGCCAATATACTTCCCCATTAAATACTTTCATTGCTCTATCTCCTTCCTCTTTAAATACTTTGTGATCTATCTACCTCCTCTTTAAATACTTTGTGATCTATCTACCTCCTCTTTAAATACATGGTGATCTATCTAGCTCCTCCTTAAATACTGTCAGTGATCCATCTACCTCCTCTTTAAAAAGTCAGCGATCTATCTACCTCGTCTTTAAATACTATCACTGATTTATCAACCTCCTCTTTAAATACTGTCAGTGATCTATCTACCTCCTCTTTAAATACTGTCAGTGATCTATCTACCTCCTCTTCAAATACTTTCGGCAATCGATCTACCTCCTCTTTAAATACTGTCACTGATCTGTCTATATCCTCTTCAAATACTTTCGGTGATCTATCTACCTCCTCTTTATATACTGTCAGTGATCTATCTACCTCCTCTTTAAATACTGTCAGTGATCTATCTACCTGCTCTTTAAATACTGCCAGTGAACTATCTACCTCCCCTTTAAATATGTCATTGATCTATCTACCTGCTCTTTAAATACTGTCAGTGATCTATCTACCTGCTCTTTAAATACTGTAAGTGATCTATCTACTTCCACTTTAAATACTGTCACTGATCTATCTACCTCCTCTTCAAATACTTTCAGTGATCTATCTACCTCCTCTTTAAATACTGTCACTGATCTATCTACTTCCTCTTTAAATATTGTCGCTGATCTATCTACCTCATCTTTAAATACTCTCTTTGATATATCTACCTCTCTTTAAATACTGTCACTGATCTATCGACCTGCTCTTTAAATACTGTCAGTGATCTATCTACCTCCTCTTTTCATACTGTCACTTATCTATCTACCTCCTCTTTAAATACTGTCACTGATCTATCTACCTCCTCTTTAAATACTGCCAGTGATCTATCGACCTGCTCTTTAAATACTGTCAGTGATCTATCTACCTCGTCTTTGAATACTGTCACTGATCTATCTACCACCTCTTTAAATACTTTCACTGATCTATATACCTCATCTTTAAATACTGTCAGGGATCTATCTACCTCCTCTTTAAATACAGCCACTGATCTATCTACCTCTTCTTTAAATACTGTCACTGATCTATCTTCCGCCTCTTTAAATACTTCCACTGATCTACCTCCTCTTTATATACTGTCAGTGATCTATCTACATGCTCTTTAAATACTGTCACTGATCTATCTTCCTGCTCTTTAAATACAGTCAGTGATCTATCTACCTGCTCTTTAAATACAGTCAGTTATCCATCTACCGGCTCTTTAAATACTGTCAGTGAACTACCTACCTCCTCTTTAAATATGTCATTGATCTATCTACCTCCTCTTCAAATACTTTCAGTGATCTATCTACCTCCTCTTTAAATACTGTCACTGATCTGTCGACCTCCTCTTCAAATACTTTCGGTGATCTATCTATCTCCTCTTTAAATTCTGTCATTGATCTATCTACCTCCTCTTTAAATACTGTCAGTGATCTATCTACGTCCTCTTTAAATACTGTCGCTGACATATCTACCTCCTCTTTAAATACTGTCAGTGATCTATCGACCTGCTCTTTAAATACTGTCAGTGATCTATCTACCTCCTCTTTTCATACTGTCAGTTATCTATCTACCTCATCTTTATATACTGTCACTGATCTATCTACCTCCTCTTTAAATACTGTCAGTGATCTATCTACCAGCTCTTTAAATACTCTCAGTGATCTATCTACCTCCTCTTTAAATACTGTCACTGATCTATCTACCTCCTCTTTAAATACTTTCACTTATCTATCTACCTCTTTAAATACTTTCACTGATCTATCTACCTCCTCTTTAAATACTGCCACTGATCTATCTACCTCCTCTTTAAATACTGTCACTGATCTATCTACCTCCTCTTTAAATACTGTCAGTGATCTATCTACCTCCTCTTTAATACTGTCAGTGATCTATCTACCTCCTTTTTAACAATTTTGTGACCCATCTACCTTTCCTTTAAATACGTTCAATGATCAATATACTTCCCCATTAAAATCCTTTGCTGATCTATCTACTTCCCATGTAAATAGATTGTGATATTTCTACCTCTTGAATTACTTTCACTGATCAATTGACCACCTCTATAAATACTGTCGTTGATGTATCTACCTCCCCTTTAAATAATGTCAGGGATATATCTACCTCTCCTTTAAATACTATCAGGGATATATCTACCTACCCTGTAAATACATTCAATGGCCAATATACTTCCCCATTAAATACTTTCATTGCTCTATCTCCTTCCTCTTTAAATACTTTGTGATCTATCTAACTCCTCTTTAAATACTTTGTGATCTATCTAGCTCCTCCTTAAATACTGTCAGTGATCCATCTACCTCCTCTTTAAATAGTCAGCGATCTATCTACCTCGTCTTTAAATACTGTCGCTGATCTATCTACCTTCTCTTTAAATACTGCCAGTGATATATCTACCTCCTCTTTAAATACTGTCACTGATCTATCGACCTGCTCTTTAAATAGTGTCAGTGATCTATCTACCTCCTGTTTACATACTGTCAGTGATCTATCTACCTCCTCTTTAAATACTGTCACTGATCTATCTACCTCCTCTTTAAATACTGTCAGTGATCTATCTACCTGCTCTTTAAATACTGTCAGTGATCTATCTAGCTCCTCTTTAAATACTATCACTGATTTATCTACCTCCTCTTTAATTACTGTCAGTGATCTATCTACCTCCTCTTTAAATACTGTCAGTGATCTATCTACCTCCTCTTCAAATACTTTCGGCAATCGATCTACCTCCTCTTTAAATACTGTCACTGATCTGTCTATCTCCTCTTCAAATACTTTCGGTGATCATTCTACCTCCTCTTTATATACTGTCAGTGATCTATCTACCTCCTCTTTAAATACTGTCAGTGATCTATCTACCTCCTCTTTAAATACTGTCAGTGATCTATCTACCTGCTCTTTAAATACTGCCAGTGAACTATCTACCTCCCCTTTAAATATGTCATTGATCTATCTAAATGCTCTTTAAATACTATCAGTGATCTATCAACCTGCTCTTTAAATACTGTCAGTGATCTATCTACCTCCACTTTAAATACTGTCACTGATCGATCTACCTCCTCTTCAAATACTTTCAGTGATCTATCTACCTCCTCTTTAAATACTGTCACTGATCTGTCGACCTCCTCTTCAAATACTTTCGTTGATCTATCTACCTCCTCTTTAAATACTGTCAGTGATCTATCTACCTCCTCTTAAAATACTGTCACGGATCTACGTACCAGCTCTTTAAATATGTCAGTGATCTATCTACCTAACTTTAAATACTGTCAGTGATCTATCTACTTCCTCTTTAAATATTGTCGCTGATCTATCTACCTCCTCTTTAAATATTCTCATTGATATATCTACCTCTCGTTAAATACTGTCACTGATCTATCGACCTGCTCTTTAAATACTGTCAGTGATCTATCTACCTCCTCTTTTCAGACTGTCAGTTATCTATCTACCTCATCTTTATATACTGCCACTGATCTATCTACCTCCTCTTTAAATACTGTCAGTGATCTATCTACATCCTCTTTAAATACTCTCAGTGATCTATCTACCTACTCTTTAAATACTGTCACTGATCTCTCTTCCACCTCTTTAAATATTTTCACTGATCTACCTACCTCCTCTTTAAATACTTTCACTGATCTATCTACCTGCTCTTTAAATACTTTCACTTATCTATCTACCTCCTCTTTAAATACTTTCACTGATCTATCTACCTCCTCTTTAATTACTGCCACTGATCTATCTACCTCCACTTTAAATACTGTCACTGATCTATCTACAGCCTCTTTAAATACTTTCACTGATCTATCTAACTCCTCTTTAAATAATGTCAGTGATCTATCTACCTCCTCTTTAAATACTTTCACTGATCTACCGGCTCTTTAAATACTGTCAGTGATCTATCTTCCTGCTCTTCAAATACTTTCGGTGATCTCCCTAACTCCTCTTTAAATACTGTCACCGATCTATCTAACTCCACTTCAAATACTGTCAGTGATATATCTACCTCCTCTTTAAATACTTTCACTGATCTAAATACCTCCTCTTTAAATACTGTCACTGATCTATCTACCTCCTCTTTAAATACTGTCAGTGATCTATCTACCTCCTCTTTAATACTGTCAGTGATCTATCTACCTCCGATTTAAATACTGTCAGTGATCTAACTACCTCCTTTTTAACAATTTTGTGACCCATCTACCTTTCCTTTAAATACGTTCAATGATCAATATACTTCCAATTAAAATCCTTTGCTGATCTATCTACTTCCCATGTAAATAGATTGTGATATTTCTACCTATTGAATTACTTTCACTGATCAATTGACGACCTCTATAAATACTGTCATTGATATATCTACCTCCCCTTTAAATAATGTCAGGGATATATCTACCTCCCCTGTAAATACTATCCGGGATATATCTACCTACCCTGTAAATACTTTCAATGGCCAATATACTTCACCATTAAATACTTTCATTGCTCTATCTCCTTTTTCTTTAAATCCTGTCGCTGATCTATCTACCTTCTCTTTAAATACTGCCAGTGATATATCTACCACCTCTTTAAATACTGTCACTGATCTATCGACCTCCTCTTTAAATACTGTCAGTGATCTATCTACCTCCTGTTTACATACTGTCAGTGATCTATCTACCTCCTCTTTAAATACTGTCACTGATCTATCTACCTCCTCATTAAATACTGTCAGTGATCTATCTACCTGCTCTTTAAATACTGTCAGTGATCTATCTACCTCCTCTTTAAATACTATCACTGATTTATCTACCTCCTCTTTAAATACTTTCACTGATCTATCTACCTCCTCTTTAAATACTGTCAGTGGTCTATCTACCTCCTCTGCAAATACTGTCAGTGATGTATCTACCTCCTCTTCAAACACTTTCGGCAATCGATCTACCTCCTCTTTAAATACTCTCACTGATCTGTCTACCTCCTCTTCAAATACTTTCGGTGATCTATCTACCTCCTCTTTATATACTGTCAGTGATCTATCTACCTCCTCTTTAAATACTGTCAGTGATCTATCTACCTCCTCTTTGAATACTGTCAGTGATCTATCTACCTGCTCTTTAAATGCTGCCAGTGATCAATCTACCTCCCCTTCAAATACTTTCGTTGATCTATCTACCTCCTCTTTAAATACTGTCAGTGATCTATCTAACTCCTCTTCAAATACTTTCGGTGATCTATCTACCTCCTCTTTAAATACTTTCAGAGATCTATCTACCTCCTGTTTAAATACTGTCAGTAATATATCTACCTCCTCTTTAAATAATGTCAGTGATCTATCTACCTCCTCTTTAAATACTGCCAGTGATATATCTACGTCCTCTTTAAATACTGTCACTGATCTATCGACCTGCTCTTTAAATAGTGTCAGTGATCTATCTACCTCCTGTTTACATACTGTCAGTGATCTATCTACCTCCTCTTTAAATACTGTCACTGATCTATCTACCTCCTCTTTAAATACTGTCAGTGATCTATCTACCTGCTCTTTAAATACTGTCAGTGATCTATCTACCTCCTCTTAAAATACTATCACTGATTTATCTACCTCCTCTTTAATTACTTTCACTGATCTATCTACCTCCTCTTTAAATACTGTCAGTGATCTATCTACCTCCTCTTTAAATACTGTCAGTGAACTATCTACCTCCTCTTCAAATACTTTCGGCAATCGATCTACCTCCTCTTTAAATACTGTCACTGATCTGTCTATCTCCTCTTCAAATACTTTCGGAGATCTATCTACCTCCTCTTTATATACTGTCAGTGATCTATCTACCTCCTCTTTAAATACTGTCAGTGATCAATCTACCTCCTCTTTAAATACTGTCAGTGATCTATCTACCTGCTCTTTAAATACTGCCAGTGAACTATCTACCTCCCCTTTAAATATGTCATTGATCTATCTAAATGCTCTTTAAATACTGTCAGTGATCTATCAACCTGCTCTTTAAATACTGTCAGTGATCTATCTACCTCCACTTTAAATACTGTCACTGATCTATCTACCTCCTCTTCAAATACTTTCAGTGATCTATCTACCTCCTCTTTAAATACTGTCACTGATCTGTCGACCTCCTCTTCAAATACTTTCGGTGATCTATCTATATCCTCTTTAAATACTGTCAGTGATCTATCTACCTCCTCGTTAAATACTGTCAGTGATCTATCTACCTGCTCTTTAAATACTGCCAGTGATCTATCTACCTCCTCTTCAAATACTTTCGTTGATCTATCTACCTGCTCTTTAAATACTGTCAGTGATCTATCTACCTCCTCTTAAAATACTGTCACGGATCTACGTACCAGCTCTTTAAATATGTCAGTGATCTATCTACCTAACTTTAAATACTGTCAGTGATCTATCTACCTCCTCTTTTCATACTGTCAGTTATATATCTACCTCATCTTTATATACTGCCACTGATCTATCTACCTACTCTTTAAAGACTGTCACTGATCTATCTACCACCTCTTTAAATACTTTCACTGATCTATCTACCTCCTCTTTAAATACTGTCACTGATCTATCTACCTGCTCTTTAAATACTTTCACTTATCTATCTACCTCCTCTTTAAATACTTTCACTGATCTATCTACCTCCTCTTTAAATACTGCCACTGATCTATCTACCTCCACTTTAAATACTGTCACTGATCTATCTACCGCCTCTTTAAATACTTTCACTGATCTATCTAACTCCTCTTTAAATAATGTCAGTGATCTATCTACCTCCTCTTTAAAAACTTTCACTGATCGACCGGCTCTTTAAATACTGTCAGTGATCTATCTTCCTGCTCTTCAAATACTTTCGGTGATCTCCATAACTCCTCTTTAAATACTGTCACTGATCTATCTACCTACACTTCAAATACTGTCAGTGATCTATCTAACTCCTCTTCAAATACTTTCGGTGATCTCTCTACCTCCTCTTTATATACTGTCAGTGATCTATCTACCTCCTCTTCAAATACTGTCAGTGATCTATCTACCTCCTCTTTAAATACTTTCACTGATCTAAATACCTCCTCTTTAAATACTGTCACTGATCTATCTACCTCCTCTTTAAATACTGTCAGTGATCTATCTACCTCCTCTTTAATACTGTCAGTGATCTATCTACCTCCGATTTATATACTGTCAGTGATCTAACTACCTCCTTTTTAACAATTTTGTGACCCATCTATCTTTCCTTTAAATACGTTCAATGATCAATATACTTCCCCATTAAAATCCTTTCCTGATCTATCTACTTCCCATGTAAATAGATTGTGATATTTCTAACTATTGAATTACTTTCACTGATCAATTGACCACCTCTATAAATACTGTCATTGATATATCTACCTCCCCTTTAAATAATGTCAGGGATATATCTACCTCCCCTGTAAATACTATCAGGGATATATCTACCTACCCTGTAAATACTTTCAATGGCCAATATACTTCCCCATTAAATAGTTTCATTGCTCTATCTCCTTCCTCTTTAAATACTGTCGCTGATCTATCTACCTTCTCTTTAAATACTGCCAGTGATATATCTACCACCTCTTTAAATACTGTCACTGATCTATCGACCTGCTCTTTAAATACTGTCAGTGATCTATCTACCTCCTGTTTACATACTGTCAGTGATCTATCTACCTCCTCTTTAAATACTGTCACTGATCTATCTACCTCCTCATTAAATACTGTCATTGATCTATCTACCTGCTCTTTAAATACTGTCAGTGATCTATCTACCTCCTCTTTAAATACTGTCACTGATTTATCTACCTCCTCTTTAAATACTTTCACTGATCTATCTACCTCCTCTTTAAATACTGTCAGTGATCTATCTACCTCCTCTTTAAATACTGTCAGTGATCTATCTACCTCCTCTTCAAATACTTTCGGCAATCGATCTACCTCCTCTTTAAATACTCTCACTGATCTGTCTACCTCCTCTTCAAATACTTTCGGTGATCTATCTACCTCCTCTTTATATACTGTCAGTGATCTATCTACCTCCTCTTTAAATACTGTCAGTGATCTATCTACCTCCTCTTTAAATACTGTCAGTGATCTATCAACCTGCTCTTTAAATACTGCCAGTGATCAATCTACCTCACCTTCAAATACTTTCGTTGATCTATCTACCTCCTCTTTAAATACTGTCAGTGATCTATCTAACTCCTCTTCAAATACTTTCGGTGATCTATCTACCTCCTCTTTAAATACTTTCAGAGATCTATCTACCTCCTGTTTAATTACTGTCAGTAATATATCTACCTCCTCTTTAAATAATGTCAGTGATCTATCTACCTCCTCTTTAAATACTGCCAGTGATATATCTACCTCCTCTTTAAATACTATCACTGATCTATCGACCTGCTCTTTAAATAGTGTCAGTGATCTATCTACCTCCTGTTTACATACTGTCAGTGATCTATCTACCTCCTCTTTAAATACTGTCACTGATCTATCTACCTCCTCTTTAAATACTGTCAGTGATCTGTCTACCTGCTCTTTAAATACTGTCAGTGATCTATCTACCTCCTCTTTAAATACTATCACTGATTTATCTACCTCCTCTTTAATTACTTTCACTGATCTATCTACCTCCTCTTTAAATACTGTCAGTGATCTATCTACCTCCTCTTTAAATACTGTCAGTGATCTCTCTACCTCCTCTTTAAATACTTTCGGCAATCGATCTACCTCCTCTTTAAATACTGTCACTGATCTGTCTATCTCCTCTTCAAATACTTTCGGAGATCTATCTATCTCCTCTTTATATACTGTCAGTGATCTATCTACCTCCTCTTTAAATACTGTCAGTGATCAATCTACCTCCTCTTAAAATACTGTCAGTGATCTATCTACCTGCTCTTTAAATACTGCCAGTGAACTATCTACCTCCCCTTTAAATATGTCATTGATCTATCTAAATGCTCTTTAAATACTGTCAGTGATCTATCAACCTGCTCTTTAAATACTGTCAGTGATCTATCTACCTCCACTTTAAATACTGTCACTGATCTATCTACCTCCTCTTCAAATACTTTAAGTGATCTATCTATATCCTCTTTAAATACTGTCAGTGATCTATCTACCTCCTCGTTAAATACTGTCAGTGATCTATCTACCTGCTCTTTAAATATTGCCAGTGATCTATCTACCTCCTCTTCAAATACTTTCGTTGATCTATCTACCTCCTCTTTAAATACTGTCAGTGATCTATCTACCTCCTCTTAAAATTCTGTCACGGATCTACGTACCAGCTCTTTAAATATGTCAGTGATCTATCTACCTAACTTTAAATACTGTCAGTGATCTATCTACCTCCTCTTTAAATACTCTCATTGATATATCTACCTCTCGTTAAATACTGTCACTGATCTATCGACCTGCTCTTTAAATACTGTCAGTGATCTATCTACCTGCTCTTTAAATACTGTCAGTGATCTCTCTACCTCCTCTTTAAATACTCTCACTGATCTGTCTACCTCCTCTTTAAATACTGTCAGTTATCTATCTACCTCATCTTTATATACTGCCACTGATCGATCTACCTCCGATTTCAATACTGTCAGTGATCTATCTACCTCCTTTTTAACAATTTTGTGACCCATCTACCTTTCCTTTAAATACGTTCAATGATCAATATACTTCCCCATTAAAATCCTTTGCTGATCTATCTACTTCCCATGTAAATAGATTGTGATATTTCTACCTCTTGAATTACTTTCACTGATCAATTGACCACCTCTATAAATACTGTCGTTGATATATCTACCTCCCCTTTAAATAATGTCAGGGATATATCTACCTCCCCTTTAAATACTATCAGGGATAGATCTACCTACCCTGTAAATACATTCAATGGCCAATATACTTCCCCATTAAATACTTTCATTGCTCTATCTCCTTCTTCTTTAAATACTTTGTGATCTATCTACCTCCTCTTTAAATACTTTGTGATCTATCTAGCTCCTCCTTAAATACTGTCAGTGATACATCTACCTCCTCTTTAAATAGTCAGCGATCTATCTACCTCATCTTTAAATACTGTCGCTGATCTATCAACCTTCTCTTTAAATACTGCCAGTGATATATCTACCTCCCCTTTAATTACTTTCACTGATCTATCTAACTCCTCTTTAAATACTGTCAGTGATCTATCTACCTCCTCTTTAAATACTGTCAGTGATCTATCTACCTCCTCTTCAAATACTTTCGGCAATCGATCTACCTCCTCTTTAAATACTGTCACTGATCTGTCTATATCCTCTTCAAATACTTTCGGTGATCTATCTACCTCCTCTTTATATACTGTCAGTGATCTATCTACCTCCTCTTTAAATACTGCCAGTGATCTATCTACCTCCTCTTTAAATACTGTCAGTGATCTATCTACCTGTTCTTTATATACTGCCAGTGAACTATCTACCTCCCCTTTAAATATGTCATTGATCTATCTACCTGCTCTTTAAATACTGTCAGTGATCTATCTACCTCCACTTTAAATACTGTCACTGATCTATCTACCTCCTATTCAAATACTTTCAGTGATCTATCTACCTCCTCTTTAAATACTGTCACTGATCTGTGGACCTCCTCTTCAAATACTTTCGGTGATCTATCTATATCCTCTTAAAATACTGTCAGTGATCTATCTACCTCCTCTTTAAATACTGTCAGTGATCTATCTACCTCCTCGTTAAATACTGTCAGTGATCTATCTACCTGCTCTTTAAATACTGCCAGTGATCTATCTACCTCCTCTTCAAATACTTTCGTTGATCTATCTACCTCCTCTTTAAATACTCTCAGTGATCTATCTACCTCCTCTTAAAATACTGTCACGGATCTACGTACCAGCTCTTTAAATATGTCAGTGATCTATCTACCTCCTCTTTAAATACTGTCAGTGATCTATCTACTTCCTCTATAAATATTGTCGCTGATCTATCTACCTCCTCTTTAAATACTCTCATTGATATATCTACCTCTCTTTAAATACTGTCATTGATCTATCGACCTGCTCTTTAAATACTGTCAGTGATCTATCTACCTCCTCTTTTCATACTGTCACTTATCTATCTACCTCCTCTTTAAATACTGTCACTGATCTATCTACCTCCTCTTTAAATACTGTCAGTGATCTATCGACCTGCTCTTTAAATACTGTCAGTGATCTATCTACCTCGTCTTTGAATACTGTCACTGATCTATCTACCTCCACTTTAAATACTTTCACTGATCTATCTACCTCCTCTTTAAATACTGTCAGGGATCTATCTACCTCCTCTTTAAATACAGCCACTGATCTATCTACCTCTTCTTTAAATACTGTCACTGATCTATCTTCCTGCTCTTTAAATACTTCCACTGATCTACCTCCTCTTTATATACTGTCAGTGATCTATCTACGTGCTCTTTAAATACTGTCACAGATCTATCTCCCTGCTCTTTAAATACAGTCAGTGATCTATCTACCTGCTCTTTAAATACAGTCAGTTATCCATCTACCGGCTCTTTAAATACTGTCAGTGAACTACATACCTCCTCTTTAAATATGTCATTGATCTATCTACCTCCTCTTCAAATACTTTCAGTGATCTATCTACCTCCTCTTTAAATACTGTCACTGATCTGTCGACCTCCTCTTCAAATACTTTCGGTGATCTATCTATCTCCTCTTTAAATTCTGTCATTGATCTATCTACCTCCTCTTTAAATACTGTCAGTGATCTATCTACGTCCTCTTTAAATACTGTCGCTGACATATCTACCTCCTCTTTAAATACTGTCAGTGATCTATCGACCTGCTCTTTAAATACTGTCACTGAACTATCTACCTCCTCTTTAAATACTGTCAGTGATCTATCTACCAGCTCTTTAAATACTCTCAGTGATCTATCTACCTCCTCTTTAAATACTGTCACTGATCTATCTACCTCCTCTTTAAATACTTTCACTTATCTATCTACCTCCTCTTTAAATACTTTCACTGATCTATCTACCTCCTCTTTAAATACTGCCACTGATCTATCTACCGCCTGTTTAAATACTGTCACTGATCTATCTACAGCCTCTTTAAATACTGTCAGTGATCTATCTACCTCCGATTTAAATACTGTCAGTGATCTATCTACCTCCTTTTTAACAATTTTGTGACCCATCTATCTTTCCTTTAAATACGTTCAATGATTAATATACTTCCCCATTAAAATCCTTTGCTGATCTATCTACTTCCCATGTATATAGATGGTGATATTTCTACCTCTTGAATTGCTTTCACTGATCAATTGACCACCTCTATAAATACTGTCGTTGATATATCTACCTCCCCTTTAAATAATGTCAGGGATATATCTACCTCCCCTTTAAATACTATCAGGGATATATCTACCTACCCTGTAAATACATTCAATGGCCAATATACTTCCCCATTAAATACTTTCATTGCTCTATCTCCTTCCTCTTTAAATACTTTGTGATCTATCTACCTCCTCTTTAAATACTTTGTGATCTATCTACCTCCTCTTTAAATACATGGTGATCTATCTAGCTCCTCCTTAAATACTGTCAGTGATCCATCTACCTCCTCTTTAAAAAGTCAGCGATCTATCTACCTCGTCTTTAAATACTATCACTGATTTATCTACCTCCTCTTTAAATACTGTCAGTGATCTATCTACCTCCTCTTTAAATACTGTCAGTGATCTATCTACCTCCTCTTCAAATACTTTCGGCAATCGATCTACCTCCTCTTTAAATACTGTCACTGATCTGTCTATATCCTCTTCAAATACTTTCGGTGATCTATCTACCTCCTCTTTATATACTGTCAGTGATCTATCTACCTCCTCTTTAAATACTGTCAGTGATCTATCTACCTCCTCTTTAAATACTGTCAGTGATCTATCTACCTGCTCTTTAAATACTGCCAGTGAACTATCTACCTCCCCTTTAAATATGTCATTGATCTATCTACCTGCTCTTTAAATACTGTCAGTGATCTATCTACCTGCTCTTTAAATACTGTAAGTGATCTATCTACCTCCACTTTAAATACTGTCACTGATCTATCTACCTCCTCTTCAAATACTTTCAGTGATCTATCTACCTCCTCTTTAAATACTGTCACTGATCTATCTACTTCCTCTTTAAATATTGTCGCTGATCTATCTACCTCCTCTTTAAATACTCTGTTTGATATATCTACCTCTCTTTAAATACTGTCACTGATCTATCGACCTGCTCTTTAAATACTGTCAGTGATCTATCTACCTCCTCTTTTCATACTGTCACTTATCTATCTACCTCCTCTTTAAATACTGTCACTGATCTATCTACCTCCTCTTTAAATACTGCCAGTGATCTATCGACCTGCTCTTTAAATACTGTCAGTGATCTAACTACCTCGTCTTTGAATACTGTCACTGATCTATCTACCACCTCTTTAAATACTTTCACTGATCTATCTACCTCCTCTTTAAATACTGTCAGGGATCTATCTACCTCCTCTTTAAATACAGCCACTGATCTATCTACCTCTTCTTTAAATACTGTCACTGATCTATCTTCCGCCTCTTTAAATACTTCCACTGATCTACCTCCTCTTTATATACTGTCAGTGATCTATCTACATGCTCTTTAAATACTGTCACTGATCTATCTTCCTGCTCTTTAAATACAGTCAGTGATCTATCTACCTGCTCTTTAAATACAGTCAGTTATCCATCTACCGGCTCTTTAAATACTGTCAGTGAACTACCTACCTCCTCTTTAAATATGTCATTGATCTATCTACCTCCTCTTCAAATACTTTCAGTGATCTATCTACCTCCTCTTTAAATACTGTCACTGATCTGTCGACCTCCTCTTCAAATACTTTCGGTGATCTATCTATCTCCTCTTTAAATTCTGTCATTGATCTATCTACCTCCTCTTTAAATACTGTCAGTGATCTATCTACGTCCTCTTTAAATACTGTCGCTGACATATCTACCTCCTCTTTAAATACTGTCAGTGATCTATCGACCTGCTCTTTAAATACTGTCAGTGATCTATCTACCTCCTCTTTTCATACTGTCAGTTATCTATCTACCTCATCTTTATATACTGTCACTGATCTATCTACCTCCTCTTTAAATACTGTCAGTGATCTATCTACCAGCTCTTTAAATACTCTCAGTGATCTATCTACCTCCTCTTTAAATACTGTCACTGATCTATCTACCTCCTCTTTAAATACTTTCACTTATCTATCTACCTCTTTAAATACTTTCACTGATCTATCTACCTCCTCTTTAAATACTGCCACTGATCTATCTACCTCCTCTTTAAATACTGTCACTGATCTATCTACCTCCTCTTTAAATACTGTCAGTGATCTATCTACCTCCTCTTTAATACTGTCAGTGATCTATCTACCTCCTTTTTAACAATTTTGTGACCCATCTATCTTTCCTTTAAATACGTTCAATGATCAATATACTTCCCCATTAAAATCCTTTGCTGATCTTTCTACTTCCCATGTAAATAGATTGTGATATTTCTACCTCTTGAATTACTTTCACTGATCAATTGACCAACTCTATGAATACTGTCGTTGATATATCTACCTCCCCTTTAAATAATGTCAGGGATATATCTACCTCCCCTTTAAATACTATCAGGGATATATCTACCTACCCTGTAAATACATTCAATGGCCAATATACTTCCCCATTAAATACTTTCTTTGCTCTATCTCCTTCCTCTTTAAATACTTTGTGATCTATCTACCTCCTCTTTAAATACTTTGTGATCTATCTACCTCCTCTTTAAATACTTCGTGATCTATCTAGCTCCTCCTTAAATACTGTCAGTGATCCATCTACCTCCTCTTTAAAAAGTCAGCGATCTATCTACCTCGTCTTTAAATACTATCACTGATTTATCTACCTCCTCTTTAATTACTTTCACTGATCTATCTACCTCCTCTTTAAATACTGTCAGTGATCTATCTACCTCCTCTTTAAATACTGTCAGTGATCTCTCTACCTCCTCTTCAAATACTTTCGGTGATATATCTACCTCCTCTTTATATACTGTCAGTGATCTATCTACCTCCTCTTTAAATACTGTCAGTGATCTATCTACCTCCTCTTTAAATACTGTCAGTGATCTATCTACCTGCTCTTTAAATACTGCCAGTGAACTATCTACCTCCCCTTTAAATATGTCATTGATCTATCTACCTGCTCTTTAAATACTGTCAGTGATCTATCTACCTGCTCTTTAAATACTGTCAGTGATCTATCTACCTCCACTTTAAATACTGTCACTGATCTATCTACCTCCTCTTCAAATACTTTCAGTGATCTATCTACCTCCTCTTTAAATACTGTCACTGATCTGTCGACCTCCTCTTCAAATACTTTCGGTAATCTATCTATATCCTCTTTAAATACTGTCAGTGATCTATCTACCTCCTCGTTAAATACTGTCAGTGATCTATCTACCTGCTCTTTAAATACTGCCAGTAATCTATCTACCTCCTCTTCAAATACTTTCGTTGAACTATCTACCTAATCTTTAAATACTCTCAGTGATCTATCTACCTCCTCTTAAAATATTGTCACAGATCTACGTACCAGCTCTTTAAATATGTCAGTGATCTATCTACCTCCTCGTTAAATACTGTCAGTGATCTATCTACTTCCTCTTTAAATATTGTCGCTGATCTATCTACCTCCTCTTTAAATACTCTCATTGATATATCTACCTCTCTTTAAATACTGCCACTGATCTATCTACCTCCTCTTTAAATACTGTCAGTGATCTATCTACCTGCTCTTTAAATACTGCCAGTGATCTATCTTATTCCTCTTCAAATACTTTCGGTGATCTATCTACCTCCTCTTTAAATACTTTCAGAGATCTATCTACCTCCTATTTAAATACTGTCAGTAATCTATCTACCTCCTCTTTAAATACTGTCAGTGATCTATCTACCTGCTCTTTAAATACTGTCAGTGATCTATCTACCTCCTCTTTAAATACTATCACTGATTTATCTACCTCCTCTTTAATTACTTTCACTGATCTATCTACCTCCTCTTCAAATGATTTCGGCAATCGAAAAACCTCCTCTTTAAATACTGTCACTGATCTGTCTATCTCCTCTTCAAATACTTTCGGTGATCTATCTACCTCCTCTTTATATACTGTCAGTAATTTATCTACCTCCTCTTTAAATACTGTCAGTGATCTATCTACCTGTTCTTTAAATACTGCCAGTGAACTATCTAACTCCCCTTTAAATATGTCATTGATCTATCTACCTGCTCTTTAAATACTGTCAGTGATCTATCAACCTGCTCTTTAAATACTGTCAGTGATCTATCTACCTCCACTTTAAATACTGTCACTGATCTACCTCCTCTTCAAATACTTTCAGTGATCTATCTACTTCCTCTTTAAATACTGTCACTGATCTGTCGACCTCCTCTTCAAATACTTTCGGTGATCTATCTATATCCTCATTAAATACTGTCAGTGATCTATCTACCTCCTCGTTAAATACTGTCAGTGATCTATCTAACTCCTCTTCAAATACTTTCGGTGATCTATCTACCTCCTCTTTAAATACTTTCAGAGATCTATCTACCTCCTGTTTAATTACTGTCAGTAATATATCTACCTCCTCTTTAAATAATGTCAGTGATCTATCTACCTCCTCTTTAAATACTGCCAGTGATATATCTACCTCCTCTTTAAATACTATCACTGATCTATCGACCTGCTCTTTAAATAGTGTCAGTGATCTATCTACCTCCTGTTTACATACTGTCAGTGATCTATCTACCTCCTCTTTAAATACTGTCACTGATCTATCTACCTCCTCTTTAAATACTGTCAGTGATCTGTCTACCTGCTCTTTAAATACTGTCAGTGATCTATCTACCTCCTCTTTAAATACTATCACTGATTTATCTACCTCCTCTTTAATTACTTTCACTGATCTATCTACCTCCTCTTTAAATACTGTCAGTGATCTATCTACCTCCTCTTTAAATACTGTCAGTGATCTCTCTACCTCCTCTTTAAATACTTTCGGCAATCGATCTACCTCCTCTTTAAATACTGTCACTGATCTGTCTATCTCCTCTTCAAATACTTTCGGAGATCTATCTATCTCCTCTTTATATACTGTCAGTGATCTATCTACCTCCTCTTTAAATACTGTCAGTGATCAATCTACCTCCTCTTAAAATACTGTCAGTGATCTATCTACCTGCTCTTTAAATACTGCCAGTGAACTATCTACCTCCCCTTTAAATATGTCATTGATCTATCTAAATGCTCTTTAAATACTGTCAGTGATCTATCAACCTGCTCTTTAAATACTGTCAGTGATCTATCTACCTCCACTTTAAATACTGTCACTGATCTATCTACCTCCTCTTCAAATACTTTAAGTGATCTATCTATATCCTCTTTAAATACTGTCAGTGATCTATCTACCTCCTCGTTAAATACTGTCAGTGATCTATCTACCTGCTCTTTAAATATTGCCAGTGATCTATCTACCTCCTCTTCAAATACTTTCGTTGATCTATCTACCTCCTCTTTAAATACTGTCAGTGATCTATCTACCTCCTCTTAAAATTCTGTCACGGATCTACGTACCAGCTCTTTAAATATGTCAGTGATCTATCTACCTAACTTTAAATACTGTCAGTGATCTATCTACCTCCTCTTTAAATACTCTCATTGATATATCTACCTCTCGTTAAATACTGTCACTGATCTATCGACCTGCTCTTTAAATACTGTCAGTGATCTATCTACCTTCTCTTTTCATACTGTCAGTTATCTATCTACCTCATCTTTATATACTGCCACTGATCTATCTACCTCCGATTTCAATACTGTCAGTGATCTATCTACCTCCTTTTTAACAATTTTGTGACCCATCTACCTTTCCTTTAAATACGTTCAATGATCAATATACTTCCCCATTAAAATCCTTTGCTGATCTATCTACTTCCCATGTAAATAGATTGTGATATTTCTACCTCTTGAATTACTTTCACTGATCAATTGACCACCTCTATAAATACTGTCGTTGATATATCTACCTCCCCTTTAAATAATGTCAGGGATATATCTACCTCCCCTTTAAATACTATCAGGGATAGATCTACCTACCCTGTAAATACATTCAATGGCCAATATACTTCCCCATTAAATACTTTCATTGCTCTATCTCCTTCTTCTTTAAATACTTTGTGATCTATCTACCTCCTCTTTAAATACTTTGTGATCTATCTAGCTCCTCCTTAAATACTGTCAGTGATACATCTACCTCCTCTTTAAATAGTCAGCGATCTATCTACCTCATCTTTAAATACTGTCGCTGATCTATCAACCTTCTCTTTAAATACTGCCAGTGATATATCTACCTCCCCTTTAATTACTTTCACTGATCTATCTAACTCCTCTTTAAATACTGTCAGTGATCTATCTACCTCCTCTTTAAATACTGTCAGTGATCTATCTACCTCCTCTTCAAATACTTTCGGCAATCGATCTACCTCCTCTTTAAATACTGTCACTGATCTGTCTATATCCTCTTCAAATACTTTCGGTGATCTATCTACCTCCTCTTTATATACTGTCAGTGATCTATCTACCTCCTCTTTAAATACTGCCAGTGATCTATCTACCTCCTCTTTAAATACTGTCAGTGATCTATCTACCTGTTCTTTATATACTGCCAGTGAACTATCTACCTCCCCTTTAAATATGTCATTGATCTATCTACCTGCTCTTTAAATACTGTCAGTGATCTATCTACCTCCACTTTAAATACTGTCACTGATCTATCTACCTCCTATTCAAATACTTTCAGTGATCTATCTACCTCCTCTTTAAATACTGTCACTGATCTGTGGACCTCCTCTTCAAATACTTTCGGTGATCTATCTATATCCTCTTAAAATACTGTCAGTGATCTATCTACCTCCTCTTTAAATACTGTCAGTGATCTATCTACCTCCTCGTTAAATACTGTCAGTGATCTATCTACCTGCTCTTTAAATACTGCCAGTGATCTATCTACCTCCTCTTCAAATACTTTCGTTGATCTATCTACCTCCTCTTTAAATACTCTCAGTGATCTATCTACCTCCTCTTAAAATACTGTCACGGATCTACGTACCAGCTCTTTAAATATGTCAGTGATCTATCTACCTCCTCTTTAAATACTGTCAGTGATCTATCTACTTCCTCTATAAATATTGTCGCTGATCTATCTACCTCCTCTTTAAATACTCTCATTGATATATCTACCTCTCTTTAAATACTGTCACTGATCTATCGACCTGCTCTTTAAATACTGTCAGTGATCTATCTACCTCCTCTTTTCATACTGTCACTTATCTATCTACCTCCTCTTTAAATACTGTCACTGATCTATCTACCTCCTCTTTAAATACTGTCAGTGATCTATCGACCTGCTCTTTAAATACTGTCAGTGATCTATCTACCTCGTCTTTGAATACTGTCACTGATCTATCTACCTCCACTTTAAATACTTTCACTGATCTATCTACCTCCTCTTTAAATACTGTCAGGGATCTATCTACCTCCTCTTTAAATACAGCCACTGATCTATCTACCTCTTCTTTAAATACTGTCACTGATCTATCTTCCTGCTCTTTAAATACTTCCACTGATCTACCTCCTCTTTATATACTGTCAGTGATCTATCTACGTGCTCTTTAAATACTGTCACAGATCTATCTCCCTGCTCTTTAAATACAGTCAGTGATCTATCTACCTGCTCTTTAAATACAGTCAGTTATCCATCTACCGGCTCTTTAAATACTGTCAGTGAACTACATACCTCCTCTTTAAATATGTCATTGATCTATCTACCTCCTCTTCAAATACTTTCAGTGATCTATCTACCTCCTCTTTAAATACTGTCACTGATCTGTCGACCTCCTCTTCAAATACTTTCGGTGATCTATCTATCTCCTCTTTAAATTCTGTCATTGATCTATCTACCTCCTCTTTAAATACTGTCAGTGATCTATCTACGTCCTCTTTAAATACTGTCGCTGACATATCTACCTCCTCTTTAAATACTGTCAGTGATCTATCGACCTGCTCTTTAAATACTGTCACTGATCTATCTACCTCCTCTTTAAATACTGTCAGTGATCTATCTACCAGCTCTTTAAATACTCTCAGTGATCTATCTACCTCCTCTTTAAATACTGTCACTGATCTATCTACCTCCTCTTTAAATACTTTCACTTATCTATCTACCTCCTCTTTAAATACTTTCACTGATCTATCTACCTCCTCTTTAAATACTGCCACTGATCTATCTACCGCCTGTTTAAATACTGTCACTGATCTATCTACAGCCTCTTTAAATACTGTCAGTGATCTATCTACCTCCGATTTAAATACTGTCAGTGATCTATCTACCTCCTTTTTAACAATTTTGTGACCCATCTATCTTTCCTTTAAATACGTTCAATGATTAATATACTTCCCCATTAAAATCCTTTGCTGATCTATCTACTTCCCATGTATATAGATGGTGATATTTCTACCTCTTGAATTGCTTTCACTGATCAATTGACCACCTCTATAAATACTGTCGTTGATATATCTACCTCCCCTTTAAATAATGTCAGGGATATATCTACCTCCCCTTTAAATACTATCAGGGATATATCTACCTACCCTGTAAATACATTCAATGGCCAATATACTTCCCCATTAAATACTTTCATTGCTCTATCTCCTTCCTCTTTAAATACTTTGTGATCTATCTACCTCCTCTTTAAATACTTTGTGATCTATCTACCTCCTCTTTAAATACATGGTGATCTATCTAGCTCCTCCTTAAATACTGTCAGTGATCCATCTACCTCCTCTTTAAAAAGTCAGCGATCTATCTACCTCGTCTTTAAATACTATCACTGATTTATCTACCTCCTCTTTAAATACTGTCAGTGATCTATCTACCTCCTCTTTAAATACTGTCAGTGATCTATCTACCTCCTCTTCAAATACTTTCGGCAATCGATCTACCTCCTCTTTAAATACTGTCACTGATCTGTCTATATCCTCTTCAAATACTTTCGGTGATCTATCTACCTCCTCTTTATATACTGTCAGTGATCTATCTACCTCCTCTTTAAATACTGTCAGTGATCTATCTACCTCCTCTTTAAATACTGTCAGTGATCTATCTACCTGCTCTTTAAATACTGCCAGTGAACTATCTACCTCCCCTTTAAATATGTCATTGATCTATCTACCTGCTCTTTAAATACTGTCAGTGATCTATCTACCTGCTCTTTAAATACTGTAAGTGATCTATCTACCTCCACTTTAAATACTGTCACTGATCTATCTACCTCCTCTTCAAATACTTTCAGTGATCTATCTACCTCCTCTTTAAATACTGTCACTGATCTATCTACTTCCTCTTTAAATATTGTCGCTGATCTATCTACCTCCTCTTTAAATACTCTGTTTGATATATCTACCTCTCTTTAAATACTGTCACTGATCTATCGACCTGCTCTTTAAATACTGTCAGTGATCTATCTACCTCCTCTTTTCATACTGTCACTTATCTATCTACCTCCTCTTTAAATACTGTCACTGATCTATCTACCTCCTCTTTAAATACTGCCAGTGATCTATCGACCTGCTCTTTAAATACTGTCAGTGATCTATCTACCTCGTCTTTGAATACTGTCACTGATCTATCTACCACCTCTTTAAATACTTTCACTGATCTATCTACCTCCTCTTTAAATACTGTCAGGGATCTATCTACCTCCTCTTTAAATACAGCCACTGATCTATCTACCTCTTCTTTAAATACTGTCACTGATCTATCTTCCGCCTCTTTAAATACTTCCACTGATCTACCTCCTCTTTATATACTGTCAGTGATCTATCTACATGCTCTTTAAATACTGTCACTGATCTATCTTCCTGCTCTTTAAATACAGTCAGTGATCTATCTACCTGCTCTTTAAATACAGTCAGTTATCCATCTACCGGCTCTTTAAATACTGTCAGTGAACTACCTACCTCCTCTTTAAATATGTCATTGATCTATCTACCTCCTCTTCAAATACTTTCAGTGATCTATCTACCTCCTCTTTAAATACTGTCACTGATCTGTCGACCTCCTCTTCAAATACTTTCGGTGATCTATCTATCTCCTCTTTAAATTCTGTCATTGATCTATCTACCTCCTCTTTAAATACTGTCAGTGATCTATCTACGTCCTCTTTAAATACTGTCGCTGACATATCTACCTCCTCTTTAAATACTGTCAGTGATCTATCGACCTGCTCTTTAAATACTGTCAGTGATCTATCTACCTCCTCTTTTCATACTGTCAGTTATCTATCTACCTCATCTTTATATACTGTCACTGATCTATCTACCTCCTCTTTAAATACTGTCAGTGATCTATCTACCAGCTCTTTAAATACTCTCAGTGATCTATCTACCTCCTCTTTAAATACTGTCACTGATCTATCTACCTCCTCTTTAAATACTTTCACTTATCTATCTACCTCTTTAAATACTTTCACTGATCTATCTACCTCCTCTTTAAATACTGCCACTGATCTATCTACCTCCTCTTTAAATACTGTCACTGATCTATCTACCTCCTCTTTAAATACTGTCAGTGATCTATCTACCTCCTCTTTAATACTGTCAGTGATCTATCTACCTCCTTTTTAACAATTTTGTGACCCATCTATCTTTCCTTTAAATACGTTCAATGATCAATATACTTCCCCATTAAAATCCTTTGCTGATCTTTCTACTTCCCATGTAAATAGATTGTGATATTTCTACCTCTTGAATTACTTTCACTGATCAATTGACCACCTCTATGAATACTGTCGTTGATATATCTACCTCCCCTTTAAATAATGTCAGGGATATATCTACCTCCCCTTTAAATACTATCAGGGATATATCTACCTACCCTGTAAATACATTCAATGGCCAATATACTTCCCCATTAAATACTTTCTTTGCTCTATCTCCTTCCTCTTTAAATACTTTGTGATCTATCTACCTCCTCTTTAAATACTTTGTGATCTATCTACCTCCTCTTTAAATACTTCGTGATCTATCTAGCTCCTCCTTAAATACTGTCAGTGATCCATCTACCTCCTCTTTAAAAAGTCAGCGATCTATCTACCTCGTCTTTAAATACTATCACTGATTTATCTACCTCCTCTTTAATTACTTTCACTGATCTATCTACCTCCTCTTTAAATACTGTCAGTGATCTATCTACCTCCTCTTTAAATACTGTCAGTGATCTCTCTACCTCCTCTTCAAATACTTTCGGTGATATATCTACCTCCTCTTTATATACTGTCAGTGATCTATCTACCTCCTCTTTAAATACTGTCAGTGATCTATCTACCTCCTCTTTAAATACTGTCAGTGATCTATCTACCTGCTCTTTAAATACTGCCAGTGAACTATCTACCTCCCCTTTAAATATGTCATTGATCTATCTACCTGCTCTTTAAATACTGTCAGTGATCTATCTACCTGCTCTTTAAATACTGTCAGTGATCTATCTACCTCCACTTTAAATACTGTCACTGATCTATCTACCTCCTCTTCAAATACTTTCAGTGATCTATCTACCTCCTCTTTAAATACTGTCACTGATCTGTCGACCTCCTCTTCAAATACTTTCGGTGATCTATCTATATCCTCTTTAAATACTGTCAGTGATCTATCTACCTCCTCGTTAAATACTGTCAGTGATCTATCTACCTGCTCTTTAAATACTGCCAGTAATCTATCTACCTCCTCTTCAAATACTTTCGTTGAACTATCTACCTAATCTTTAAATACTCTCAGTGATCTATCTACCTCCTCTTAAAATATTGTCACAGATCTACGTACCAGCTCTTTAAATATGTCAGTGATCTATCTACCTCCTCGTTAAATACTGTCAGTGATCTATCTACTTCCTCTTTAAATATTGTCGCTGATCTATCTACCTCCTCTTTAAATACTCTCATTGATATATCTACCTCTCTTTAAATACTGCCACTGATCTATCTACCTCCTCTTTAAATACTGTCAGTGATCTATCTACCTGCTCTTTAAATACTGCCAGTGATCTATCTTATTCCTCTTCAAATACTTTCGGTGATCTATCTACCTCCTCTTTAAATACTTTCAGAGATCTATCTACCTCCTATTTAAATACTGTCAGTAATCTATCTACCTCCTCTTTAAATACTGTCAGTGATCTATCTACCTGCTCTTTAAATACTGTCAGTGATCTATCTACCTCCTCTTTAAATACTATCACTGATTTATCTACCTCCTCTTTAATTACTTTCACTGATCTATCTACCTCCTCTTCAAATGATTTCGGCAATCGAAAAACCTCCTCTTTAAATACTGTCACTGATCTGTCTATCTCCTCTTCAAATACTTTCGGTGATCTATCTACCTCCTCTTTATATACTGTCAGTAATTTATCTACCTCCTCTTTAAATACTGTCAGTGATCTATCTACCTCCTCTTTAAATACTGTCAGTGATCTATCTACCTGTTCTTTAAATACTGCCAGTGAACTATCTAACTCCCCTTTAAATATGTCATTGATCTATCTACCTGCTCTTTAAATACTGTCAGTGATCTATCAACCTGCTCTTTAAATACTGTCAGTGATCTATCTACCTCCACTTTAAATACTGTCACTGATCTACCTCCTCTTCAAATACTTTCAGTGATCTATCTACTTCCTCTTTAAATACTGTCACTGATCTGTCGACCTCCTCTTCAAATACTTTCGGTGATCTATCTATATCCTCATTAAATACTGTCAGTGATCTATCTACCTCCTCGTTAAATACTGTCAGTGATCTATCTACCTCCTCTTTAAATACTGCCAGTGATCTATCTACCTCCTCTTCAAATACTTTCGTTGATCTATCTACCTCCTCTTTAAATACTGTCAGTGATCTATCTACCTCCTCTTAAAATACTGTCACGGATCTACGTACCAGCTCTTTAAATATGTCAGTGATCTATCTACCTCCTCTTTAAATACTGTCAGTGATCTATCTACTTCCTCTTTAAATATTGTCGCTGATCTATCTACCTCCTCTTTAAATACTCTCATTGATATATCTACCTCTCTTTAAATACTGTCACTGATCTATCGACCTGCTCTTTAAATACTGTCAGTGATCTATCTACTTCCTCTTTTCATACTGTCACTTTTCTATCTACCTCATCTTTAAATACTGTCACTGATCTATCTACCTCCTCTTTAAATACTGTCAGTGATCTATCGACCTGCTCTTTAAATACTCTCAGTGATCTATCTACCTCGTCTTTGAATACTGTCACTGATCTATCTACCTCCTCTTTAAATACTTTCACTGATCTATCTACCTCCTCTTTAAATACTGTCAGGGATCTATCTACCTCCTCTTTAAATACAGCCACTGATCTATCTACCTCTTCTTTAAATACTGTCACTGATCTATCTTCCGCCTCTTTAAATACTTTCACTGATCTACCTCCTCTTTATATACTGTCAGTGATCTATCTACGTGCTCTTTAAATACTGTCACTGATCTATCACCCTGTTCTTTAAATACAGTCAGTGATCTATCTACCTGCTTTTAAATACAGTCAGTTATCCATCTACCGGCTCTTTAAATACTGTCGGTGAACTCACTACCTCCTCTTGAAATATGTCAGTGATCTATCTACCTCCTCTTCAAATACTTTCAGTGAGCTATCTACCTCCTCTTTAAATACTGTCACTGTTCTGTCGACCTCCTCTTCAAATACTTTCGGTGATCTATCTATCTCCTCTTTAAGTTCTGTCAGTGATCTATCTACCTCCTCTTTAAATACTGTCAGTGATCTATATACGTCCTCTTTAAATACTGTCGCTGACATATCTACCTCCTCTTTAAATACTGTCACTGATCTATCGAACTGCTCTTTAAATACTGTCACTGATCTATCGACATGCTCTTTAAATACTGTCAGTGATCTATCTACCTCCTCTTTTCATACTGTCAGTTATCTATATACCTCATCTTTATATACTGTCACTGATCTATCTACCTCCTCTTTAAATACTGTCAGTGATCTATCTACCTGCTCTTTAAATACTCTCAGTGATCTATCTACCTCCTCTTTAAATACTGTCACTGATCTATCTACCTCCTCTTTAAATACTGTCACTGATCTATCTACCTGCTCTTTAAATACTTTCACTGATCTATCTACCTCCTCTTTAAATACTTTCACTGATCTATCTACCTCCTCTTTAAATACTGCCACTGATCTATCTACCTCCACTTTAAATACTGTCACTGATCTATCTACCGCCTCTTTAAATACTTTCACTGATCTACCGGCTCTTTAAATACTGTCAGTGATCTATCTTCTTGCTCTTCAAATACTTTCGGTGAACTCCCTAACTCCTCTTTAAATACTGTCACTGATCTATCTACCTCCACTTTAAATACTGTCAGTGATCTATCTAACTCCTCTTCAAATACTTTCGGTGATCTCTCTACCTCCTCTTTATATACTGTCAGTGATCTATCTACCTCCTCTTCAAATATTGTCAGTGATCTATCTACCTCCTCTTTAAATACTTTCACTGATCTAAATACCTCCTCTTTAAATACTGTCACTGATTCTTCTACCTCCTCTTTAAATACTGTCAGTGATCTATCTACCTCCTCTTTAATACTGTCAGTGATCTATCTACCTCCGATTTAAATACTGTCAGTGATCTAACTACCTCCTTTTTAACAATTTTGTGACCCATCTACCTTTCCTTTAAATACGTTCAATGATCAATATACTTCCCCATTAAAATCCTTTGCTGATCTATCTACTTCCCATGTAAATAGATTGTGATATTTCTACCTATTGAATTACTTTCACTGATCAATTGACCACCTCTATAAATACTGTCATTGATATATGTACCTCCCCTTTAAATAATGTCAGGGATATATCTACCTCCCCTTTAAATACTATCAGGGATATATCTACCTACCCTGTAAATACTTTCAATTGACAATATACTTCCCCATTAAATACTTTCATTGCTCTATCTCCTTCCTCTTCAAATACTGTCGCTGATCTATCTACCTTCTCTTTAAATACTGCCAGTGATATATCTACCTCCTCTTTAAATACTGTCACTGATCTATCGACCTCCTCTTTAAATACTGTCAGTGATCTATCTACCTCCTGTTTACATACTGTCAGTGATCTATCTACCTCCTCTTTAAATACTGTCACTGATCTATCTACATCCTCATTAAATACTGTCAGTGATCTATCTACCTGCTCTTTAACTATTGTCAGTGATCTATCTACCTCCTCTTTAAATACTATCACTGATTAATCTACCTCCTCTTTAAATACTTTCACTGATCTATCTACCTCCTCTTTAAATACTGTCAGTGATCTATCTACCTCCTCTTTAAGTACTGTCAGTGATCTATCTATCTCCTCTTCAAATACTTTCGGCAATCGATCTACCTCCTCTTTAAATACTGTCACTGATCTGTCTACCTCCTCTTCAAATACTTTCGTTGATCTATCTACCTCCTCTTTAAATAATGTCAGTGATCTATCTAACTTCTCTTCAAATACTTTCGGTGATCTATCTACCTCCTCTTTAAATACTTTCAGAGATCTATCTACCTCCTGTTTAAATACTGTCAGTAATATATCTACCTCCTCTTTAAATAATGTCAGTGATCTATCTACCTCCTCTTTAAATACTGTCATTGATCTAACTACCTCCTCTTCAAATACTTTCAGTGATCTATCTATCTCCTCTTTAAATACTGTCACTGATCTGTCGACCTCCTCTTCAAATACTTTCGGTGATCTATCTATCTCCTCTTTAAATTCTGTCAGTGATCGATCTACCCCCTCTTTAAAAACTGCCAGTGATCTATCCACCTCCTCTTCAAATACTTTCGTTGATCTATCTACCTCCTCTTTAAATACTTTCAGAGATCTATCTACCTCCTGTTTAAATACTGTCAGTAATCTATCTACCTCCTCTTTAAATAGTGTCAGTGATCTATCTACCTCCTCTTCAAATACTGTCATTGATCTATCTACCTCCTCTTCAAAAACTTTCAGTGATCTATCTACCTCCTCTTTAAATACTGTCACTGATCTGTCGACCTCCTCTTCAAATACTTTCGGTGATCTATCTATTTCCTCTTTGAATTCTGGCAGTGATCTATCTACCCCCTCTTTAAAAACTGTCAGTGATCTATCTACCTGCTCTTTAAATACTGCCAGTGATCTATCCACCTCCTCTTCAAATACTTTCGTTGATCTATCTACCTCCTCTTTAAATACTGTCTGTGATCCATCTACATCCTCTTTAAATACTGTCAGTGATCTATCTACTTCCTCTTTAAATACTGTCGCTGAGCTATTTACCTCCTCTTTAAATACTCTCAGTGATATATCTACCTCCTCTTTAAATACTGTCACTGATCTATCGACCTGCTCTTTAAATACTGTCAGTGATCTATCTACCTCCTCTTTTCATACTGTCAGTTATCTATCTACCTCCTCTTTATATACTGTCACTGATCTATCTACCTCCTCTTTAAATACTGTCACTCTTCTATCTACCGCCTCGTTAAATACTTTCACTGATCTATCTAACTCCTCTTTAAATAATGTCAGTGATCTATCTACCTCCTCTTTAAATACTTTCACTGATCTACCGCCTCTTTAAGTACTGTCAGTGATCTATCTACCTCCTCTTCAAATACTGTCAGTGATCTATCTACCTCCTCTTTAAATACTTTCACTAATCTAAATACCTCCTCTTTAAATACTGTCACTGATCTATCTACCTCCTCTTTAAATACTGTCAGTGATCTATCTACCTCCTCTTTAATACTGTCAGTGATCTATCTACCTCCGATTTAAATACTGTCAGTGATCTATCTACCTCCTTTTTAACAATTTTGTGACCCATCTACCTTTCCTTTAAATACGTTCAATGATCAATATACTTCCTCATTAAAATCCTTTGCTGATCTACCTTCTTCCCATGTAAATAGATTGTGATATTTCTACCTCTTGAATTACTTTCACTGATCAATTGACCACCTCTATAAATACTGTCGTTGATATATCTACCTCCCCTTTAAATAATGTCAGGGATATATCTACCTCCCCTTTAAATACTATCAGGGATAGATCTACCTACCCTGTAAATACATTCAATGGCCAATATACTTCCCCATTAAATACTTTCATTGCTCTATCTCCTTCCTCTTTAAATAATTTGTGATCTATCTACCTCCTCTTTAAATACTTTTTGATCTATCTAGCTCCTCCTTAAATACGGTCAGTGATCCACCTACCTCCTCTTTAAATAGTCAGCGATCTATCTACCTGCTCTTCAAATACTGTCAGTGATCTATCTACCTCCTCTTTAAATACTATCACTGATTTATCTACCTCCTCTTTAATTACTTTCACTGATCTATCTACCTCATCTTTAAATACTGTCAGTGATCTATCTTCCTCCTCTTTAAATACTGTCAGTGTCTATATACCTCCTCTTCAAATACTTTCGGCAATCGATCTACCTCCTCTTTAAATACTGTCACTGATCTCTCTATCTCCTCTTCAAATAATTTCGATGATCTATCTACCTCCTCTTTATATACTGTCACTGATCTATCTACCTCCTCTTTAAATACTGTCAGTGATCTATCTACCTCCTCTTTAAATACTGTCAGTGATCTATCTACCTGCTCTTTAAATACTGCCAGTGATCTATCTTATTCCTCTTCAAATACTTTCGGTGATCTATCTACCTCCTCTTTAAATACTTTCAGAGATCTATCTACCTCCTGTTTAAATACTGTCAGTAATCTATCTACCTCCTCTTTAAATAGAGTCAGTGATCTATCTACCTCCTCTTCAAATACTGTCAGTGATCTATCTACCTCCTCTTCAAAAACTTTCAGTGATCTATCTACCTCCTCTTTAAATACTGTCACTGATCTGTCGACCTCCTCTTCAAATACTTTCGGTGATCTATCTATCTCCTCTTTGAATTCTGGCAGTGATCTATCTACCCCCTCTTTAAAAACTGTCACTGATCTACCTACCTGCTCTTTAAATACTGCCAGTGATCTATCCACCTCCTCTTCAAATACTTTCGTTGATCTATCTACCTCCTCTTTAAATACTGTCTGTGATCCATCTACCTCCTCTTTAAATACTGTCAGTGATCTATCTACTTCCTCTTTAAATACTGTCGCTGAGCTATTTACCTCCTCTTTAAATACTCTCAGTGATATATCTACCTCCTCTTTAAATACTGTCACTGATCTATCGACCTGCTCTTTAAATACTGTCAGTGATCTATCTACCATCTCTTTTCATACTGTCAGTTATCTATCTACCTCCTCTTTATATACTGTCACTGATCTATCTACCTCCTCTTTAAATACTGTCACTGATCTATCTATCTCATCTTTAAATACTTTCACTGATCTATCTACCTCCTCTTTAAATACTGTCAGTGATCTATCTACCTCCTCTTTAAATACTGCCACTGATCTATCTACCTCTTCTTTAAGTTCTGTCACTGATCTATCTTCCGCCTCTTTAAATACTTTCACTGATCTACATACCTCCTCTTTAAATACTGTCAGTGATCTATCTACCTCCTCTTTAAATACTGTCACTGATCTGTCTACCTCCTCTTTAAATACTTTCACTGATCGATCTACCTCCTCTTTAAATACTTTCACTGATCTATCTACCTCCTCTTTAAATACTGCCACTGATCTATCTACCTCCTCTTTAAATACTGTCACTGATCTATCTACCGCCTCTTTAAATACTTTCACTGATCTATCTAACTCCTCTTTAAATAATGTCAGTGATCTATCTACCTCCTCTTTAAGTACTTTCACTGATCTACCGCCTCTTTAAATACTGTCAGTTATCTATCTTCCTGCTCTTCAAATACTTTCGGTGATCTCTCTAACTCCTCTTTAAATACTGTCACTGATCTATCTACCTCCACTTTAAATACTGTCAGTGATCTTTCTACCTCCTCTTCAAACACTTTCGGTGATCTCTCTACCTCCTCTTTAAATACTGTCAGTGATCTATCTACCTCCTCTTCAAATACTGTCAGTGATCTAACTACCTCCTCTTTAAGTACTGTCACTGATCTATCTACCTCCTCTTTAAATACTGTCAGTGATCCATCTACCTCCTCTTTAATACTGTCAGTGATCTAACTACCTCCGATTTGAATACTGTCAGTGATCTATCTACCTCCTTTATAACAATTTTGTTACCCATCTACCTATGCTTTAAATACGTTCAATGATTCATATACTTCCCCATTAAAATCTTTTGCTGATCTATCTACTTCCCAAGTAAATAGATTGTGATTTTTCAACCTCTTGAATTACTTTCACTGATCAATTGACCACCTCTATAAATACTGTCATTGATATATCTACCTCCCCATTAAATAATGTCAGGGATATATCTACCTCCCCTTTAAATACTATCTGGGATATATCTACCTCCCCTGTAAATACTTTCAATGGCCTATATACTTGCTCATTAAATACTTTCATTGCTCTATCTCCTTCCTCTTTAAATACTTTGTGATCTATCTATCTCCTCTTTAAATACTTTCAGAGATCTATCTACCTCCTGTTTAAATACTGTCAGTAATATATCTACCTCCTCTTTAAATAATGTCAGTGATCTATCTACCTCCTCTTTAAATACTGTCAGTGATCTATCTACCTCCGATTTAAATACTGTCAGTGATCTAACTACCTCCTTTTTAACAATTTTGTGACCCATCTACCTTTCCTTTAAATACGTTCAATGATCAATATACTTCCAATTAAAATCCTTTGCTGATCTATCTACTTCCCATGTAAATAGATTGTGATATTTCTACCTATTGAATTACTTTCACTGATCAATTGACGACCTCTATAAATACTGTCATTGATATATCTACCTCCCCTTTAAATAATGTCAGGGATATATCTACCTCCCCTGTAAATACTATCCGGGATATATCTACCTACCCTGTAAATACTTTCAATGGCCAATATACTTCACCATTAAATACTTTCATTGCTCTATCTCCTTTTTCTTTAAATCCTGTCGCTGATCTATCTACCTTCTCTTTAAATACTGCCAGTGATATATCTACCACCTCTTTAAATACTGTCACTGATCTATCGACCTCCTCTTTAAATACTGTCAGTGATCTATCTACCTCCTGTTTACATACTGTCAGTGATCTATCTACCTCCTCTTTAAATACTGTCACTGATCTATCTACCTCCTCATTAAATACTGTCAGTGATCTATCTACCTGCTCTTTAAATACTGTCAGTGATCTATCTACCTCCTCTTTAAATACTATCACTGATTTATCTACCTCCTCTTTAAATACTTTCACTGATCTATCTACCTCCTCTTTAAATACTGTCAGTGATCTATCTACCTCCTCTGCAAATACTGTCAGTGATGTATCTACCTCCTCTTCAAACACTTTCGGCAATCGATCTACCTCCTCTTTAAATACTCTCACTGATTTGTCTACCTCCTCTTCAAATACTTTCGGTGATCTATCTACCTCCTCTTTATATACTGTCAGTGATCTATCTACCTCCTCTGCAAATACTGTCAGTGATGTATCTACCTCCTCTTCAAACACTTTCGGCAATCGATCTACCTCCTCTTTAAATACTCTCACTGATTTGTCTACCTCCTCTTCAAATACTTTCGGTGATCTATCTACCTCCTCTTTATATACTGTCAGTGATCTATCTACCTCCTCTTTAAATACTGTCAGTGATCTATCTACCTCCTCTTTGAATACTGTCAGTGATCTATCTACCTGCTCTTTAAATGCTGCCAGTGATCAATCTACCTCCCCTTCAAATACTTTCGTTGATCTATCTACCTCCTCTTTAAATACTGTCAGTGATCTATCTAACTCCTCTTCAAATACTTTCGGTGATCTATCTACCTCCTCTTTAAATACTTTCAGAGATCTATCTACCTCCTGTTTAAATACTGTCAGTAATATATCTACCTCCTCTTTAAATAATGTCAGTGATCTATCTACCTCCTCTTTAAATACTGCCAGTGATATATCTACGTCCTCTTTAAATACTGTCACTGATCTATCGACCTGCTCTTTAAATAGTGTCAGTGATCTATCTACCTCCTGTTTACATACTGTCAGTGATCTATCTACCTCCTCTTTAAATACTGTCACTGATCTATCTACCTCCTCTTTAAATACTGTCAGTGATCTATCTACCTGCTCTTTAAATACTGTCAGTGATCTATCTACCTCCTCTTAAAATACTATCACTGATTTATCTACCTCCTCTTTAATTACTTTCACTGATCTATCTACCTCCTCTTTAAATACTGTCAGTGATCTATCTACCTCCTCTTTAAATACTGTCAGTGAACTATCTACCTCCTCTTCAAATACTTTCGGCAATCGATCTACCTCCTCTTTAAATACTGTCACTGATCTGTCTATCTCCTCTTCAAATACTTTCGGAGATCTATCTACCTCCTCTTTATATACTGTCAGTGATCTATCTACCTCCTCTTTAAATACTGTCAGTGATCAATCTACCTCCTCTTTAAATACTGTCAGTGATCTATCTACCTGCTCTTTAAATACTGCCAGTGAACTATCTACCTCCCCTTTAAATATGTCATTGATCTATCTAAATGCTCTTTAAATACTGTCAGTGATCTATCAACCTGCTCTTTAAATACTGTCAGTGATCTATCTACCTCCACTTTAAATACTGTCACTGATCTATCTACCTCCTCTTCAAATACTTTCAGTGATCAATCTACCTCCTCTTTAAATACTGTCACTGATCTGTCGACCTCCTCTTCAAATACTTTCGGTGATCTATCTATATCCTCTTTAAATACTGTCAGTGATCTATCTACCTCCTCGTTAAATACTGTCAGTGATCTATCTACCTGCTCTTTAAATACTGCCAGTAATCTATCTACCTCCTCTTCAAATACTTTCGTTGAACTATCTACCTAATCTTTAAATACTCTCAGTGATCTATCTACCTCCTCTTAAAATATTGTCACAGATCTACGTACCAGCTCTTTAAATATGTCAGTGATCTATCTACCTCCTCGTTAAATACTGTCAGTGATCTATCTACTTCCTCTTTAAATATTGTCGCTGATCTATCTACCTCCTCTTTAAATACTCTCATTGATATATCTACCTCTCTTTAAATACTGCCACTGATCTATCTACCTCCTCTTTAAATACTGTCAGTGATCTATCTACCTGCTCTTTAAATACTGCCAGTGATCTATCTTATTCCTCTTCAAATACTTTCGGTGATCTATCTACCTCCTCTTTAAATACTTTCAGAGATCTATCTACCTCCTATTTAAATACTGTCAGTAATCTATCTACCTCCTCTTTAAATACTGTCAGTGATCTATCTACCTGCTCTTTAAATACTGTCAGTGATCTATCTACCTCCTCTTTAAATACTATCACTGATTTATCTACCTCCTCTTTAATTACTTTCACTGATCTATCTACCTCCTCTTCAAATGATTTCGGCAATCGAAAAACCTCCTCTTTAAATACTGTCACTGATCTGTCTATCTCCTCTTCAAATACTTTCGGTGATCTATCTACCTCCTCTTTATATACTGTCAGTAATTTATCTACCTCCTCTTTAAATACTGTCAGTGATCTATCTACCTCCTCTTTAAATACTGTCAGTGATCTATCTACCTGTTCTTTAAATACTGCCAGTGAACTATCTAACTCCCCTTTAAATATGTCATTGATCTATCTACCTGCTCTTTAAATACTGTCAGTGATCTATCAACCTGCTCTTTAAATACTGTCAGTGATCTATCTACCTCCACTTTAAATACTGTCACTGATCTACCTCCTCTTCAAATACTTTCAGTGATCTATCTACTTCCTCTTTAAATACTGTCACTGATCTGTCGACCTCCTCTTCAAATACTTTCGGTGATCTATCTATATCCTCATTAAATACTGTCAGTGATCTATCTACCTCCTCGTTAAATACTGTCAGAGATCTATCTACCTCCTCTTTAAATACTGCCAGTGATCTATCTACCTCCTCTTCAAATACTTTCGTTGATCTATCTACCTCCTCTTTAAATACTGTCAGTGATCTATCTACCTCCTCTTAAAATACTGTCACGGATCTACGTACCAGCTCTTTAAATATGTCAGTGATCTATCTACCTCCTCTTTAAATACTGTCAGTGATCTATCTACTTCCTCTTTAAATATTGTCGCTGATCTATCTACCTCCTCTTTAAATACTCTCATTGATATATCTACCTCTCTTTAAATACTGTCACTGATCTATCGACCTGCTCTTTAAATACTGTCAGTGATCTATCTACTTCCTCTTTTCATACTGTCACTTTTCTATCTACCTCATCTTTAAATACTGTCACTGATCTATCTACCTCCTCTTTAAATACTGTCAGTGATCTATCGACCTGCTCTTTAAATACTCTCAGTGATCTATCTACCTCGTCTTTGAATACTGTCACTGATCTATCTACCTCCTCTTTAAATACTTTCACTGATCTATCTACCTCCTCTTTAAATACTGTCAGGGATCTATCTACCTCCTCTTTAAATACAGCCACTGATCTATCTACCTCTTCTTTAAATACTGTCACTGATCTATCTTCCGCCTCTTTAAATACTTTCACTGATCTACCTCCTCTTTATATACTGTCAGTGATCTATCTACGTGCTCTTTAAATACTGTCACTGATCTATCACCCTGTTCTTTAAATACAGTCAGTGATCTATCTACCTGCTTTTAAATACAGTCAGTTATCCATCTACCGGCTCTTTAAATACTGTCGGTGAACTCACTACCTCCTCTTGAAATATGTCAGTGATCTATCTACCTCCTCTTCAAATACTTTCAGTGAGCTATCTACCTCCTCTTTAAATACTGTCACTGTTCTGTCGACCTCCTCTTCAAATACTTTCGGTGATCTATCTATCTCCTCTTTAAGTTCTGTCAGTGATCTATCTACCTCCTCTTTAAATACTGTCAGTGATCTATATACGTCCTCTTTAAATACTGTCGCTGACATATCTACCTCCTCTTTAAATACTGTCACTGATCTATCGAACTGCTCTTTAAATACTGTCACTGATCTATCGACATGCTCTTTAAATACTGTCAGTGATCTATCTACCTCCTCTTTTCATACTGTCAGTTATCTATATACCTCATCTTTATATACTGTCACTGATCTATCTACCTCCTCTTTAAATACTGTCAGTGATCTATCTACCTGCTCTTTAAATACTCTCAGTGATCTATCTACCTCCTCTTTAAATACTGTCACTGATCTATCTACCTCCTCTTTAAATACTGTCACTGATCTATCTACCTGCTCTTTAAATACTTTCACTGATCTATCTACCTCCTCTTTAAATACTTTCACTGATCTATCTACCTCCTCTTTAAATACTGCCACTGATCTATCTACCTCCACTTTAAATACTGTCACTGATCTATCTACCGCCTCTTTAAATACTTTCACTGATCTACCGGCTCTTTAAATACTGTCAGTGATCTATCTTCTTGCTCTTCAAATACTTTCGGTGAACTCCCTAACTCCTCTTTAAATACTGTCACTGATCTATCTACCTCCACTTTAAATACTGTCAGTGATCTATCTAACTCCTCTTCAAATACTTTCGGTGATCTCTCTACCTCCTCTTTATATACTGTCAGTGATCTATCTACCTCCTCTTCAAATATTGTCAGTGATCTATCTACCTCCTCTTTAAATACTTTCACTGATCTAAATACCTCCTCTTTAAATACTGTCACTGATTCTTCTACCTCCTCTTTAAATACTGTCAGTGATCTATCTACCTCCTCTTTAATACTGTCAGTGATCTATCTACCTCCGATTTAAATACTGTCAGTGATCTAACTACCTCCTTTTTAACAATTTTGTGACCCATCTACCTTTCCTTTAAATACGTTCAATGATCAATATACTTCCCCATTAAAATCCTTTGCTGATCTATCTACTTCCCATGTAAATAGATTGTGATATTTCTACCTATTGAATTACTTTCACTGATCAATTGACCACCTCTATAAATACTGTCATTGATATATGTACCTCCCCTGTAAATAATGTCAGGGATATATCTACCTCCCCTTTAAATACTATCAGGGATATATCTACCTACCCTGTAAATACTTTCAATTGACAATATACTTCCCCATTAAATACTTTCATTGCTCTATCTCCTTCCTCTTCAAATACTGTCGCTGATCTATCTACCTTCTCTTTAAATACTGCCAGTGATATATCTACCTCCTCTTTAAATACTGTCACTGATCTATCGACCTCCTCTTTAAATACTGTCAGTGATCTATCTACCTCCTGTTTACATACTGTCAGTGATCTATCTACCTCCTCTTTAAATACTGTCACTGATCTATCTACATCCTCATTAAATACTGTCAGTGATCTATCTACCTGCTCTTTAACTATTGTCAGTGATCTATCTACCTCCTCTTTAAATACTATCACTGATTAATCTACCTCCTCTTTAAATACTTTCACTGATCTATCTACCTCCTCTTTAAATACTGTCAGTGATCTATCTACCTCCTCTTTAAGTACTGTCAGTGATCTATCTATCTCCTCTTCAAATACTTTCGGCAATCGATCTACCTCCTCTTTAAATACTGTCACTGATCTGTCTACCTCCTCTTCAAATACTTTCGTTGATCTATCTACCTCCTCTTTAAATAATGTCAGTGATCTATCTAACTTCTCTTCAAATACTTTCGGTGATCTATCTACCTCCTCTTTAAATACTTTCAGAGATCTATCTACCTCCTGTTTAAATACTGTCAGTAATATATCTACCTCCTCTTTAAATAATGTCAGTGATCTATCTACCTCCTCTTTAAATACTGTCATTGATCTAACTACCTCCTCTTCAAATACTTTCAGTGATCTATCTATCTCCTCTTTAAATTCTGTCAGTGATCGATCTACCCCCTCTTTAAAAACTGCCAGTGATCTATCCACCTCCTCTTCAAATACTTTCGTTGATCTATCTACCTCCTCTTTAAATACTTTCAGAGATCTATCTACCTCCTGTTTAAATACTGTCAGTAATCTATCTACCTCCTCTTTAAATAGTGTCAGTGATCTATCTACCTCCTCTTCAAATACTGTCATTGATCTATCTACCTCCTCTTCAAAAACTTTCAGTGATCTATCTACCTCCTCTTTAAATACTGTCACTGATCTGTCGACCTCCTCTTCAAATACTTTCGGTGATCTATCTATCTCCTCTTTGAATTCTGGCAGTGATCTATCTACCCCCTCTTTAAAAACTGTCAGTGATCTATCTACCTGCTCTTTAAATACTGCCAGTGATCTATCCACCTCCTCTTCAAATACTTTCGTTGATCTATCTACCTCCTCTTTAAATACTGTCTGTGATCCATCTACATCCTCTTTAAATACTGTCAGTGATCTATCTACTTCCTCTTTAAATACTGTCGCTGAGCTATTTACCTCCTCTTTAAATACTCTCAGTGATATATCTACCTCCTCTTTAAATACTGTCACTGATCTATCGACCTGCTCTTTAAATACTGTCAGTGATCTATCTACCTCCTCTTTTCATACTGTCAGTTATCTATCTACCTCCTCTTTATATACTGTCACTGATCTATCTACCTCCTCTTTAAATACTGTCACTCTTCTATCTACCGCCTCGTTAAATACTTTCACTGATCTATCTAACTCCTCTTTAAATAATGTCAGTGATCTATCTACCTCCTCTTTAAATACTTTCACTGATCTACCGCCTCTTTAAGTACTGTCAGTGATCTATCTACCTCCTCTTCAAATACTGTCAGTGATCTATCTACCTCCTCTTTAAATACTTTCACTAATCTAAATACCTCCTCTTTAAATACTGTCACTGATCTATCTACCTCCTCTTTAAATACTGTCAGTGATCTATCTACCTCCTCTTTAATACTGTCAGTGATCTATCTACCTCCGATTTAAATACTGTCAGTGATCTATCTACCTCCTTTTTAACAATTGTGTGACCCATCTACCTTTCCTTTAAATACGTTCAATGATCAATATACTTCCTCATTAAAATCCTTTGCTGATCTACCTTCTTCCCATGTAAATAGATTGTGATATTTCTACCTCTTGAATTACTTTCACTGATCAATTGACCACCTCTATAAATACTGTCGTTGATATATCTACCTCCCCTTTAAATAATGTCAGGGATATATCTACCTCCCCTTTAAATACTATCAGGGATAGATCTACCTACCCTGTAAATACATTCAATGGCCAATATACTTCCCCATTAAATACTTTCATTGCTCTATCTCCTTCCTCTTTAAATAATTTGTGATCTATCTACCTCCTCTTTAAATACTTTTTGATCTATCTAGCTCCTCCTTAAATACGGTCAGTGATCCACCTACCTCCTCTTTAAATAGTCAGCGATCTATCTACCTGCTCTTCAAATACTGTCAGTGATCTATCTACCTCCTCTTTAAATACTATCACTGATTTATCTACCTCCTCTTTAATTACTTTCACTGATCTATCTACCTCATCTTTAAATACTGTCAGTGATCTATCTTCCTCCTCTTTAAATACTGTCAGTGTCTATATACCTCCTCTTCAAATACTTTCGGCAATCGATCTACCTCCTCTTTAAATACTGTCACTGATCTCTCTATCTCCTCTTCAAATAATTTCGATGATCTATCTACCTCCTCTTTATATACTGTCACTGATCTATCTACCTCCTCTTTAAATACTGTCAGTGATCTATCTACCTCCTCTTTAAATACTGTCAGTGATCTATCTACCTGCTCTTTAAATACTGCCAGTGATCTATCTTATTCCTCTTCAAATACTTTCGGTGATCTATCTACCTCCTCTTTAAATACTTTCAGAGATCTATCTACCTCCTGTTTAAATACTGTCAGTAATCTATCTACCTCCTCTTTAAATAGAGTCAGTGATCTATCTACCTCCTCTTCAAATACTGTCAGTGATCTATCTACCTCCTCTTCAAAAACTTTCAGTGATCTATCTACCTCCTCTTTAAATACTGTCACTGATCTGTCGACCTCCTCTTCAAATACTTTCGGTGATCTATCTATCTCCTCTTTGAATTCTGGCAGTGATCTATCTACCTCCTCTTTAAAAACTGTCACTGATCTACCTACCTGCTCTTTAAATACTGCCAGTGATCTATCCACCTCCTCTTCAAATACTTTCGTTGATCTATCTACCTCCTCTTTAAATACTGTCTGTGATCCATCTACCTCCTCTTTAAATACTGTCAGTGATCTATCTACTTCCTCTTTAAATACTGTCGCTGAGCTATTTACCTCCTCTTTAAATACTCTCAGTGATATATCTACCTCCTCTTTAAATACTGTCACTGATCTATCGACCTGCTCTTTAAATACTGTCAGTGATCTATCTACCATCTCTTTTCATACTGTCAGTTATCTATCTACCTCCTCTTTATATACTGTCACTGATCTATCTACCTCCTCTTTAAATACTGTCACTGATCTATCTATCTCATCTTTAAATACTTTCACTGATCTATCTACCTCCTCTTTAAATACTGTCAGTGATCTATCTACCTCCTCTTTAAATACTGCCACTGATCTATCTACCTCTTCTTTAAGTTCTGTCACTGATCTATCTTCCGCCTCTTTAAATACTTTCACTGATCTACATACCTCCTCTTTAAATACTGTCAGTGATCTATCTACCTCCTCTTTAAATACTGTCACTGATCTGTCTACCTCCTCTTTAAATACTTTCACTGATCGATCTACCTCCTCTTTAAATACTTTCACTGATCTATCTACCTCCTCTTTAAATACTGCCACTGATCTATCTACCTCCTCTTTAAATACTGTCACTGATCTATCTACCGCCTCTTTAAATACTTTCACTGATCTATCTAACTCCTCTTTAAATAATGTCAGTGATCTATCTACCTCCTCTTTAAGTACTTTCACTGATCTACCGCCTCTTTAAATACTGTCAGTTATCTATCTTCCTGCTCTTCAAATACTTTCGGTGATCTCTCTAACTCCTCTTTAAATACTGTCACTGATCTATCTACCTCCACTTTAAATACTGTCAGTGATCTTTCTACCTCCTCTTCAAACACTTTCGGTGATCTCTCTACCTCCTCTTTAAATACTGTCAGTGATCTATCTACCTCCTCTTCAAATACTGTCAGTGATCTAACTACCTCCTCTTTAAGTACTGTCACTGATCTATCTACCTCCTCTTTAAATACTGTCAGTGATCCATCTACCTCCTCTTTAATACTGTCAGTGATCTAACTACCTCCGATTTGAATACTGTCAGTGATCTATCTACCTCCTTTATAACAATTTTGTTACCCATCTACCTATGCTTTAAATACGTTCAATGATTCATATACTTCCCCATTAAAATCTTTTGCTGATCTATCTACTTCCCAAGTAAATAGATTGTGATTTTTCAACCTCTTGAATTACTTTCACTGATCAATTGACCACCTCTATAAATACTGTCATTGATATATCTACCTCCCCATTAAATAATGTCAGGGATATATCTACCTCCCCTTTAAATACTATCTGGGATATATCTACCTCCCCTGTAAATACTTTCAATGGCCTATATACTTGCTCATTAAATACTTTCATTGCTCTATCTCCTTCCTCTTTAAATACTTTGTGATCTATCTATCTCCTCTTTAAATACTTTCAGAGATCTATCTACCTCCTGTTTAAATACTGTCAGTAATATATCTACCTCCTCTTTAAATAATGTCAGTGATCTATCTACCTCCTCTTTAAATACTGTCATTGATCTATCTACCTCCTCTTCAAATACTTTCAGTGATCTATCTATCTCCTCTTTAAATACTGTCACTGATCTGTCGACCTCCTCTTCAAATACTTTCGGTGATCTATCTATCTCCTCTTTAAATTCTGTCAGTGATCGATCTACCCCCTCTTTAAAAACTGCCAGTGATCTATCCACCTCCTCTTCAAATACTTTCGTTGATCTATCTACCTCCTCTTTAAATACTTTCAGAGATCTATCTACCTCCTGTTTAAATACTGTCAGTAATCTATCTACCTCCTCTTTAAATAGTGTCAGTGATCTATCTACCTCCTCTTCAAAAACTTTCAGCGATCTATCTACCTCCTCTTTAAATACTGTCACTGATCTGTCGACCTCCTCTTCAAATACTTTCGGTGATCTATCTATCTCCTCTTTGAATTCTGGCAGTGATCTATCTACCCCCTCTTTAAAAACTGTCAGTGATCTATCTACCTGCTCTTTAAATACTGCCAGTGATCTATCCACCTCCTCTTCAAATACTTTCGTTGATCTATCTACCTCCTCTTTAAATACTGTCTGTGATCCATCTACATCCTCTTTAAATACTGTCAGTGATCTATCTACTTCCTCTTTAAATACTGTCGCTGAGCTATTTACCTCCTCTTTAAATACTCTCAGTGATATATCTACCTCCTCTTTAAATACTGTCACTGATCTATCGACCTGCTCTTTAAATACTGTCAGTGATCTATCTACCTCCTCTTTTCATACTGTCAGTTATCTATCTACCTCCTCTTTATATACTGTCACTGATCTATCTACCTCCTCTTTAAATACTGTCACTCTTCTATCTACCGCCTCGTTAAATACTTTCACTGATCTATCTAACTCCTCTTTAAATAATGTCAGTGATCTATCTACCTCCTCTTTAAATACTTTCACTGATCTACCGCCTCTTTAAGTACTGTCAGTGATCTATCTACCTCCTCTTCAAATACTGTCAGTGATCTATCTACCTCCTCTTTAAATACTTTCACTAATCTAAATACCTCCTCTTTAAATACTGTCACTGATCTATCTACCTCCTCTTTAAATACTGTCAGTGATCTATCTACCTCCTCTTTAATACTGTCAGTGATCTATCTACCTCCGATTTAAATACTGTCAGTGATCTATCTACCTCCTTTTTAACAATTTTGTGACCCATCTACCTTTCCTTTAAATACGTTCAATGATCAATATACTTCCTCATTAAAATCCTTTGCTGATCTACCTTCTTCCCATGTAAATAGATTGTGATATTTCTACCTCTTGAATTACTTTCACTGATCAATTGACCACCTCTATAAATACTGTCGTTGATATATCTACCTCCCCTTTAAATAATGTCAGGGATATATCTACCTCCCCTTTAAATACTATCAGGGATAGATCTACCTACCCTGTAAATACATTCAATGGCCAATATACTTCCCCATTAAATACTTTCATTGCTCTATCTCCTTCCTCTTTAAATAATTTGTGATCTATCTACCTCCTCTTTAAATACTTTTTGATCTATCTAGCTCCTCCTTAAATACGGTCAGTGATCCACCTACCTCCTCTTTAAATAGTCAGCGATCTATCTACCTCGTCTTTAAATAGTGTCGCTGATCTATCTACCTTCTCTTTAAATACTGTCAGTGATCTATCTACCTGCTCTTTAAATACTGTCAGTGTTCTATCTACCTCCTCTTTAAATACTATCACTGATTTATCTACCTCCTCTTTAATTACTTTCACTGATCTATCTACCTCATCTTTAAATACTGTCAGTGATCTATCTACCTCCTCTTTAAATACTGTCAGTGTCTTTATACCTCCTCTTCAAATACTTTCGGCAATCGATCTACCTCCTCTTTAAATACTGTCACTGATCTCTCTATCTCCTCTTCAAATAATTTCGATGATCTATCTACCTCCTCTTTATATACTGTCAGTGATCTATCTACCTCCTCTTTAAATACTGTCAGTGATCTATCTACCTCCTCTTTAAATACTGTCAGTGATCTATCTACCTGCTCTTTAAATACTGCCAGTGATCTATCTTATTCCTCTTCAAATACTTTCGGTGATCTATCTACCTCCTCTTTAAATACTTTCAGAGATCTATCTACCTCCTGTTTAAATACTGTCAGTAATCTATCTACCTCCTCTTTAAATAGTGTCAGTGATCTATCTACCTCCTCTTCAAATACTGTCAGTGATCTATCTACCTCCTCTTCAAAAACTTTCAGTGATCTATCTACCTCCTCTTTAAATACTGTCACTGATCTGTCGACCTCCTCTTCAAATACTTTCGGTGATCTATCTATCTCCTCTTTGAATTCTGGCAGTGATCTATCTACCCCCTCTTTAAAAACTGTCACTGATCTACCAACCTGCTCTTTAAATACTGCCAGTGATCTATCCACCTCCTCTTCAAATACTTTCGTTGATCTAATCTACCTCCTCTTTAAATACTGTCTGTGATCCATCTACCTCCTCTTTAAATACTGTCAGTGATCTATCTACTTCCTCTTTAAATACTGTCGCTGAGCTATTTACCTCCTCTTTAAATACTCTCAGTGACATATCTACCTCCTCTTTAAATACTGTCACTGATCTATCGACCTGCTCTTTAAATACTGTCAGTGATCTATCTACCACCTCTTTTCATACTGTCAGTTATCTATCTACCTCCTCTTTATATACTGTCACTGATCTATCTACCTCCTCTTTAAATACTGTCACTGATCTATCTATCTCATCTTTAAATACTTTCACTGATCTATTTACCTCCTCTTTAAATACTGTCAGTGATCTATCTACCTCCTCTTTAAATACTGCCACTGATCTATCTACCTCTTCTTTAAGTTCTGTCACTGATCTATCTTCCGCCTCTTTAAATACTTTCACTGATCTACATACCTCCTCTTTAAATACTGTCAGTGATCTATCTACCTCCTCTTTAAATACTGTCACTGATCTGTCTACCTCCTCTTTAAATACTTTCACTGATCGATCTACCTCCTCTTTAAATACTTTCACTGATCTATCTACCTCCTCTTTAAATACTGGCACTGATCTATCTACCTCCTCTTTAAATACTGTCACTGATCTATCTACCGCCTCTTTAAATACTTTCACTGATCTATCTAACTCCTCTTTAAATAATGTCAGTGATCTATCTACCTCCTCTTTAAGTACTTTCACTGATCTACCGCCTCTTTAAATACTGTCAGTTATCTATCTTCCTGCTCTTCAAATACTTTCGGTGATCTCTCTAACTCCTCTTTAAATACTGTCACTGATCTATCTACCTCCACTTTAAATACTGTCAGTGATCTTTCTACCTCCTCTTCAAACACTTTCGGTGATCTCTCTACCTCCTCTTTAAATACTGTCAGTGATCTATCTACCTCCTCTTCAAATACTGTCAGTGATCTAACTACCTCCTCTTTAAGTACTGTCACTGATCTATCTACCTCCTCTTTAAATACTGTCAGTGATCTATCTACCTCGTCTTTAAATACTGTCGCTGATCTATCTACCTCCTCTTTAAATACTGCCAGTGATCTATCCACCTCCTCTTCAAATACTTTCGTTGATCTATCTACCTCCTCTTTAAATACTGTCTGTGATCCATCTACATCCTCTTTAAATACTGTCAGTGATCTATCTACTTCCTCTTTAAATACTGTCGCTGAGCTATTTACCTCCTCTTTAAATACTCTCAGTGATATATCTACCTCCTCTTTAAATACTGTCACTGATCTATCGACCTGCTCTTTAAATACTGTCAGTGATCTATCTACCTCCTCTTTTCATACTGTCAGTTATCTATCTACCTCCTCTTTATATACTGTCACTGATCTATCTACCTCCTCTTTAAATACTGTCACTCTTCTATCTACCGCCTCGTTAAATACTTTCACTGATCTATCTAACTCCTCTTTAAATAATGTCAGTGATCTATCTACCTCCTCTTTAAATACTTTCACTGATCTACCGCCTCTTTAAGTACTGTCAGTGATCTATCTACCTCCTCTTCAAATACTGTCAGTGATCTATCTACCTCCTCTTTAAATACTTTCACTAATCTAAATACCTCCTCTTTAAATACTGTCACTGATCTATCTACCTCCTCTTTAAATACTGTCAGTGATCTATCTACCTCCTCTTTAATACTGTCAGTGATCTATCTACCTCCGATTTAAATACTGTCAGTGATCTATCTACCTCCTTTTTAACAATTTTGTGACCCATCTACCTTTCCTTTAAATACGTTCAATGATCAATATACTTCCTCATTAAAATCCTTTGCTGATCTACCTTCTTCCCATGTAAATAGATTGTGATATTTCTACCTCTTGAATTACTTTCACTGATCAATTGACCACCTCTATAAATACTGTCGTTGATATATCTACCTCCCCTTTAAATAATGTCAGGGATATATCTACCTCCCCTTTAAATACTATCAGGGATAGATCTACCTACCCTGTAAATACATTCAATGGCCAATATACTTCCCCATTAAATACTTTCATTGCTCTATCTCCTTCCTCTTTAAATAATTTGTGATCTATCTACCTCCTCTTTAAATACTTTTTGATCTATCTAGCTCCTCCTTAAATACGGTCAGTGATCCACCTACCTCCTCTTTAAATAGTCAGCGATCTATCTACCTCGTCTTTAAATAGTGTCGCTGATCTATCTACCTTCTCTTTAAATACTGTCAGTGATCTATCTACCTGCTCTTTAAATACTGTCAGTGTTCTATCTACCTCCTCTTTAAATACTATCACTGATTTATCTACCTCCTCTTTAATTACTTTCACTGATCTATCTACCTCATCTTTAAATACTGTCAGTGATCTATCTACCTCCTCTTTAAATACTGTCAGTGTCTTTATACCTCCTCTTCAAATACTTTCGGCAATCGATCTACCTCCTCTTTAAATACTGTCACTGATCTCTCTATCTCCTCTTCAAATAATTTCGATGATCTATCTACCTCCTCTTTATATACTGTCAGTGATCTATCTACCTCCTCTTTAAATACTGTCAGTGATCTATCTACCTCCTCTTTAAATACTGTCAGTGATCTATCTACCTGCTCTTTAAATACTGCCAGTGATCTATCTTATTCCTCTTCAAATACTTTCGGTGATCTATCTACCTCCTCTTTAAATACTTTCAGAGATCTATCTACCTCCTGTTTAAATACTGTCAGTAATCTATCTACCTCCTCTTTAAATAGTGTCAGTGATCTATCTACCTCCTCTTCAAATACTGTCAGTGATCTATCTACCTCCTCTTCAAAAACTTTCAGTGATCTATCTACCTCCTCTTTAAATACTGTCACTGATCTGTCGACCTCCTCTTCAAATACTTTCGGTGATCTATCTATCTCCTCTTTGAATTCTGGCAGTGATCTATCTACCCCCTCTTTAAAAACTGTCACTGATCTACCAACCTGCTCTTTAAATACTGCCAGTGATCTATCCACCTCCTCTTCAAATACTTTCGTTGATCTAATCTACCTCCTCTTTAAATACTGTCTGTGATCCATCTACCTCCTCTTTAAATACTGTCAGTGATCTATCTACTTCCTCTTTAAATACTGTCGCTGAGCTATTTACCTCCTCTTTAAATACTCTCAGTGACATATCTACCTCCTCTTTAAATACTGTCACTGATCTATCGACCTGCTCTTTAAATACTGTCAGTGATCTATCTACCACCTCTTTTCATACTGTCAGTTATCTATCTACCTCCTCTTTATATACTGTCACTGATCTATCTACCTCCTCTTTAAATACTGTCACTGATCTATCTATCTCATCTTTAAATACTTTCACTGATCTATTTACCTCCTCTTTAAATACTGTCAGTGATCTATCTACCTCCTCTTTAAATACTGCCACTGATCTATCTACCTCTTCTTTAAGTTCTGTCACTGATCTATCTTCCTGCTCTTTAAATACTTCCACTGATCTACCTCCTCTTTATATACTGTCACTGATCTATCTACCTCCTCTTTAAATACTGTCACTGATCTATCTATCTCATCTTTAAATACTTTCACTGATCTATTTACCTCCTCTTTAAATACTGTCAGTGATCTATCTACCTCCTCTTTAAATACTGCCACTGATCTATCTACCTCTTCTTTAAGTTCTGTCACTGATCTATCTTCCGCCTCTTTAAATACTTTCACTGATCTACATACCTCCTCTTTAAATACTGTCAGTGATCTATCTACCTCCTCTTTAAATACTGTCACTGATCTGTCTACCTCCTCTTTAAATACTTTCACTGATCGATCTACCTCCTCTTTAAATACTTTCACTGATCTATCTACCTCCTCTTTAAATACTGCCACTGATCTATCTACCTCCTCTTTAAATACTGTCACTGATCTATCTACCGCCTCTTTAAATACTTTCACTGATCTATCTAACTCCTCTTTAAATAATGTCAGTGATCTATCTACCTCCTCTTTAAGTACTTTCACTGATCTACCGCCTCTTTAAATACTGTCAGTTATCTATCTTCCTGCTCTTCAAATACTTTCGGTGATCTCTCTAACTCCTCTTTAAATACTGTCACTGATCTATCTACCTCCACTTTAAATACTGTCAGTGATCTTTCTACCTCCTCTTCAAACACTTTCGGTGATCTCTCTACCTCCTCTTTAAATACTGTCAGTGATCTATCTACCTCCTCTTCAAATACTGTCAGTGATCTAACTACCTCCTCTTTAAGTACTGTCACTGATCTATCTACCTCCTCTTTAAATACTGTCAGTGATCCATCTACCTCCTCTTTAATACTGTCAGTGATCTAACTACCTCCGATTTGAATACTGTCAGTGATCTATCTACCTCCTTTATAACAATTTTGTTACCCATCTACCTATGCTTTAAATACGTTCAATGATTCATATACTTCCCCATTAAAATCTTTTGCTGATCTATCTACTTCCCAAGTAAATAGATTGTGATTTTTCAACCTCTTGAATTACTTTCACTGATCAATTGACCACCTCTATAAATACTGTCATTGATATATCTACCTCCCCATTAAATAATGTCAGGGATATATCTACCTCCCCTTTAAATACTATCTGGGATATATCTACCTCCCCTGTAAATACTTTCAATGGCCTATATACTTGCTCATTAAATACTTTCATTGCTCTATCTCCTTCCTCTTTAAATACTTTGTGATCTATCTATCTCCTCTTTAAATACTTTCAGAGATCTATCTACCTCCTGTTTAAATACTGTCAGTAATATATCTACCTCCTCTTTAAATAATGTCAGTGATCTATCTACCTCCTCTTTAAATACTGTCATTGATCTATCTACCTCCTCTTCAAATACTTTCAGTGATCTATCTATCTCCTCTTTAAATACTGTCACTGATCTGTCGACCTCCTCTTCAAATACTTTCGGTGATCTATCTATCTCCTCTTTAAATTCTGTCAGTGATCGATCTACCCCCTCTTTAAAAACTGCCAGTGATCTATCCACCTCCTCTTCAAATACTTTCGTTGATCTATCTACCTCCTCTTTAAATACTTTCAGAGATCTATCTACCTCCTGTTTAAATACTGTCAGTAATCTATCTACCTCCTCTTTAAATAGTGTCAGTGATCTATCTACCTCCTCTTCAAAAACTTTCAGCGATCTATCTACCTCCTCTTTAAATACTGTCACTGATCTGTCGACCTCCTCTTCAAATACTTTCGGTGATCTATCTATCTCCTCTTTGAATTCTGGCAGTGATCTATCTACCCCCTCTTTAAAAACTGTCAGTGATCTATCTACCTGCTCTTTAAATACTGCCAGTGATCTATCCACCTCCTCTTCAAATACTTTCGTTGATCTATCTACCTCCTCTTTAAATACTGTCTGTGATCCATCTACATCCTCTTTAAATACTGTCAGTGATCTATCTACTTCCTCTTTAAATACTGTCGCTGAGCTATTTACCTCCTCTTTAAATACTCTCAGTGATATATCTACCTCCTCTTTAAATACTGTCACTGATCTATCGACCTGCTCTTTAAATACTGTCAGTGATCTATCTACCTCCTCTTTTCATACTGTCAGTTATCTATCTACCTCCTCTTTATATACTGTCACTGATCTATCTACCTCCTCTTTAAATACTGTCACTCTTCTATCTACCGCCTCGTTAAATACTTTCACTGATCTATCTAACTCCTCTTTAAATAATGTCAGTGATCTATCTACCTCCTCTTTAAATACTTTCACTGATCTACCGCCTCTTTAAGTACTGTCAGTGATCTATCTACCTCCTCTTCAAATACTGTCAGTGATCTATCTACCTCCTCTTTAAATACTTTCACTAATCTAAATACCTCCTCTTTAAATACTGTCACTGATCTATCTACCTCCTCTTTAAATACTGTCAGTGATCTATCTACCTCCTCTTTAATACTGTCAGTGATCTATCTACCTCCGATTTAAATACTGTCAGTGATCTATCTACCTCCTTTTTAACAATTTTGTGACCCATCTACCTTTCCTTTAAATACGTTCAATGATCAATATACTTCCTCATTAAAATCCTTTGCTGATCTACCTTCTTCCCATGTAAATAGATTGTGATATTTCTACCTCTTGAATTACTTTCACTGATCAATTGACCACCTCTATAAATACTGTCGTTGATATATCTACCTCCCCTTTAAATAATGTCAGGGATATATCTACCTCCCCTTTAAATACTATCAGGGATAGATCTACCTACCCTGTAAATACATTCAATGGCCAATATACTTCCCCATTAAATACTTTCATTGCTCTATCTCCTTCCTCTTTAAATAATTTGTGATCTATCTACCTCCTCTTTAAATACTTTTTGATCTATCTAGCTCCTCCTTAAATACGGTCAGTGATCCACCTACCTCCTCTTTAAATAGTCAGCGATCTATCTACCTCGTCTTTAAATAGTGTCGCTGATCTATCTACCTTCTCTTTAAATACTGTCAGTGATCTATCTACCTGCTCTTTAAATACTGTCAGTGTTCTATCTACCTCCTCTTTAAATACTATCACTGATTTATCTACCTCCTCTTTAATTACTTTCACTGATCTATCTACCTCATCTTTAAATACTGTCAGTGATCTATCTACCTCCTCTTTAAATACTGTCAGTGTCTTTATACCTCCTCTTCAAATACTTTCGGCAATCGATCTACCTCCTCTTTAAATACTGTCACTGATCTCTCTATCTCCTCTTCAAATAATTTCGATGATCTATCTACCTCCTCTTTATATACTGTCAGTGATCTATCTACCTCCTCTTTAAATACTGTCAGTGATCTATCTACCTCCTCTTTAAATACTGTCAGTGATCTATCTACCTGCTCTTTAAATACTGCCAGTGATCTATCTTATTCCTCTTCAAATACTTTCGGTGATCTATCTACCTCCTCTTTAAATACTTTCAGAGATCTATCTACCTCCTGTTTAAATACTGTCAGTAATCTATCTACCTCCTCTTTAAATAGTGTCAGTGATCTATCTACCTCCTCTTCAAATACTGTCAGTGATCTATCTACCTCCTCTTCAAAAACTTTCAGTGATCTATCTACCTCCTCTTTAAATACTGTCACTGATCTGTCGACCTCCTCTTCAAATACTTTCGGTGATCTATCTATCTCCTCTTTGAATTCTGGCAGTGATCTATCTACCCCCTCTTTAAAAACTGTCACTGATCTACCAACCTGCTCTTTAAATACTGCCAGTGATCTATCCACCTCCTCTTCAAATACTTTCGTTGATCTAATCTACCTCCTCTTTAAATACTGTCTGTGATCCATCTACCTCCTCTTTAAATACTGTCAGTGATCTATCTACTTCCTCTTTAAATACTGTCGCTGAGCTATTTACCTCCTCTTTAAATACTCTCAGTGACATATCTACCTCCTCTTTAAATACTGTCACTGATCTATCGACCTGCTCTTTAAATACTGTCAGTGATCTATCTACCACCTCTTTTCATACTGTCAGTTATCTATCTACCTCCTCTTTATATACTGTCACTGATCTATCTACCTCCTCTTTAAATACTGTCACTGATCTATCTATCTCATCTTTAAATACTTTCACTGATCTATTTACCTCCTCTTTAAATACTGTCAGTGATCTATCTACCTCCTCTTTAAATACTGCCACTGATCTATCTACCTCTTCTTTAAGTTCTGTCACTGATCTATCTTCCGCCTCTTTAAATACTTTCACTGATCTACATACCTCCTCTTTAAATACTGTCAGTGATCTATCTACCTCCTCTTTAAATACTGTCACTGATCTGTCTACCTCCTCTTTAAATACTTTCACTGATCGATCTACCTCCTCTTTAAATACTTTCACTGATCTATCTACCTCCTCTTTAAATACTGCCACTGATCTATCTACCTCCTCTTTAAATACTGTCACTGATCTATCTACCGCCTCTTTAAATACTTTCACTGATCTATCTAACTCCTCTTTAAATAATGTCAGTGATCTATCTACCTCCTCTTTAAGTACTTTCACTGATCTACCGCCTCTTTAAATACTGTCAGTTATCTATCTTCCTGCTCTTCAAATACTTTCGGTGATCTCTCTAACTCCTCTTTAAATACTGTCACTGATCTATCTACCTCCACTTTAAATACTGTCAGTGATCTTTCTACCTCCTCTTCAAACACTTTCGGTGATCTCTCTACCTCCTCTTTAAATACTGTCAGTGATCTATCTACCTCCTCTTCAAATACTGTCAGTGATCTAACTACCTCCTCTTTAAGTACTGTCACTGATCTATCTACCTCCTCTTTAAATACTGTCAGTGATCCATCTACCTCCTCTTTAATACTGTCATTGATCTATCTACCTCCGATTTGAATACTGTCAGTGATCTATCTACCTCCTTTATAACAATTTTGTTACCCATCTACCTATGCTTTAAATACGTTCAATGATTCATATACTTCCCCATTAAAATCTTTTGCTGATCTATCTACTTCCCAAGTAAATAGATTGTGATTTTTCAACCTCTTGAATTACTTTCACTGATCAATTGACCACCTCTATAAATACTGTCATTGATATATCTACCTCCCCATTAAATAATGTCAGGGATATATCTACCTCCCCTTTAAATACTATCTGGGATATATCTACCTCCCCTGTAAATACTTTCAATGGCCTATATACTTGCTCATAAAATACTTTCATTGCTCTATCTCCTTCCTCTTTAAATACTTTGTGATCTATCTACCTCCTCTTTAAATACTTTGTGATCTATCTAACTCCTCCTTAAATACTGTCAGTGATCTATCTACCTCCTCTTTAAATACTGTCAGTGATCTATCTACCTCGTCTTTAAATACTGTCGCTGATCTATCTACCTCCTCTTTAAATACTGCAGGTGAAATATCTACTTCCTCTTCCAATAATGTCAGTGATCTATCGACCTCCTCTTTAAATACTGTCAGTGATGTATCTACCTCCTCTTTACATACTGTCAGTGATCTATCTACCTCCTCTTTAAATACTGTCAGTGATCTATCTACCTGCTCTTTAAATACTGTGAGTGATCTATCTACCTCCTCTTTAAATACTCTCACTGATTTATCTACCTCCTCTTTAAATATTTTCACTGATCTATCTACCTCCTCTTTAAATACTGTCAGTGATCGATCTACATCCTTTTTAAATACTGTCAGTGATCTATCTACCTCCTCTTCAAATATTTTCGGTGATCTATCTACCTCCTCTTTATATACTGTCAGTGATCTATCTACCTCCTCTTTAAATACTGTCAGTGATCTATCTACCTGCTCTTTAATTACTGCCAGTGATCAATCTACCTCCTCTTCAAATACTTTCGTTGACCTATCTACCTCCTCTTTAAAAACTGTCAGTGATTTATCTTACACCTCTTCAAATACTTTCGGTGATCTATCTACCTCCTCTTTAAATACTTTCAGTGATCTATCTACCTCCTCCTTAAATACTGACAGTGATCTATCTACCTCCTCATAAAATACTGTCACTGATCTATGTACCTGCTCTTTAAGTAATGCCACTGATCTATCTACCTCCTCTTTAAATACTGTCAGTGATCAATCTACCTCCTCTTTAAATACTGTCGCTGATCTATCTACCTCCTCGTTAAATACTCTCAGTGATATATCTACCTGCTCTTTAAATACTGTCACTGATCTGTCGACCTCCTCTTTAAATACTGTCAGTGATCTATCTACCTGCTCTTTAAATACTGTCACTGATCTATCTACCTCCTCTTTAAATACTTTCACTAATCTATCTACCTCCTCTTTAAGTACTGTCCGTGATCTATCTACCTGCTCTTTAAATACTGCCACTGATCTATCTACCTCTTCTTTAAATACTGTCACTGATCTAACTACCGCCTCTTTAAATACTTTCACTGATCTATCTAACTCCTCTTTAAATAATGTCAGTGATCTATCTACCTCCTCTTTAAGTACTTTCACTGATCTACCGCCTCTTTAAATACTGTCAGTTATCTATCTTCCTGCTCTTCAAATACTTTCGGTGATCTCTCTAACTCCTCTTTAAATACTGTCACTGATCTATCTACCTCCACTTTAAATACTGTCAGTGATCTTTCTACCTCCTCTTCAAACACTTTCGGTGATCTCTCTACCTCCTCTTTAAATACTGTCAGTGATCTATCTACCTCCTCTTCAAATACTGTCAGTGATCTAACTACCTCCTCTTTAAGTACTGTCACTGATCTATCTACCTCCTCTTTAAATACTGTCAGTGATCCATCTACCTCCTCTTTAATACTGTCAGTGATCTATCTACCTCCGATTTGAATACTGTCAGTGATCTATCTACCTCCTTTATAACAATTTTGTTACCCATCTACCTATGCTTTAAATACGTTCAATGATTCATATACTTCCCCATTAAAATCTTTTGCTGATCTATCTACTTCCCAAGTAAATAGATTGTGATTTTTCAACCTCTTGAATTACTTTCACTGATCAATTGACCACCTCTATAAATACTGTCATTGATATATCTACCTCCCCATTAAATAATGTCAGGGATATATCTACCTCCCCTTTAAATACTATCTGGGATATATCTACCTCCCCTGTAAATACTTTCAATGGCCTATATACTTGCTCATTAAATACTTTCATTGCTCTATCTCCTTCCTCTTTAAATACTTTGTGATCTATCTACCTCCTCTTTAAATACTTTGTGATCTATCTAACTCCTCCTTAAATACTGTCAGTGATCTATCTACCTCCTCTTTAAATACTGTCAGTGATCTATCTACCTCGTCTTTAAATACTGTCGCTGATCTATCTACCTCCTCTTTAAATACTGCCAGTGAAATATCTACTTCCTCTTCCAATAATGTCACTGATCTATCGACCTCCTCTTTAAATACTGTCAGTGATGTATCTACCTCCTCTTTACATACTGTCAGTGATCTATCTACCTCCTCTTTAAATACTGTCAGTGATCTATCTACCTGCTCTTTAAATACTGTGAGTGATCTATCTACCTCCTCTTTAAATACTCTCACTGATTTATCTACCTCCTCTTTAAATATTTTCACTGATCTATCTACCTCCTCTTTAAATACTGTCAGTGATCGATCTACCTCCTTTTTAAATACTGTCAGTGATCTATCTACCTCCTCTTCAAATATTTTCGGTGATCTATCTACCTCCTCTTTATATACTGTCAGTGATCTATCTACCTCCTCTTTAAATACTGTCAGTGATCTATCTACCTGCTCTTTAAATACTGCCAGTGATCAATCTACCTCCTCTTCAAATACTTTCGTTGACCTATCTACCTCCTCTTTAAAAACTGTCAGTGATTTATCTTACACCTCTTCAAATACTTTCGGTGATCTATCTACCTCCTCTTTAAATACTTTCAGTGATCTATCTACCTCCTCCTTAAATACTGACAGTGATCTATCTACCTCCTCATAAGATACTGTCACTGATCTATGTACCTGCTCTTTAAGTAATGCCACTGATCTATCTACCTCCTCTTTAAATACTGTCAGTGATCAATCTACCTCCTCTTTAAATACTGTCGCTGATCTATCTACCTCCTCGTTAAATACTCTCAGTGATATATCTACCTGCTCTTTAAATACTGTCACTGATCTGTCGACCTCCTCTTTAAATACTGTCAGTGATCTATCTACCTGCTCTTTAAATACTGTCACTGATCTATCTACCTCCTCTTTAAATACTGTCACTGATCTATCTACCTCCTCTTTAAATACTTTCACTGATCTATCTACCTCCTCTTTAAGTACTGTCCGTGATCTATCTACCTGCTCTTTAAATACTGCCACTGATCTATCTACCTCTTCTTTAAATACTGTCACTGATCTAACTACCGGCTCTTTAAATACTTTCCCTGATCTACCTACCTCCTCTTTAAATACTGTCAGTGATCTGTCTACCTCCTCTTTAAATATTGTCACGGATCTATCTACCTCCTCTTTAAATAATTTCACTGATCTATCTTCCTCCTCTTTAAATATTGTCATTGATCTATCTACTTCCTCTTTAAATACTGCCACTGATCTATCTACCGACTCTTTAAATATTGTCACTGATCTATCTACCTCCTCTTTAAATACTTTCACTGATCTATGTACCTCCTCTTTAAATACTGTCAAGGATCTATCTACTTCCTCTTTAAATACTGTCACTGATCTATCTACCGCCTCTTTAAATACTTTCACTGATCTCTCTACCTCATCTTCAAATACTTTCGGTGATCTATCTAACTCCTCTTTAAATACTGTCAGTGATCTATCTAACTCCTCTTTAAATACTGTCACTGATCTATCTAACTCCTCTTTAAATTATGTCAGTGATCTATCTACCGCCTCCTTAAATAATTTCACTGATCTACCTCCTCTTTAAATACTGCCACTGATCTATCTACATCTTCTTTAAATACTTTCACTGATCTATCTACTGCCTCTTTAAATAATTTCACTGATCTACCAACCTCCTCTTTAAATACTGTCAGTGATCTATCAACCGCCTCTTTAAATATTGTCACTGATCTATCTACCTCCTCTTTAAATACTTTCACTGATCAATCTACCTCCTCTTTAAATACTGTCAGTGATCTATCTACTTCCTCTTTAAATACTGCCACTGATCTATCTACCTCTTCTTTAATACTGTCACTGATCTATCTACCGCCTCTTTAAATACTTTCACCGATCTGCCTAACTCCTCTTTTAATACTGTCAAGGATCTATCTACCTCCCCTTTAAATACTCTCACTGATATATCTACCTCCTCTTTAAATACTTTCACTGATGTATCTACCTCCTCTTTAAGTACTGTCAGTGATCTATCTAACTCCTCTTTAAATACTGCCACTGATCTATCTACCTCCTCTTTAAATACTGTTACTGATCTATCTACCGCCTCTTTAAATACATTCACTGATCTATCTTACTTCTCTTTAAATAATGTCAGTGATCCATCTAGCTCCGCTTTAAATAATTTCACTGATCTACCTCCTCTTTAAATACTGTCAGTGATCTATCTACCTCCTCTTCAAATACTTTCGCTGATCTCTCTAACTCCTCTTTAAATACTGTCATTGATCTATCTACCTCCTCTTTAAATACTGTCAGTGATCTATCTAACACCTCTTCAAATACTTTCGGTGATCTCTCTACCTCCTCTTTAAATACTGTCAGTGATCTATCTACCTCCTCTTCAGATACTGTCAGTGATCTATCTACCTCCTCTTTAAATACTTTCACTGATCTAAATACCTCCTCTTTAAACACTGTCGGTGATCTATCTACCTCCTCTTTAAATACTGTCAGTGATCTATCTACCTCCTCTTTAAATACTGTCAGTGATCTATCTAGCTCCTCTTTAAATACTGTGAGTAATCTATCTACCTCCTCTTTAAATATTGTCAGTAATCTATCTACCTCCTCTTTTAATAAGTCATTGATATTTCTACCTCCCCTTTAAATTCTGTCAGGGATATATCTACCTCCCCTGTAAATACTTTCAATGGCCAATATACTTCCCCTTTAAATAATTTCACTGATCTATCTCCTTCCTCTTTAAATACTTTGTGATCTTTCTCCCTCCACTTTAAATACTGTCAGTGATCTATCTACCTCCTCTTTCAATAGTCAGTGATCTATCTACCTCCTCTTTAAATACTGTCAGTGATCTATCTACCTGCTCTTTAAATACTGCCAGACATCTATCTACCTCCTGTTCAAATTCTTTCGTTGATCTATCTCCCTCCTCTTTAAATACTGTCAGTGATCTATCTAACTCTTCTTCAAATACTTTCGGTGATCTATCTACCTCCTCTTTTAAAACTGTCAATGATCTCTCTACCTCCTCTTTAAATACTCTCAGTGACATATCTACCTCCTCTTTAAATACTGTCATTGATCTATCGACCTGCTCTTTAAATACTATCAGTGATCTATCTACCTCCGCTTTACGTACTGTCAGTGATCAATCTACCTCCTCTTTAAATACTGTCACTCATCTATTTACCTCCTCTTTAAATACTGTCACTGATCTATCTACCTCCACTTAAAATACTTTCACTGATCTATCTACCTCCTCTTTAAATACTGTCAGAGATCTATCTACTTCCTCTTTAAATACTGCCACTGATCTATCTACCTCTTCTTTAAATACTGTCACTGATCTACCTACCGCCTCTTTAAATACTTTCACCGATCTACTTAACTCCTCTTTAAATAATGTCAGTGATCTATCTACCTCCTCTTTAAATACTGTCAGTGATCTATCTACCTGCTCTTTAAATACTGCCAGTGATCAATCTACCTCCTCTTCAAATACTTTCGTTGACCTATCTACCTCCTCTTTAAAAACTGTCAGTGATTTATCTTACACCTCTTCAAATACTTTCGGTGATCTATCTACCTCCTCTTTAAATACTTTCAGTGATCTATCTACCTCCTCCTTAAATACTGACAGTGATCTATCTACCTCCTCATAAAATACTGTCACTGATCTATGTACCTGCTCTTTAAGTAATGCCACTGATCTATCTACCTCCTCTTTAAATACTGTCAGTGATCAATCTACCTCCTCTTTAAATACTGTCGCTGATCTATCTACCTCCTCGTTAAATACTCTCAGTGATATATCTACCTGCTCTTTAAATACTGTCACTGATCTGTCGACCTCCTCTTTAAATACTGTCAGTGATCTATCTACCTGCTCTTTAAATACTGTCACTGATCTATCTACCTCCTCTTTAAATACTGTCACTGATCTATCTACCTCCTCTTTAAATACTTTCACTGATCTATCTACCTCCTCTTTAAATACTGTCCGTGATCTATCTACCTGCTCTTTAAATACTGCCACTGATCTATCTACCTCTTCTTTAAATACTGTCACTGATCTAACTACCGGCTCTTTAAATACTTTCCCTGATCTACCTACCTCCTCTTTAAATACTGTCAGTGATCTGTCTACCTCCTCTTTAAATATTGTCACGGATCTATCTACCTCCTCTTTAAATAATTTCACTGATCTATCTTCCTCCTCTTTAAATATTGTCATTGATCTATCTACTTCCTCTTTAAATACTGCCACTGATCTATCTACCGACTCTTTAAATATTGTCACTGATCTATCTACCTCCTCTTTAAATACTTTCACTGATCTATGTACCTCCTCTTTAAATACTGTCAAGGATCTATCTACTTCCTCTTTAAATACTGTCACTGATCTATCTACCGCCTCTTTAAATACTTTCACTGATCTCTCTACCTCATCTTCAAATACTTTCGGTGATCTATCTAACTCCTCTTTAAATACTGTCAGTGATCTATCTAACTCCTCTTTAAATACTGTCACTGATCTATCTAACTCCTCTTTAAATTATGTCAGTGATCTATCTACCGCCTCCTTAAATAATTTCACTGATCTACCTCCTCTTTAAATACTGCCACTGATCTATCTACATCTTCTTTAAATACTTTCACTGATCTATCTACTGCCTCTTTAAATAATTTCACTGATCTACCAACCTCCTCTTTAAATACTGTCAGTGATCTATCTACCGCCTCTTTAAATATTGTCACTGATCTATCTACCTCCTCTTTAAATACTTTCACTGATCAATCTACCTCCTCTTTAAATACTGTCAGTGATCTATCTACTTCCTCTTTAAATACTGCCACTGATCTATCTACCTCTTCTTTAATACTGTCACTGATCTATCTACCGCCTCTTTAAATACTTTCACCGATCTGCCTAACTCCTCTTTTAATACTGTCAAGGATCTATCTACCTCCCCTTTAAATACTCTCACTGATATATCTACCTCCTCTTTAAATACTTTCACTGATGTATCTACCTCCTCTTTAAGTACTGTCAGTGATCTATCTAACTCCTCTTTAAATACTGCCACTGATCTATCTACCTCCTCTTTAAATACTGTTACTGATCTATCTACCGCCTCTTTAAATACATTCACTGATCTATCTTACTTCTCTTTAAATAATGTCAGTGATCCATCTAGCTCCGCTTTAAATAATTTCACTGATCTACCTCCTCTTTAAATACTGTCAGTGATCTATCTACCTCCTCTTCAAATACTTTCGCTGATCTCTCTAACTCCTCTTTAAATACTGTCATTGATCTATCTACCTCCTCTTTAAATACTGTCAGTGATCTATCTAACACCTCTTCAAATACTTTCGGTGATCTCTCTACCTCCTCTTTAAATACTGTCAGTGATCTATCTACCTCCTCTTCAGATACTGTCAGTGATCTATCTACCTCCTCTTTAAATACTTTCACTGATCTAAATACCTCCTCTTTAAACACTGTCGGTGATCTATCTACCTCCTCTTTAAATACTGTCAGTGATCTATCGCACTGCTCTTTAAATACTGTCAGTGATCTATCTACCTCCTCTTTACATACTGTCAGTGATCTATCTCCCACCTCTTAAATACTGTCACTGATCTATCGACCTGCTCTTTAAATATTTTCAGTGATCTATCTACCTCCTCTTTAAATACTATCAGTGATCTATCTACCTCCTCTTTAAGTATTGTCAGTGTTCTATCTACCTCCCCTTTAAATACTGTCAGGGATATATCTACCTCCCCTGTAAATACTTTCAATGGCCAATATACTTCCCCATTAAATAATTCCACTGATCAATCTCCTTCCACTTTAAATACTGTCAGTGATCTATCTACCTCCTCTTTAAATAGTCAATGATCTATCTACGTCCTCTTTAAATACTGTCAGTGATCTATCTACCTGCTCTTTAAATACTGCCAGTGATCTATCTACCTCCTCTTCAAATTCTTTCGTTGATCTATCTACCTCCTCTTTAAATACTGTCAGTGATCTATCTAACTCCTCTTCAAATACTTTCGGTGACCTATCCAACTCCTCTTTAAATATTTTCAGTGATCTATCTACCTCCTCTTTAAATACTGTCAGTGATCTATCTACGTCCTCTTTAAATAATGTCAGTTATCTATCTGCCTCCTCTTTAAATACTGTCACTGATCTCTCGACCTGCTCTTTAAATACTGTCAGTGATCTATCTACCTCCTCTTTACATACTGTCAGTGATCTAACTCCCACCTCTTAAATACTGTCACTGATCTATCTACCTGCTCTTAAATACTGTCAGTGATCTATCTACCTCCTCTTTAAATACTGTCAGTGATCTATCTAGCTCCTCTTTAAATACTGTCAGTGATCTATCTACCTCCTCTTTAAAAATTGTCAGTGATCTATCTACCTCCTCTTTAAATACTGTCAATGATATTTCTACCTCCCCTTTAAATACTGTCAGGGATATATCTACCTCCCCTGTAAATACTTTCAATGGCCAATATACTTCCCCTTTAAATAATTTCACTGATCTATCTCCTTCCTCTTTAAATACTTTGTGATCTATCTACCTCCTCTTTAAATACGTTGTGATCTATCTACTTCCACTTTAAATAATGTCAGTGATCTATCTACCTCCTCTTTAAATAGTCAGTGATCTATCTACCTCCTCTTTAAATACTGTCAGTGATCTATCTGCTTGCTCTTTAAATACTGCCAGTGATCTATCTACCTCCTCTTCAAATTCTTTCGTTGATCTATCTCCCTCCTCTTTAAATACTGTCAGTGATCAATCTAACTCTTCTTCAAATACTTTCGGTGATCTATCTACGTCCTCTTTAAATACTTTCAGTGATCTATCTACCTCCTCTTTTAATACTGTCAGTGATCTATCTACCTCCTCTTCAAATACTTTCGGTGATCTCTCAAACTCCTCTTTAAATACTGTCAGTGATCTATCTACCTCCTCTTTAAATACTGTCAGTGATCTATCTACCTCCTCTTTACATACTGTCAGTGATCTAACTCCCTCCTCTTTAAATACTGTCACTGATCTATCTACCTCCTCTTTAAATATTGTCAGTGATCTATCTACCTCCTCTTTAAATAATGTCTGTGATCTTTCTACCTGCTCTTTAAATACTGTCAGTGATCTATCTACCTCCTCTTTAAATACTGTCACTGATCTACCTACCTGTTCTGTAAATACTGTCAGTGATCTATCTACCTGCTCTTTAAATACTGTCAGTGATCTATCTACCTCTTCTTTAAATACTGTCAGTGATCTAAATACCTCCTCTTTAAATAGTGTCAGTGATCTATCTACCTCCTCTTTAAATACTGTCACTGATCTATCTACCTCATCTTTAAATACTGTCACTGATGTGTCTACCTCATCTTTAAATACTGTCAGTGATCTATCTACCTTCTTTTTAAATACTGTCAGTGATCTATCTACCTCCTCTTTAAATACTGTCACTGATCTATCAACCTCCTCTTTAAATACTGTCACTGATCTAGCTACCTCATCGTTAAATACTGTCGCTGACCTATCTAACACCTCTTTAAATACTGTCACTGATGTATCTACCTCCTCTTTAAATACTGTCAGTGATCTATCTACCTCCTCTTTAAATACTGTCAGTGATCTACAATCTCCTCCTTCAATACTGTCACTGTTCTATCTACCTCCTCTTTAAATACTGTCACTGATCTATCTACCTGCTCTTTAAATACTGTCGCTGATCTATCTTCCTCCTCTTTAAATACGGTCAGTGATCTATCTACCACCTCTTTAAATACTGTCACTGATCTATCGACCTGCTCTTTAAATACTGTCAGTGATCTATCGATCTCCTCCTTAAATACTGTCAGTGATCGATCTACCTCCTCTTTAAATACTGTCATTGATCTATCTAGTTGCCCTTAAATACTGTCGGGGATCTATCTACCTCCTCTTTAAATACTGTCACTGACCTATCTAACTCCTCTTTAATTACATTCACTGATCTATCTGCCTCCTATTTAAATACTTTCAGTGATCTATCTACCTCCTCTTTAAATACTACCACCGATCTATCTACCTCCTCTTTAAATACTGTCACTGATCTATCCACTGCCTCTTTAAATGCTTTCACTGATTTATCTACCTCTTCTTTAAATACTGTCAGTGATCTATCTACCTCCTCTTTAAATACTGTCAGTGATCTATCTAGCTCCTCTTTAAATACTGTCAGTAATCTATCTACCTCCTCGTTAAATATTGTCAGTAATCTATCTACCTCCTCTTTTAATAAGTCATTGATATTTCTACCTCCCCTTTAAATTCTGTCAGGGATATATCTACCTCCCCTGTAAATACTTTCAATGGCCAATATACTTCCCCTTTAAATAATTTCACTGATCTATCTCCTTCCTCTTTAAATACTTTGTGATCTATCTACCTCCTCTTTAAATACGTTGTGATCTTTCTCCCTCCACTTTAAATACTGTCAGTGATCTATCTACCTCCTCTTTCAATAGTCAGTGATCTATCTACCTCCTCTTTAAATACTGTCAGTGATCTATCTACCTGCTCTTTAAATACTGCCAGACATCTATCTACCTCCTCTTCAAATTCTTTCGTTGATCTATCTCCCTCCTCTTTAAATACTGTCAGTGATCTATCTAACTCTTCTTCAAATACTTTCGGTGATCTATCTACCTCCTCTTTTAATACTGTCAATGATCTATCTACCTCCTCTTTAAATACTCTCAGTGATATATCTACCTCCTCTTTAAATACTGTCATTGATCTATCGACCTGCTCTTTAAATACTATCAGTGATCTATCTACCTCCGCTTTACGTACTGTCAGTGATCAATCTACCTCCTCTTTAAATACTGTCACTCATCTATTTACCTCCTCTTTAAATACTGTCACTGATCTATCTACCTCCACTTAAAATACTTTCACTGATCTATCTACCTCCTCTTTAAATACTGTCAGAGATCTATCTACTTCCTCTTTAAATACTGCCACTGATCTATCTACCTCTTCTTTAAATACTGTCACTGATCTATCTACCGCCTCTTTAAATACTTTCACCGATCTACTTAACTCCTCTTTAAATAATGTCAGTGATCTATCTACCTCCTCTTTAAATACTGTCACTGATATATGTACCTCCTCTTTAAATACTTTCACTGATTTATCTACCTCCTCATTAAATACTGTCACTGATCTATCTAACTCCTCTTTAAATACTGCCACTGATCTATCTACCTCCTCTTTAAATACTGTCACTGATCTATCTATCGCCTCTTTAAATACTTTCACTGATCTATCTAACTCCTCTTTAAATAATGTCAGTGATCTATCTACCTCCTCTTTAAATAATTTCACTGATCTACCTCCTCTTTAAATACTGTCAGTGATCTATCTACCTCCTCTTCAAATACTTTCGGTGATCTCTCAAACTCCTCTTTAAATACTGTCAGTGATCTATCTACCTCCTCTTTAAATACTGTCAGTGATCTATCTACCACCTCTTCAAATACTTTCAGTGATCTCTCTACCTCCTCTTTAAATACTGTCAGTGATCTTTCTACCTCCTCTTCAGATACTGTCAGTGATCTATCTACCTCCTCTTTAAATACTTTCACTGATCTAAATACCTCCTCTTTAAACACTGTCGGTGATCTTTCAACCTCCTCTTTAAATACTGTCACTGATCTATCTAACTCCTCTTTAAATACTGTCACTGATCTATCTACCTCCTCTTTAAATACTGTCAGTGATCTATCTACCTCCTCTTTAAATACTGTCAGTGATCTATCTACCTCCTCTTTAACTACTGTCAGTGACCTATCTACCTGTTCTTTAAATACCATCAGTGATCTATCTACCTCCTCTGTAAATACTGTCTGTGATCTATCTACCTCCTCTTTAACTACTGTCAGTGCCCTATCTACCTGTTCTTTAAATACTGTCAGTGATCTATCTACCTCCTCTTTAACTACTGTCAGTGACCTATCTACCTGTTCTTTAAATACTGTCAGTGATCTATCTACCTCCTCTGTAAATACTGTCAGTGATCTATCTACCTCCTCTGTAAATACTGTCAGTGATCTATCTACCTCCTCTGTAAATACTGTCAGTGATCTATCTACCTCCTTTGTAAATACTGTCAGTGATCTATCTACCTCCTCTGTAAATACTGTCAGTGATCTATCTACCTCCTCTGTAAATACTGTCAGTGATCTATCTACCTCTGCTTTAAATACTTTCACAGATCTACCTTCCTCCCCATTAAATACTCACATGGATCTATCTAACTCCTCTTTAAATTCATTCAGGGAACTATCTATCTCCTCTTTAAATGCTTTGTGATCTATCTACCTCTTTACATCATTTCCTAACTCCCCATTAAATACTTTCACTGATCAATCCACCTCCTCTTTAAATAATTTCAGTGATCTATCCACTTCCTCTTTAAATAATTTCACTGATCTCTCTCCCTCCTATTTAATTACTTTCATTGACCTATCTACCTCTTTAAAAACCTAGTGATCTACCTACCTCCTCTATAAATAGTTTCACTGATCTAACTACCTCCGCTTTAAATACTTAGCGATGAATCTACCTCTTTAAAAACTTTCAGAGTTCTATCTACCACTTCTTGAAATAATTTCATTGATCTATCTACCTCCTTCTTAAATACTTTTAGTGATCTATCTGCCCACTCTTTAAATATTATCACTGGTCTATCTACCTCCTCTTAAAATTCTGTCACAGATCTATCAACCTCCTCTTTAAATACTGTCAGTAATCTATCTAACACCTCTTTAAATACTGTCAGTGATCTACAATGTCCTCTTTAAATACTGTCGGTGATGTATCTACCTCCTCTTTAAATGCTGTCACTGATCTATCTACCTGCTCTTTAAATACTGTCAGAGATCTATCTACCACCTCCTTAAATACTGTCAGTGATCTATCTAACTCCTCTTTAAATACTGTCGCTGATCTATCTACCTCCTCTTTAAATAATGTCAGTTATCTATCTACCTCCTCTTTACATACTGTCAGTGATCTAACTCCCACCTCTTAAATACTGTCACTGATCTATCTACCTGCTCTTAAATACTGTCAGTGATCTATCTACCTCCTCTTTAAATACTGTCAGTGATCTATCTACCTCCTCTTTAAATACTGTCATTGATCTATCGACCTGCTCTTTAAATACTATCAGTGATCTATCTACCTCCGCTTTACATAGTCAGTGATCAATCTACCTCCTCTTTAAATACTGTCACTCATCTATTTACCTCCTCTTTAAATACTGTCAGAGATCTATCTAATTCCTCTTTAAATACTGCCACTGATCTATCTACCGCCTCTTTAAATACTGTCACTGATATATGTACCTCCTCTTTAAATACTTTCACTGATTTATCTACCTCCTCATTAAATACTGTCACTGATCTATCTAACTCCTCTTTAAATACTGCCACTGATCTATCTACCTCCTCTTTAAATACTGTCACTGATCTATCTATCGCCTCTTTAAATACTTTCACTGATCTATCTAAATCCTCTTTAAATAATGTCAGTGATCTATCTACCTCCTCTTTAAATAATTTCACTGATCTACCTCCTCTTTAAATACTCTCAGTGATCTATCTACCTCCTCTTCAAATACTTTCGGTGATCTCTCAAACTCCTCTTTAAATACTGTCAGTGATCTATCTACCTCCTCTTTAAATACTGTCAGTGATCTATCTACCACCTCTTCAAATACTTTCAGTGATCTCTCTACCTCCTCTTTAAATACTGTCAGTGATCTTTCTACCTCCTCTTCAGATACTGTCAGTGATCTATCTACCTCCTCTTTAAATACTTTCACTGATCTAAATACCTCCTCTTTAAACACTGTCGGTGATCTTTCAACCTCCTCTTTAAATACTGTCACTGATCTATCTAACTCCTCTTTAAATACTGTCACTGATCTATCTACCTCCTCTTTAAATACTGTCAGTGATCTATCTACCTCCTCTTTAAATACTGTCAGTGATCTATCTACCTCCTCTTTAACTACTGTCAGTGACCTATCTACCTGTTCTTTAAATACCGTCAGTGATCTATCTACCTCCTCTGTAAATACTGTCTGTGATCTATCTACCTCCTCTTTAACTACTGTCAGTGCCCTATCTACCTGTTCTTTAAATACTGTCAGTGATCTATCTACCTCCTCTTTAACTACTGTCAGTGACCTATCTACCTGTTCTTTAAATACTGTCAGTGATCTATCTACCTCCTCTGTAAATACTGTCAGTGATCTATCTACCTCCTCTGTAAATACTGTCAGTGATCTATCTACCTCCTCAGTAAATACTGTCAGTGATCTATCTACCTCCTTTGTAAATACTGTCAGTGATCTATCTACCTCCTCTGTAAATACTGTCAGTGATCTATCTACCTCTGCTTTAAATACTTTCACAGATCTACCTTCCTCCCCATTAAATACTCACATGGATCTATCTAACTCCTCTTTAAATTCATTCAGGGAACTATCTATCTCCTCTTTAAATGCTTTGTGATCTATCTACCTCTTTACATCATTTCCTAACTCCCCATTAAATACTTTCACTGATCAATCCACCTCCGCTTTAAATAATTTCAGTGATCTATCCACTTCCTCTTTAAATACTTTCACTGATCTCTCTCCCTCCTATTTAATTACTTTCATTGACCTATCTACCTCTTTAAAAAGCTAGTGATCTACCTACCTCCTCTATAAATAGTTTCACTGATCTAACTACCTCCGCTTTAAATAATTAGCAATGAATCTACCTCTTTAAAAACTTTCAGAGTTCTATCTACCACTTCTTGAAATAATTTCATTGATCTATCAACCTCCTTCTTAAATACTTTTAGTGATCTATCTGCCCACTCTTTAAATATTATCACTGGTCTATCTACCTCCTCTTAAAATTCTGTCACAGATCTATCAACCTCCTCTTTAAATACTGTCAGTGATCTATCTAACACCTCTTTAAATACAGTCAGTGATCTACAATGTCCTCTTTAAATACTGTCGGTGATGTATCTACCTCCTCTTTAAATGCTGTCACTGATCTATCTACCTGCTCTTTAAATACTGTCAGAGATCTATCTACCACCTCCTTAAATACTGTCAGTGATCTATCTACCTCCTCTTTAAATACTGTCGCTGATCTATCTACCTCCTCTTTAAATAATGTCAGTTATCTATCTACCTCCTCTTTACATACTGTCAGTGATCTAACTCCCACCTCTTAAATACTGTCACTGATCTATCTACCTGCTCTTAAATACTGTCAGTGATCTATCTACCTCCTCTTTAAATACTGTCAGTGATCTATCTACCTCCTCTTTAAATACTGTCATTGATCTATCGACCTGCTCTTTAAATACTATCAGTGATCTATCTACCTCCGCTTTACATAGTCAGTGATCAATCTACCTCCTCTTTAAATACTGTCACTCATCTATTTACCTCCTCTTTAAATACTGTCAGAGATCTATCTACTTCCTCTTTAAATACTGCCACTGATCTATCTACCTCTTCTTTAAATACTGTCACTGATCTATCTACCGCCTCTTTAAATACTTTCACCGATCTACTTAACTCCTCTTTAAATAATGTCAGTGATCTATCTACCTCCTCTTTAAATACTGTCACTGATATATGTACCTCCTCTTTAAATACTTTCACTGATTTATCTACCTCCTCATTAAATACTGTCACTGATCTATCTAACTCCTCTTTAAATACTGCCACTGATCTATCTACCTCCTCTTTAAATACTGTCACTGATCTATCTATCGCCTCTTTAAATACTTTCACTGATCTATCTAACTCCTCTTTAAATAATGTCAGTGATCTATCTACCTCCTCTTTAAATAATTTCACTGATCTACCTCCTCTTTAAATACTGTCAGTGATCTATCTACCTCCTCTTCAAATACTTTCGGTGATCTCTCAAACTCCTCTTTAAATACTGTCAGTGATCTATCTACCTCCTCTTTAAATACTGTCAGTGATCTATCTACCACCTCTTCAAATACTTTCAGTGATCTCTCTACCTCCTCTTTAAATACTGTCAGTGATCTTTCTACCTCCTCTTCAGATACTGTCAGTGATCTATCTACCTCCTCTTTAAATACTTTCACTGATCTAAATACCTCCTCTTTAAACACTGTCGGTGATCTTTCAACCTCCTCTTTAAATACTGTCACTGATCTATCTAACTCCTCTTTAAATACTGTCACTGATCTATCTGCCTCCTCTTTAAATACTGTCAGTGATCTATCTACCTCCTCTTTAAATACTGTCAGTGATCTATCTACCTCCTCTTTAACTACTGTCAGTGACCTATCTACCTGTTCTTTAAATACCGTCAGTGATCTATCTACCTCCTCTGTAAATACTGTCTGTGATCTATCTACCTCCTCTTTAACTACTGTCAGTGACCTATCTACCTGTTCTTTAAATACTGTCAGTGATCTATCTACCTCCTCTTTAACTACTGTCAGTGACCTATCTACCTGTTCTTTAAATACTGTCAGTGATCTATCTACCTCCTCTGTAAATACTGTCAGTGATCTATCTACCTCCTCTGTAAATACTGTCAGTGATCTATCTACCTCCTCAGTAAATACTGTCAGTGATCTATCGACCTCCTTTGTAAATACTGTCAGTGATCTATCTACCTCCTCTGTAAATACTGTCAGTGATCTATCTACCTCTGCTTTAAATACTTTCACAGATCTACCTTCCTCCCCATTAAATACTCACATGGATCTATCTAACTCCTCTTTAAATTCATTCAGGGAACTATCTATCTCCTCTTTAAATGCTTTGTGATCTATCTACCTCTTTACATCATTTCCTAACTCCCCATTAAATACTTTCACTGATCAATCCACCTCCTCTTTAAATAATTTCAGTGATCTATCCACTTCCTCTTTAAATAATTTCACTGATCTCTCTCCCTCCTATTTAATTACTTTCATTGACCTATCTACCTCTTTAAAAACCTAGTGATCTACCTACCTCCTCTATAAATAGTTTCACTGATCTAACTACCTCCGCTTTAAATACTTAGCGATGAATCTACCTCTTTAAAAACTTTCAGAGTTCTATCTACCACTTCTTGAAATAATTTCATTGATCTATCAACCTCCTTCTTAAATACTTTTAGTGATCTATCTGCCCACTCTTTAAATATTATCACTGGTCTATCTACCTCCTCTTAAAATTCTGTCACAGATCTATCAACCTCCTCTTTAAATACTGTCACTGATGTATCTACCTCCTCTTTAAATACTGTCAGTGATCAATCTAACACCTCTTCAAATACTGTCAGTGATCTACAATCTCCTCTTTAAATACTGTCGGTGATGTATCTACCTCCTCTTTAAATGCTGTCACTGATCTATCTACCTGCTCTTTAAATACTGTCAGTGATCTATCTAACACCTCCTTAAATACTGTCAGTGATCTATCTACCACCTCCATAAATAATGTCAGTTATCTATCAACCTCCTCTTTAAATACTGTCAGTGATCTATCTAACACCTCTTTAAAGACTGTCAGTGATCTACAATGTCCTCTTTAAATACTGTCGGTGATGTATCTACCTCCTCTTTAAATGCTGTCACTGATCTATCTACCTGCTCTTTAAATACTGTCAGAGATCTATCTACCACCTCCTTAAATACTGTCAGTGATCTATCTACCTCCTCTTTAAATACTGTCGCTGATCTATCTACCTCCTCTTTAAATAATGTCAGTTATCTATCTACCTCCTCTTTACATACTGTCAGTGATCTAACTCCCACCTCTTAAATACTGTCACTGATCTATCTACCTGCTCTTAAATACTGTCAGTGATCTATCTACCTCCTCTTTAAATACTGTCAGTAATCTATCTACCTCCTGTTTAAATATTGTCAGTAATCTATCTACCTTCTCTTTAAATACTGTCATTGATATTTCTACCTCCCCTTTAAATACTGTCAGGGATATATCTACCTCCCCTGTAAATACGTTCAATGGCCAATATACTTCCCCTTTAAATAATTTCACTGAACTATCTCCTTCCTCTTTAAATACTTTGTGATCTATCTACCTCCTCTTTAAATACGTTGTGATCTATCTCCCTCCACTTTAAATACTGTCAGTGATCTATCTACCTCCTCTTTAAATAGTGAGTGATCTATCTACCTCCTCTTTAAATACTGTCAGTGATCTATCTACCTGCTCTTTAAATACTGCCAGTCATCTATCTACCTCCTCTTCAAATTCTTTCGTTGATCTATCTCCCTCCTCTTTAAATACTGTCAGTGATCTATCTAACTCTTCTTCAAATACTTTCGGTGATCTATCTACCTCCTCTTTAAATACTTTCCGAAATCTATCTACCTCCTCTTTTAATATGTCAGTGATCTACCTACCTCCTCTTTAAATACTGTATCTGATCTATCGATCTCCTCTTTAAACACTGTCACTGATCTATCTACCTCCTGTTTAAATACTGTCAGTGATCTATCCACCTCCTCTTTAAATACTGTCAGTGAACTATCTTCCTCCTCTTAAAATACTGTCACTGATCTATGTACCTGCTCTTTAAATACTGTCAGTGATCTATCTACGACCTCTTTAAATACTGTCAGTGATCTATCTACATCCTCTTTAAATACTGTCGCTGATCTAACTACCTCCTCTTTAAATACTCTCAGTGATATATCTACCTCCTCTTTAAATACTGTCATTGATCTTCACCCTGCACTTTAAATACTATCAGTGATCTATCTACCTCCTCTTTACATACTGTCAGTGATCGATCTACCTCCTCTTTAAATACTGTCACTCATCTATCTACAACATCTTTAAATACTGTCAGTGATCTATCTACCTGCTCTTTAAATACTGCCACTGATCTACCTACCTCTTCTTTAAATACTGTCACTGATCTATCTACCGCCTCTTTAAATACTTTCACCGTTCTACCTAACTCCTCTTTAAATACTGTGAGCGATCTATCTACCTCCTTTTAAATACTGTCACTGATCTATCTACCTCCTATTTAAATACTTTCACTGATCTATCTACCTCCTCCTTAAATACTGTCAGTGATCTATCTAAATCCTCTTTAAATACTGCCACTTATCTATCTACCTCCGCTGTAAATACTGTCACTGATCTATCTACCACCTCTTTAAATTCATTCACTGATCTATCTACCTCCTCTTTAAATATTGTCAGTGATCTATCTACCTCCTCTTTAAATAATGTCTGTGATCTATCTACCTGCTCTTTAAATACTGTCAGTGATCTATCTACCTCCTCTTTAAATACTGTCAGTGATCTACCTACCTGTTCTGTAAATACTGTCAGTGATCTATCTACCTGCTCTTTAAATACTGTCAGTGATCTACCTACCTCTTCTTTAAATACTGTCAGTGATCTAAATACCTCCTCTTTAAATAGTGTCAGTGATCTATCTACCTGCTCTTTAAATACTGTCACTGATCTATCTACCTCCTCTTTAAATACTGTCACTGATGTATCTACCTCATCTTTAAATACTGTCAGTGATCTATCTACCTTCTTTTTAAATACTGTCAGTGATCTATCTACCTCCTCTTTAAATACTGTCACTGATCTATCAACCTCCTCTTTAAATACTGTCACTGATCTATCTACCTCATCGTTAAATACTGTCGCTGACCTATCTAACACCTCTTTAAATACTGTCACTGATGTATCTACCTCCTCTTTAAATACTGTCATTGATCTATCTACCTCCTCTTTAAATACTGTCAGTGATCTACAATCTCCTCCTTAAATACTGTCACTGTTCTATCTACCTCCTCTTTAAATACTGTCACTGATCTATCTACCTGCTCTTTAAATACTGTCGCTGATCTATCTTCCTCCTCTTTAAATACGGTCAGTGATCTATCTACCACCTCTTTAAATACTGTCACTGATCTATCGACCTGCTCTTTAAATACTGTCAGGGATCTATCGATCTCCTCCTTAAATAACGTCAGTGATCGATCTACCTCCTCTTTAAATACTGTCATTGATCTATCTAGTTGCCCTTAAATACTGTCGGGGATCTATCTACCTCCTCTTTAAATACTGTCACTGACCTATCTAACTCCTCTTTAATTACATTCACTGATCTATCTGCCTCCTATTTAAATACTTTCAGTGATCTATCTACCTCCTCTTTAAATACTACCACCGATCTATCTACCTCCTCTTTAAATACTGTCACTGATCTATCCACTGCCTCTTTAAATGCTTTCACTGATTTATCTACCTCTTCTTTAAATATTGTCAGTGATCTATCTACCTCCTCTTTAAATAATGTCAGTGATCTATCTACCTGCTCTTTAAATACTGTTAGTGATCTATCTAACTGCACTTTAAATACTGTCAGTGATCTATCTAACAGCTCTTTAAATACTGTCAGTGATCTATCTACCTCCTCTTTAAATACTGTCACTGAACTATCCACCTCCTCTTTAAATACTGTCAGTGATCTATCTACCTCCTCTTTAAATACTGACACTGATCTATCGACCTGCTCTTTAAATACTGTCAGTGTTCTATCTACCTCCTCTTTACATACTGTCAGTGATCTATCTCCCACCTCTTTAAATATTGTCACTGATCTATCTACCTGCTCTTAAATAATGTCAGTGATCTATCTACCTCCTCTTTAACTACTGTCAGTGATCTATCTAGCTCCTCTTTAAATATTGTCAGTGATCTATCTACCTCCTCTTTAAATAGTGTCATTGATATATCTACCTCCCCTGTAAGTAATTTCAATGGCCAATATATTTTCCCATAAATAATTTCACTGATCTATCTCCTTCCTTCCTAAATACTTTGTGATCTATCTACCTCCTCTTTAAATACGTTGTGATCTATCTACCTCCACTTTAAATACTGTCAGTGATCTATCTACCTCCTCTTTAAGTAATCAGTGATCTATCTAACTCCTCTTTAAATATTGTCAGTGATCTATCTACCTCCTCTTTAAATAATGTCAGTGATCTATCTACCTGCTCTTTAAATACTGTCAGTGATCTATCTACCTCCTCTTTAAATACTGTCAGTGATCTATCTACCTGTTCTTTAAATACTGTCAGTGATCTATCTACCTGCTCTTTAAACACTGTCAGTGATCTATCTATCTGCTCTATAAATACTGTCAGTGATCTATCTACCTGCTCTTTAAATCCTGTCAGTGATCTATCTACCTGTTCTTTAAATACTGTCAGTGATCTATCTACCTGCTCTTTAAATACTGTCAGTGATCTATCTACCTCTTCTTTAAATACTGTCAGTGATCTAACTACCTCCTCTTTAAATAGTGTCAGTGATCTATCTACCTCCTCTTTAAATACTGTCACTGATCTATCTACCTCCTCTTTAAATACTGTCACTCATGTATCTACCTCCTCTTTAAATACTGTCAGTGATCTATCTACCTTCTTTTTAAATACTGTCAGTGATCTATCTACCTCCTCTTTAAATACTGTCACTGATCTATCAACCTCCTCTTTAAATACTGTCACTGATCTATCTACCTCATCGTTAAATACTGTCGCTGACCTATTTCCACCTCATTAAATACTGTCACTGATGTATCTACCTCCTCTTTAAATACTGTCAGTGATCTATCTACCTCCTCTTTAAATACTGTCAGTGATCTACAATCTCCTCCTTAAATACTGTCACTGTTCTATCTACCTCCTCTTTAAATACTGTCACTGATCTATCTACCTGCTCTTTAAATACAGTCAGTGATCTAACTACCACCAACTTAAATACTGACAGTGATCGGTCTACCTCCTCTTTAAATACTGTCGCTGATCTATCGACCGGCTCTTTAAATACTGTCAGTGATCTATCGATCTCCTCTTTAACTACTGTCAGTGATCGATCTACCTCCTCTTTAAATACTGTCATTGATCTATCTAGTTGCCCTTAAATACTGTCGGGGATCTATCTACCTCCTCTTTAAGTACTGTCACTGACCTATCTAACTCCACTTTAATTACATTCACTGATCTATCTGCCTCCTATTTAAATACTTTCAGTGATCTATCTACCTCCTCTTTAAATACTGCCACCGATCTATCTACCTCCTCTTTGAATACTGTCACTGATCTATCTACTGCCTCTTTAAATGCTTTCACTGATTTATCTCCCTCTTCTTTAAATAATGTCAGTGATCTATCTGCCTCCTCTTTAAATACTGTCACTCTTCTATCTACCTCCTCTTTACATACTGTCAGTGATCTATCTACCTCCTCTTTAAATACTGTCAGTGATCTATCTACCTCCTCTTTAAATACTGTCACTGAACTATCTACCACCTCTTTAAATACTTAGCGATGTATCTACCTCTTTAAACACTTTCAATGTTCTATCTACCACTTCTTGAAATAATTTCAGTGATCTATCTACCTCTTTCGATACTTTGTGATCTATCTACCTCCTCTTTAAATACTTTCAGTGATCTATCAGCCTCCTCTTTAAATACTATCACTTGTCTATCAACCTCCTCTTTAAATACAGTCAGTGATCTATCTACCTACTCTTTAAATACTGTCACTGATCAATCTAACTCCTCCTTAAATACTGTCACTGATGTATCTACCTCCTCTTTAAATACTGTCAGTGATCTATCTACCTCCTCTTTAAATACGGTCGCTGATCTATCTTCCTCCTCTTTAAATACTGTCAGTGATCCATCTACCTCCTCTTTAAATACTGTCACTGATCTATCGAATAGCTCTTTAAATACTGTCAGTGATCTATCTATATCCTCTTTAAATACTGTCAGTGATCGATCTACCTCCTCTTTAAATATTGTCATTAATCTATCTAGTTGCCCTTAAATACTGTCTGGGATCTATCTAGCTCCTCTTTAAATACTGTCACTGACCTAACTAACTCCTCATTAATAACTTTCACTAATCTATCTGCCTCCTATTTAAATACTTTCAGTGATCCATCTACCTCCTCTTTAAATACTGCAACTGATCTATCTACCTCCTCTTTAAATACTGTCACTGATCTATCTACTGCCTCTTTAAATGCTTTCACTGATTTATCTACCTCCTCTTTAAATAATGTCAGTGATCTATCTACCTCCTCTTTAAATACTATCACTGATCTATCTACCTCCTCTTTAAATACTGTCACTGATCTATCTGCCTGCTCTTTAAATACTGACAGTGATCAATCTACCACCTCCTTAAATACTGACAGTGAACTATCTACCTCTTCTTTAAATACTGTCGCTGATCTATCTACCTCCTCTTTAAATACGGTCAGTGTTCTATCAACATCCTCTTTAAATACTGACACTGATCTATCAACCTGCTCTTTAAATACTGTCAGTGATCTATCTACCTCCTCTTTAAATACTGTCACTGATCTATCTACCTGCTCTTAACTACTGTCAGGGATCTATCTACCTCCTCTTTAAATACTGTCAGTCATCTATCTACCTCCTCTTTAAATACTGTCAGTCATCTATCTACCTCCTCTTTAAATACTGTCACTGATCTATCTACCTGCTCTTAACTACTGTCAGGGATCTATCTACCTCCTCTTTAAATATTGTCAGTGATCTATCTACCTCATCTTTAAATACTGTCACTGATCTATCTACCTCCTCTTTAAATATTGTCAGTGATCTATCTACCTCATCTTTAAATACTGTCATTGATATATCTACATCCCCTTTAAATAGTGTCAGGGTTATATCTACCTCCCCTGTAAATACTTTCAATGGCCAATATACTTACCTATTAAATAATTTCACTGATCTATCTCCTTCCTCTTTAAATACTTTGTGATCTATCTACCTCCTCTTTAAGTACGTTGTGATCTATCTCCCTCCACTTTAAATACTGTCAGTGATCTATCTACCTCCTCTTTAAATAGTCAGTGATCTATCTAACTCCTCTTTAAATACTGTCAGTGATCTATCTACCTCCTCTTTAACTACTGTCAGTGATCTATCTACCTCCTCTTTAAATATTGTCAGTGATCTATCTACCTCCTCTTTACATACTGTCAGTGATCTATCTCCCTCCTCTTTAAATACTGTCACTGATCTCTCTTCCTGCTCTGAAATACTGTCGGTGTTCTATCTACCTCCTCTTTAAATACTGTCAGTGATCTATCTACCTCCTCTTTGAATACTGTCAGTGATCTCTCTAGCTCCTCTTTAATTACTGTCAGTGATCTATCTACCTCCTCTTTAAATATTGTCAGTGATCTATCTACCTCCTCTTTAAATACTGTCATTGATATATCCACATCCCCTTTAAATACTGTCAGTGATCTATCTACGTCCTCTTTAAATACTGTCGCTGATCTATCTTCCTCCTCTTTAATTGCGGTCAGTCATCTATCTACCTCCTCTTTAAACACTGTCTCTGATCTATCGACCTGCTCTTTAAATACTGTCAGTGATCTATCTACCTCCTCTTTAAATACTGTCACTGATCTATCTACCTGCTCTTTAAATACTGTCAGTGATCTATCTATCTCCTCTTTAAATACTGTCAGTGATCTATCTACCTCCTCTTTAAATACTGTCTGAGATCTCTCTACCTCCTATTTAAATACTTTCACTGATCTACCTACCTCCTCTTTAAATACTGTCGGTGTTTTATCTGCCTCCTCTTTAAATACTGTCAGTGATCTATGTACCTCCACTTTATATACTGTCACTGATCTATGTACCTCCTCTTTAAATACTTTCACTGATCTATCTACCTCCTCTTTAAATACTGTCACTGATCTACCTACCTGCAAATAAATACTGTCAGTGATCTATCTACCTGCTCTTTAAATACTGTCAGTGATCTATCTACCTCCTCTTTAAATATTGTCAGAGATCTATCTAGCTCCTCTTTAAATACTGTCACTGATCTATCTACCTCCTCTTTCTATATTGTCAGTGATCTATCTACCTCATCTTTAAATACTCTCTTTGATATATCTACCTCCCCTTTAAATACAGTCAGGGATATATCTACCTCCCCTGTAAATACTTTCAATGGCCAATATACTTCCCCATTAAATAATTTCACTGATCTATCTCCTTCCTCTTTAAATACTTTGTGATCTATCTACCTCCTCCTTAAATAAGTTGTGATCTATCTACCTCCACTTTAAATACTGTCAGTGATCTATCTGCCTCCTCTTTAAATATTGTCAGTGATCTATCTACTTCCTCTTTACATACTCTCAGTGATCTGTCTCCCTCCTCTTTAAATAATGTCACTGATCTATCTACCTGCTCTGAAATACTGTCGGTGATCTATATACCTCCTCTTTAAATACTGTCACTGATCTATCTACCTCCTCCTTAAATATTGTCAGTGATCTATCTACCTCCTCTTTACATACTCTCAGTGATCTATCTACCTCCTCTTTAAATACTGTCAGGGATTATCTACCTCCCCTGTAAATACTTTCAATGGCCAATATAATCCCCATTAAATAATTTCACTGATCTATCTCCTTCCTCTTTAAATACTTTGTGATCTATCTACCTCCTCCTTAAATAAGTTGTGATCTATCTACCTCCACTTTAAATACTGTCAGTGATCTATCTACCTCCTCTTTAAATATTGTCAGTGATCTATCTACTTCCTCTTTACATACTCTCAGTGATCTGTATCCCTCCTCTTTAAATAATGTCACTGATCTATCTACCTGCTCTGAAATACTGTCGGTGATCTATCTACCTCCTCTTTAAATACTGTCACTGATCTATCTACCTCCTCCTTAAAAATTGTCAGTGATCTATCTACCTCCTCTTTAAATACTGTCAGTGATCTATCTACCTCCTCTTTAAATACTGTCAGTGATCTCTCTAGATCCTCTTTAAATACTGTCAGTGACCTCTCTAGATCCTCTTTAAATACTGTCAGGGATCTATCTACCTCCTCTTTAAATATTGTCAGTGGTCTATCTACCTCCTCTTTAAATACTGTCATTGATATATCTACCTCCCCTTTAAATACTGTCAGGGATATATCTACCTCCCGTAAATACTTTCAATGGCCAATATACTTCCCCATTAAATAATTTCACTGATATATCTCTTTCCTCTTTACATGCTTTGTGATCTATCTACCTCCTCTTTAAATATGTTGTGATCTATCTACCTCCACTTTAAATACTGTCAGTGATCTATCTACCTCCTCTTTAAATAGTCAGTGATCTATCTGCCTCCTCTTTAAATACTGACAGTGATCTATCTACCTGCTCTTTAAATCCTGTCAGTGATCTATCTACCTCTTCTTTAAATGCTGTCAGTGATCTATCTATCTGCTCCTTAAATACTGTCAGTGATCTATCTACCTCCTCTTTAAATACTGTCAGTGACCTATCTACCTGTTCTTTAAATACTGTCAGTGATCTATCTACCTGTTCTTTAAATACTGTCAGTGATCTATCTACCTCCTCTGTAAATACTGTCAGTGATCTATCTACCTCTGCTTTAAATACTTTCACAGATCTACCTGCCTCCCCATTAAATACTCACATGGATCTATCTAACTACTCTTTAAATATATTCAGGGAACTATCTACCTCCTCTTCAAAAGCTTTGTGATCTATCTACCTCTTTACATCATTTCCTAGCTCCCCATTAAATACTTTCACTGATCTATCCACCTCCTCTTTAAATAATTTCAGTGATCTCTCCACTTCCTTCTTAAATACTTTCACTGATCTCTCTCCCTCCTTTTTAATTACTTTCATTGATCTATCTACCTCTTTAAATACCAAGTGATCTACCTACCTCCTCTGTAAATACTTTCACTGATCTAACTACCTCCTCTTTAAATACTTAGCGATGAATCTAACTCTAAACACTTTCAGTGTTCTATCTACCACTTCTTGAAACATTTTCAATGATCTATCTACCTCTTTCAATACTTTGTGATCTATCTACCTCCACTTTAAATACTTTCAGTGATCTATCTGCCCCGTCTTTAAATACTGTCACTCGTCTATCTACCTCCTCTTTAAATACTTTCACTGATCAATCTACCTCCTCTGTAAATACTGTCACTGATCTATCTACCTCCTCTTTAAATACAGTCACTGATGTATCTACCTCCTCTTTAGATACTGTCAATGATCTATCAACCTCCTCTTTAAATACTGTCACTGATCTATCTACCTGCTCTTTAAATACTGTCAGGGATCTATCAACCTTCTCTTTAAATACTGTCAGTGATCTATCTACCTCCTCATTGAATACTGTCGCTGATCTATCTTCATCCTCTTTAAATACGGTCAGTGATCTATCTACCTCCTCTTTAAATACTGTCACTGATCTATCGACCTGCTCTTTAAATACTGTCAGTGATCTATCTATCTCATCTTTAAATACTGTCAGTGATCGATCTACCTCCTCTTTAAATACTGTCATTGATCTATCTAGTTGCCCTTAAATAGTGTCGGTGATCTATCTAGCTCCTCTTTAAATACTGTCATTGAACTATCTACCTCCTCTTCAAATACTTTCGGTGATCTATCTATCTCCTCTTTAAAAACTGTCAGTGATCTATCTACCTCAACTTCAAATACTTTCGGTGATCTATCTATCTCCTCCTTAAATACATTCAGTGATCTATCTACCTGCTCTTTAAATACTGTCAGTGATCTATCAGCCTCCTCTTTAAGTACTGTCAATGCTCTATCTACGTCCTCTTTAAATACTTTCACTGATGTATCTACCTCTTCTTTAAATACTTTCACTGTCTACCTTCTCTTTAAATATTGTCAGTGATCTATCTACCTCCTCTTTAAATACTGTGATCTATCTATCTCCTCTTTAAATCCTGTCAGTGATCTATCTACCTGCTCTTTAAATACTGTCAGTGATCTATCTACCTCTTCTTTAAATGCTATCAGTGATCTATCTATCTGCTCCTTAAATACTGTCAGTGATCTATCTACCTCCTCTTTAAATACTGTCAGTGACCAATCTACCTGTTCTTTAAATACTGTCAGTGATCTATCTACCTGTTCTTTAAATACTGTCAGGGATCTATGTACCTCCTCTTTAAATACTGTCACTTATCTATCTACCTCCTCTTTCATACTGTCAGTGATGTATCAACCTGCTCTTTAAATACAGTCAGTGATCTATCTACCTCTTCTTTAAATACAGTCAGTGATCTATCTACCTCCTCTTTAAATACTGTCACTGATGTATCTACCTGCTCTTAAATACTGTCGGTGTTCTATCTACCTCCTCTTTAAATACTGTCAATGATCTATCTACATCCTCTTTAAATACTGCCACTGATCTATCTACCTCCTCTTTAAATACTGTCACTGATCTATCTACCTGCTCTTTAAATACTTACAGTGATCTATCTACCACCTCCTTAAATACTGACAGTGATCTATCTAACTCCTCTTTAAATACTGTCGCTGATCTATCCACCTCCTCTTTAAGTCCTGTCACTGATCTATCGACCTGCTCTTTAAATACTGTCAGTGATCTATCTACCTCCTCTTTACATACTGTCAGTGATCTATCTCACTCCTCTTTAAATACTGTCAGAGATCTATCTACCTCCTCTTTAAATACTTTCACTGATCTACCTACCTGCTCTTAAATACTGTCGGTGTTCTATCTACCTCCTCTTTAAATACTGTCAGTGATCTATGTACCTCCACTTTATATACTGTCACTGATCTATGTACCTCCTCTTTAAATACTTTTACTGAACTATCTACCTCCTCTTTAAATACTGTCAGTGATCTATCTACCTGCTCTTCAAATTCTTTCGGTGATCTATCTACCTCCTCTTTAAATACTGTCACTGATGTATCTACCTCCTCTTTAGATACTGTCAATGATCTATCAACCTCCTCTTTAAATACTGTCACTGATCTATCTACCTGCTCTTTAAATACTGTCAGGGATCTATCAACCTTCTCTTTAAATACTGTCAGTGATCTATCTACCTCCTCATTGAATACTGTCGCTGATCTATCTTCATCCTCTTTAAATACGGTCAGTGATCTATCTACCTCCTCTTTAAATACTGTCACTGATCTATCTATCTCATCTTTAAATACTGTCAGTGATCGATCTACCTCCTCTTTAAATACTGTCATTGATCTATCTAGTTGCCCTTAAATAGTGTCGGTGATCTATCTAGCTCCTCTTTAAATACTGTCATTGAACTATCTACCTCCTCTTCAAATACTTTCGGTGATCTATCTATCTCCTCTTTAAAAACTGTCAGTGATCTATCTACCTCATCTTCAAATACTTTCGGTGATCTATCTATCTCCTCCTTAAATACATTCAGTGATCGATCTACCTGCTCTTTAAATACTGTCAGTGATCTATCAGCCTCCTCTTTAAGTACTGTCAATGCTCTATCTACGTCCTCTTTAAATACTTTCACTGATGTATCTACCTCTTCTTTAAATACTTTCACTGTCTACCTTCTCCTTAAATACATTCAGTGATCTATCTACCTGCTCTTTAAATACTGTCAGTGATCTATCAGCCTCCTCTTTAAGTACTGTCAATGCTCTATCTACGTCCTCTTTAAATACTTTCACTGATGTATCTACCTCTTCTTTAAATACTTTCACTGTCTACCTTCTCTTTAAATATTGTCAGTGATCTATCTACCTCCTCTTTAAATACTGTCAGTGATCTATCTATCTCCTCTTTAAATCCTGTCACTGATCTATCTACCTGCTCTTTAAATACTGTCAGTGATCTATCTACCTCTTCTTTAAATGCTGTCAGTGATCTATCTATCTGCTCCTTAAATACTGTCAGTGATCTATCTACCTCCTCTTTAAATACTGTCAGTGACCAATCTACCTGTTCTTTAAATACTGTCAGTGATCTATCTACATGTTCTTTAAATACTGTCAGGGATCTATGTACCTCCTCTTTAAATACTGTCACTTATCTATCTACCTCCTCTTTAAATACTGTCAGTGATGTATCAACCGGCTCTTTAAATACAGTCAGTGATCTATCTACCTCTTCTTTAAATACATTCAGTGATCTATCTTCCTCCTCTTTAAATACTGTCACTGATCTATCTACCTGCTCTTAAATACTGTCGGTGTTCTATCTACCTCCTCTTTAAATACTGTCAATGATCTATCTACATCCTCTTTAAATACTGCCACTGATCTATCTACCCCCTCTTTAAATACTGTCACTGATCTATCTACCTGCTCTTTAAATACCTACAGTGATCTATCTACCACCTCCTTAAATACTGACAGTGATCTATCTACCTCCTCTTTAAATACTGTCGCTGATCTATCCACCTCCTCTTTAAGTCCTGTCACTGATCTATCGACCTGCTCTTTAAATACTGTCAGTGATCTATCTACCTCCTCTTTACATACTGTCAGTGATCTATCTCACTCCTCTTTAAATACTGTCAGAGATCTATCTACCTCCTCTTTAAATACTTTCACTGATCTACCTACCTGCTCTTAAATACTGTCGGTGTTCTATCTACCTCCTCTTTAAATACTGTCAGTGATCTATGTACCTCCACTTTATATACTGTCACTGATCTATGTACCTCCTCTTTAAATACTTTCACTGAACTATCTACCTCCTCTTTAAATACTGTCAGTGATCTATCTACCTGCTCTTCAAATTCTTTCGGTGATCTATCTACCTCCTCTTTAAATACTGTCAGTGATCTATCTACCTCCTCTTTAAATACTGTCACTGATCTACCTACCTGCTCCTAAATACTGTCAGTGATCTATCTACCTCCTCTTTAAATACTGTCAGGGATCTATGTACCTCCACTTTATATACTGTCACTGATCTATGTACCTCCTCTTTAAATACTTTCACTGAACTATCTACCTCCTCTTTAAATACTGTCAGTGATCTATCTACCTGCTCTTCAAATTCTTTCGGTGATCTATCTACCTCCTCTTTAAATACTGTCACTGATCTACCTACCTGCTCCTAAATACTGTCAGTGATCTATCTACCTGCTCTTTAAATACTGTCAGTGATCTCTCTACCTCCTCTTTAAATATTGTCAGAGATCTATCTAGCTCCTCTTTAAATACTGTCACTGATCTATCTACCTCCTCTTTCTATATTGTCAGTGATCTATCTACCTCATCTTTAAATACTGTCTTTGATATATCTACCTCCCCTTTAAATACTGTCAGGGATTATCTACCTCCCCTGTAAATACTTTCAATGGCCAATATAATCCCCATTAAATAATTTCACTGATCTATCTCCTTCCTCTTTAAATACTTTGTGATCTATCTACCTCCTCCTTAAATAAGTTGTGATCTATCTACCTCCACTTTAAATACTGTCAGTGATCTATCTACCTCCTCTTTAAATATTGTCAGTGATCTATCTACTTCCTCTTTACATACTCTCAGTGATCTGTATCCCTCCTCTTTAAATAATGTCACTGATCTATCTACCTGCTCTGAAATACTGTCGGTGATCTATCTACCTCCTCTTTAAATACTGTCACTGATCTATCTACCTCCTCCTTAAAAATTGTCAGTGATCTATCTACCTCCTCTTTAAATACTGTCAGTGATCTATCTACCTCCTCTTTAAATACTGTCAGTGATCTCTCTAGATCCTCTTTAAATACTGTCAGTGACCTCTCTAGATCCTCTTTAAATACTGTCAGGGATCTATCTACCTCCTCTTTAAATATTGTCAGTGGTCTATCTACCTCCTCTTTAAATACTGTCATTGATATATCTACCTCCCCTTTAAATACTGTCAGGGATATATCTACCTCCCGTAAATACTTTCAATGGCCAATATACTTCCCCATTAAATAATTTCACTGATATATCTCTTTCCTCTTTACATGCTTTGTGATCTATCTACCTCCTCTTTAAATATGTTGTGATCTATCTACCTCCACTTTAAATACTGTCAGTGATCTATCTACCTCCTCTTTAAATAGTCAGTGATCTATCTGCCTCCTCTTTAAATACTGACAGTGATCTATCTACCTGCTCTTTAAATCCTGTCAGTGATCTATCTACCTGCTCTTTAAATCCTGTCAGTGATCTATCTACCTCTTCTTTAAATGCTGTCAGTGATCTATCTATCTGCTCCTTAAATACTGTCAGTGATCTATCTACCTCCTCTTTAAATACTGTCAGTGACCTATCTACCTGTTCTTTAAATACTGTCAGTGATCTATCTACCTGTTCTTTAAATACTGTCAGTGATCTATCTACCTCCTCTGTAAATACTGTCAGTGATCTATCTACCTCTGCTTTAAATACTTTCACAGATCTACCTGCCTCCCCATTAAATACTCACATGGATCTATCTAACTCCTCTTTAAATATATTCAGGGAACTATCTACCTCCTCTTCAAAAGCTTTGTGATCTATCTACCTCTTTACATCATTTCCTAGCTCCCCATTAAATACTTTCACTGATCTATCCACCTCCTCTTTAAATAATTTCAGTGATCTCTCCACTTCCTTCTTAAATACTTTCACTGATCTCTCTCCCTCCTTTTTAATTACTTTCATTGATCTATCTACCTCTTTAAATACCAAGTGATCTACCTACCTCCTCTATAAATACTTTCACTGATCTAACTACCTCCTCTTTAAATACTTAGCGATGAATCTAACTCTAAACACTTTCAGTGTTCTATCTACCACTTCTTGAAACATTTTCAGTGATCTATCTACCTCTTTCAATACTTTGTGATCTATCTACCTCCACTTTAAATACTTTCAGTGATCTATCTGCCCCGTCTTTAAATACTGTCACTCGTCTATCTACCTCCTCTTTAAATACTTTCACTGATCAATCTACCTCCTCTGTAAATATTGTCACTGATCTATCTACCTCCTCTTTAAATACTGTCACTGATGTATCTACCTCCTCTTTAAATACTGTCAATGATCTATCAACCTCCTCTTTAAATACTGTCAGTGATTGATCAACCTCCTCTTTAAATACTGTCACTGATCTATCTACCTGCTCTTTAAATACTGTCAGGGATCTATCAACCTTCTCTTTAAATACTGTCAGTGATCTATCTACCTCCTCATTGAATACTGTCGCTGATCTATCTTCATCCTCTTTAAAGACGGTCAGTGATCTATCTACCTCCTCTTTAAATACAGTCACTGATCTATCGACCTGCTCTTTAAATACTGTCAGTGATCTATCTATCTCATCTTTAAATACTGTCAGTGATCGATCTACCTCCTCTTTAAATACTGTCATTGATCTATCTAGTTGCCCTTAAATACTGTCGGTGATCTATCTACCTCCTCTTCAAATACTTTCGGTGATCTATCTATCTCCTCTTTAAAAACTGTCAGTGATCTATCTACCTCATCTCCAAATACTTTCGGTGATCTATCTATCTCCTCTTTAAATACATTCAGTGATCTATCTACCTGCTCTTTAAATACTGTCAGTGATCTATCAGCCTCCTCTTTAAGTACTGTCAATGCTCTATCTACGTCCTCTTTAAATACTTTCACTGATGTATCTACCTCTTCTTTAAATACTTCACTATCTACCTTCTCTTTAAATATTGTCAGTGATCTATCTAGCTCCTCTTTAAATACTGTCAGTGATCTATCTATCTCCACTTTAAATCCTGTCACTGATCTATCTACCTGCTCTTTAAATACTGTCAGGGATCTATCAACCTCCTCTCTAAATACTGTCAGTGATCTATCTACCTCCTCTTTAACTACTGTTAGTGATCTCTCAACCTACTCTTTATATATTGTCAGTGATCTATCTACCTCACCTTTAAAAAATGTCAGTGATCTATCTACCTGCTCTTCAAATACTGTCAGTGATCTATCTACCTCCTCTTTAAATACTTTCAGTGATCGATCTACCTGTTCTTTAAATACTGTCAGTGATCAATCTACCTGCTCTTTAAATCCTGTCAGTGATCTATCTACCTGTTCTTTAAATACTGTCAGTGATCTATCTACCTCCTCTTTAAATACTGTCAGTGATATATCTACATCCTCTTTAAATACTGCCACTGATCAATCTACCTCCTCTTTAAATACAGTCACTGATCTAAATACCGCCTCTTTAAATACTTTCACTGATCTCTCTAACTCCTCTTTAAATAATGTCAGTGATCAATCTTCCTCCTCTTTAAATACTTTCACTGATCTATCTACCTCCTTTTTAAATACTGTCACTGATCTATCTACCGCCTCTTTAAATACTTTCAATGATCTATCTACCTCCTCTTTAAATACTGTCAGTGATGGATCTATCTCCTCTTTAAAAACTGTCAGTGATCTATCTACCTCATCTCCAAATACTTTCGGTGATCTATCTATCTCCTCTTTAAATACATTCAGTGATCTATCTACCTGCTCTTTAAATACTGTCAGTGATCTATCAGCCTCCTCTTTAAGTACTGTCAATGCTCTATCTACGTCCTCTTTAAATACTTTCACTGATGTATCTACCTCTTCTTTAAATACTTCACTATCTACCTTCTCTTTAAATATTGTCAGTGATCTATCTAGCTCCTCTTTAAATACTGTCAGTGATCTATCTATCTCCACTTTAAATCCTGTCACTGATCTATCTACCTCCTCTTTAAATACTGTCAGTGATGTATCAACCGGCTCTTTAAATACAGTCAGTGATCTATCTACCTCTTCTTTAAATACAGTCAGTGATCTATCTTCCTCCTCTTTAAATACTGTCACTGATCTATCTACCTGCTCTTAAATACTGTCGGTGTTCTATCTACCTCCTCTTTAAATACTGTCAATGATCTATCTACATCCTCTTTAAATACTGCCACTGATCTATCTACCCCCTCTTTAAATACTGTCACTGATCTATCTACCTGCTCTTTAAATACCTACAGTGATCTATCTACCACCTCCTTAAATACTGACAGTGATCTATCTACCTCCTCTTTAAATACTGTCGCTGATCTATCCACCTCCTCTTTAAGTCCTGTCACTGATCTATCGACCTGCTCTTTAAATACTGTCAGTGATCTATCTACCTCCTCTTTACATACTGTCAGTGATCTATCTCACTCCTCTTTAAATACTGTCAGAGATCTATCTACCTCCTCTTTAAATACTTTCACTGATCTACCTACCTGCTCTTAAATACTGTCGGTGTTCTATCTACCTCCTCTTTAAATACTGTCAGTGATCTATGTACCTCCACTTTATATACTGTCACTGATCTATGTACCTCCTCTTTAAATACTTTCACTGAACTATCTACCTCCTCTTTAAATACTGTCAGTGATCTATCTACCTGCTCTTCAAATTCTTTCGGTGATCTATCTACCTCCTCTTTAAATACTGTCAGTGATCTATCTACCTCCTCTTTAAATACTGTCACTGATCTACCTACCTGCTCCTAAATACTGTCAGTGATCTATCTACCTCCTCTTTAAATACTGTCAGGGATCTATGTACCTCCACTTTATATACTGTCACTGATCTATGTACCTCCTCTTTAAATACTTTCACTGAACTATCTACCTCCTCTTTAAATACTGTCAGTGATCTATCTACCTGCTCTTCAAATTCTTTCGGTGATCTATCTACCTCCTCTTTAAATACTGTCACTGATCTACCTACCTGCTCCTAAATACTGTCAGTGATCTATCTACCTGCTCTTTAAATACTGTCAGTGATCTCTCTACCTCCTCTTTAAATATTGTCAGAGATCTATCTAGCTCCTCTTTAAATACTGTCACTGATCTATCTACCTCCTCTTTCTATATTGTCAGTGATCTATCTACCTCATCTTTAAATACTGTCTTTGATATATCTACCTCCCCTTTAAATACTGTCAGGGATTATCTACCTCCCCTGTAAATACTTTCAATGGCCAATATAATCCCCATTAAATAATTTCACTGATCTATCTCCTTCCTCTTTAAATACTTTGTGATCTATCTACCTCCTCCTTAAATAAGTTGTGATCTATCTACCTCCACTTTAAATACTGTCAGTGATCTATCTACCTCCTCTTTAAATATTGTCAGTGATCTATCTACTTCCTCTTTACATACTCTCAGTGATCTGTATCCCTCCTCTTTAAATAATGTCACTGATCTATCTACCTGCTCTGAAATACTGTCGGTGATCTATCTACCTCCTCTTTAAATACTGTCACTGATCTATCTACCTCCTCCTTAAAAATTGTCAGTGATCTATCTACCTCCTCTTTAAATACTGTCAGTGATCTATCTACCTCCTCTTTAAATACTGTCAGTGATCTCTCTAGATCCTCTTTAAATACTGTCAGTGACCTCTCTAGATCCTCTTTAAATACTGTCAGGGATCTATCTACCTCCTCTTTAAATATTGTCAGTGGTCTATCTACCTCCTCTTTAAATACTGTCATTGATATATCTACCTCCCCTTTAAATACTGTCAGGGATATATCTACCTCCCGTAAATACTTTCAATGGCCAATATACTTCCCCATTAAATAATTTCACTGATATATCTCTTTCCTCTTTACATGCTTTGTGATCTATCTACCTCCTCTTTAAATATGTTGTGATCTATCTACCTCCACTTTAAATACTGTCAGTGATCTATCTACCTCCTCTTTAAATAGTCAGTGATCTATCTGCCTCCTCTTTAAATACTGACAGTGATCTATCTACCTGCTCTTTAAATCCTGTCAGTGATCTATCTACCTGCTCTTTAAATCCTGTCAGTGATCTATCTACCTCTTCTTTAAATGCTGTCAGTGATCTATCTATCTGCTCCTTAAATACTGTCAGTGATCTATCTACCTCCTCTTTAAATACTGTCAGTGACCCATCTACCTGTTCTTTAAATACTGTCAGTGATCTATCTACCTGTTCTTTAAATACTGTCAGTGATCTATCTACCTCCTCTGTAAATACTGTCAGTGATCTATCTACCTCTGCTTTAAATACTTTCACAGATCTACCTGCCTCCCCATTAAATACTCACATGGATCTATCTAACTCCTCTTTAAATATATTCAGGGAACTATCTACCTCCTCTTCAAAAGCTTTGTGATCTATCTACCTCTTTACATCATTTCCTAGCTCCCCATTAAATACTTTCACTGATCTATCCACCTCCTCTTTAAATAATTTCAGTGATCTCTCCACTTCCTTCTTAAATACTTTCACTGATCTCTCTCCCTCCTTTTTAATTACTTTCATTGATCTATCTACCTCTTTAAATACCAAGTGATCTACCTACCTCCTCTATAAATACTTTCACTGATCTAACTACCTCCTCTTTAAATACTTAGCGATGAATCTAACTCTAAACACTTTCAGTGTTCTATCTACCACTTCTTGAAACATTTTCAGTGATCTATCTACCTCTTTCAATACTTTGTGATCTATCTACCTCCACTTTAAATACTTTCAGTGATCTATCTGCCCCGTCTTTAAATACTGTCACTCGTCTATCTACCTCCTCTTTAAATACTTTCACTGATCAATCTACCTCCTCTGTAAATATTGTCACTGATCTATCTACCTCCTCTTTAAATACTGTCACTGATGTATCTACCTCCTCTTTAAATACTGTCAATGATCTATCAACCTCCTCTTTAAATACTGTCAGTGATTGATCAACCTCCTCTTTAAATACTGTCACTGATCTATCTACCTGCTCTTTAAATACTGTCAGGGATCTATCAACCTTCTCTTTAAATACTGTCAGTGATCTATCTACCTCCTCATTGAATACTGTCGCTGATCTATCTTCATCCTCTTTAAAGACGGTCAGTGATCTATCTACCTCCTCTTTAAATACAGTCACTGATCTATCAACCTTCTCTTTAAATACTGTCAGTGATCTATCTACCTCCTCATTGAATACTGTCGCTGATCTATCTTCATCCTCTTTAAAGACGGTCAGTGATCTATCTACCTCCTCTTTAAATACAGTCACTGATCTATCGACCTCCTCTTTAAATACTCTCAGTGATATATCTACCTCCTCTTTAAATACTGTCATTGATCTTCACCCTGCACTTTAAATACTATCAGTGATCTATCTACCTCCTCTTTACATACTGTCAGTGATCGATCTACCTCCTCTTTAAATACTGTCACTCATCTATCTACAACATCTTTAAATACTGTCAGTGATCTATCTACCTGCTCTTTAAATACTGCCACTGATCTACCTACCTCTTCTTTAAATACTGTCACTGATCTATCTACCGCCTCTTTAAATACTTTCACCGTTCTACCTAACTCCTCTTTAAATACTGTGAGCGATCTATCTACCTCCTTTTAAATACTGTCACTGATCTATCTACCTCCTATTTAAATACTTTCACTGATCTATCTACCTCCTCCTTAAATACTGTCAGTGATCTATCTAAATCCTCTTTAAATACTGCCACTTATCTATCTACCTCCGCTGTAAATACTGTCACTGATCTATCTACCACCTCTTTAAATTCATTCACTGATCTATCTACCTCCTCTTTAAATATTGTCAGTGATCTATCTACCTCCTCTTTAAATAATGTCTGTGATCTATCTACCTGCTCTTTAAATACTGTCAGTGATCTATCTACCTCCTCTTTAAATACTGTCAGTGATCTACCTACCTGTTCTGTAAATACTGTCAGTGATCTATCTACCTGCTCTTTAAATACTGTCAGTGATCTACCTACCTCTTCTTTAAATACTGTCAGTGATCTAAATACCTCCTCTTTAAATAGTGTCAGTGATCTATCTACCTGCTCTTTAAATACTGTCACTGATCTATCTACCTCCTCTTTAAATACTGTCACTGATGTATCTACCTCATCTTTAAATACTGTCAGTGATCTATCTACCTTCTTTTTAAATACTGTCAGTGATCTATCTACCTCCTCTTTAAATACTGTCACTGATCTATCAACCTCCTCTTTAAATACTGTCACTGATCTATCTACCTCATCGTTAAATACTGTCGCTGACCTATCTAACACCTCTTTAAATACTGTCACTGATGTATCTACCTCCTCTTTAAATACTGTCATTGATCTATCTACCTCCTCTTTAAATACTGTCAGTGATCTACAATCTCCTCCTTAAATACTGTCACTGTTCTATCTACCTCCTCTTTAAATACTGTCACTGATCTATCTACCTGCTCTTTAAATACTGTCGCTGATCTATCTTCCTCCTCTTTAAATACGGTCAGTGATCTATCTACCACCTCTTTAAATACTGTCACTGATCTATCGACCTGCTCTTTAAATACTGTCAGGGATCTATCGATCTCCTCCTTAAATAACGTCAGTGATCGATCTACCTCCTCTTTAAATACTGTCATTGATCTATCTAGTTGCCCTTAAATACTGTCGGGGATCTATCTACCTCCTCTTTAAATACTGTCACTGACCTATCTAACTCCTCTTTAATTACATTCACTGATCTATCTGCCTCCTATTTAAATACTTTCAGTGATCTATCTACCTCCTCTTTAAATACTACCACCGATCTATCTACCTCCTCTTTAAATACTGTCACTGATCTATCCACTGCCTCTTTAAATGCTTTCACTGATTTATCTACCTCTTCTTTAAATATTGTCAGTGATCTATCTACCTCCTCTTTAAATAATGTCAGTGATCTATCTACCTGCTCTTTAAATACTGTTAGTGATCTATCTAACTGCACTTTAAATACTGTCAGTGATCTATCTAACAGCTCTTTAAATACTGTCAGTGATCTATCTACCTCCTCTTTAAATACTGTCACTGAACTATCCACCTCCTCTTTAAATACTGTCAGTGATCTATCTACCTCCTCTTTAAATACTGACACTGATCTATCGACCTGCTCTTTAAATACTGTCAGTGTTCTATCTACCTCCTCTTTACATACTGTCAGTGATCTATCTCCCACCTCTTTAAATATTGTCACTGATCTATCTACCTGCTCTTAAATAATGTCAGTGATCTATCTACCTCCTCTTTAACTACTGTCAGTGATCTATCTAGCTCCTCTTTAAATATTGTCAGTGATCTATCTACCTCCTCTTTAAATAGTGTCATTGATATATCTACCTCCCCTGTAAGTAATTTCAATGGCCAATATATTTTCCCATAAATAATTTCACTGATCTATCTCCTTCCTTCCTAAATACTTTGTGATCTATCTACCTCCTCTTTAAATACGTTGTGATCTATCTACCTCCACTTTAAATACTGTCAGTGATCTATCTACCTCCTCTTTAAGTAATCAGTGATCTATCTAACTCCTCTTTAAATATTGTCAGTGATCTATCTACCTCCTCTTTAAATAATGTCAGTGATCTATCTACCTGCTCTTTAAATACTGTCAGTGATCTATCTACCTCCTCTTTAAATACTGTCAGTGATCTATCTACCTGTTCTTTAAATACTGTCAGTGATCTATCTACCTGCTCTTTAAATACTGTCAGTGATCTATCTACGTCCTCTTTAACTACTGTCAGTGATCTGTCTACCTGCTCTTTAAATCCTGTCAGTGATCTATCTACCTGTTCTTTAAATACTGTCAGTGATCTATCTACCTGCTCTTTAAATACTGTCAGTGATCTATCTACGTCCTCTTTAAATACTGTCAGTGATCTATCTACCTCCTCTTTAAATAGTGTCAGTGATCTATCTACCTCCTCTTTAAATACTGTCACTGATCTATCTACCTCCTCTTTAAATACTGTCACTCATGTATCTACCTCCTCTTTAAATACTGTCAGTGATCTATCTACCTTCTTTTTAAATACTGTCAGTGATCTATCTACCTCCTCTTTAAATACTGTCACTGATCTATCAACCTCCTCTTTAAATACTGTCACTGATCTATCTACCTCATCGTTAAATACTGTCGCTGACCTATTTCCACCTCATTAAATACTGTCACTGATGTATCTACCTCCTCTTTAAATACTGTCAGTGATCTATCTACCTCCTCTTTAAATACTGTCAGTGATCTACAATCTCCTCCTTAAATACTGTCACTGTTCTATCTACCTCCTCTTTAAATACTGTCACTGATCTATCTACCTGCTCTTTAAATACAGTCAGTGATCTAACTACCACCAACTTAAATACTGACAGTGATCGGTCTACCTCCTCTTTAAATACTGTCGCTGATCTATCGACCGGCTCTTTAAATACTGTCAGTGATCTATCGATCTCCTCTTTAACTACTGTCAGTGATCGATCTACCTCCTCTTTAAATACTGTCATTGATCTATCTAGTTGCCCTTAAATACTGTCGGGGATCTATCTACCTCCTCTTTAAGTACTGTCACTGACCTATCTAACTCCACTTTAATTACATTCACTGATCTATCTGCCTCCTATTTAAATACTTTCAGTGATCTATCTACCTCCTCTTTAAATACTGCCACCGATCTATCTACCTCCTCTTTGAATACTGTCACTGATCTATCTACTGCCTCTTTAAATGCTTTCACTGATTTATCTCCCTCTTCTTTAAATAATGTCAGTGATCTATCTGCCTCCTCTTTAAATACTGTCACTCTTCTATCTACCTCCTCTTTACATACTGTCAGTGATCTATCTACCTCCTCTTTAAATACTGTCAGTGATCTATCTACCTCCTCTTTAAATACTGTCACTGAACTATCTACCACCTCTTTAAATACTTAGCGATGTATCTACCTCTTTAAACACTTTCAATGTTCTATCTACCACTTCTTGAAATAATTTCAGTGATCTATCTACCTCTTTCGATACTTTGTGATCTATCTACCTCCTCTTTAAATACTTTCAGTGATCTATCAGCCTCCTCTTTAAATACTATCACTTGTCTATCAACCTCCTCTTTAAATACAGTCAGTGATCTATCTACCTACTCTTTAAATACTGTCACTGATCAATCTAACTCCTCCTTAAATACTGTCACTGATGTATCTACCTCCTCTTTAAATACTGTCAGTGATCTATCTACCTCCTCTTTAAATACGGTCGCTGATCTATCTTCCTCCTCTTTAAATACTGTCAGTGATCCATCTACCTCCTCTTTAAATACTGTCACTGATCTATCGAATAGCTCTTTAAATACTGTCAGTGATCTATCTATATCCTCTTTAAATACTGTCAGTGATCGATCTACCTCCTCTTTAAATATTGTCATTAATCTATCTAGTTGCCCTTAAATACTGTCTGGGATCTATCTAGCTCCTCTTTAAATACTGTCACTGACCTAACTAACTCCTCATTAATAACTTTCACTAATCTATCTGCCTCCTATTTAAATACTTTCAGTGATCCATCTACCTCCTCTTTAAATACTGCAACTGATCTATCTACCTCCTCTTTAAATACTGTCACTGATCTATCTACTGCCTCTTTAAATGCTTTCACTGATTTATCTACCTCCTCTTTAAATAATGTCAGTGATCTATCTACCTCCTCTTTAAATACTATCACTGATCTATCTACCTCCTCTTTAAATACTGTCACTGATCTATCTGCCTGCTCTTTAAATACTGACAGTGATCAATCTACCACCTCCTTAAATACTGACAGTGAACTATCTACCTCTTCTTTAAATACTGTCGCTGATCTATCTACCTCCTCTTTAAATACGGTCAGTGTTCTATCAACATCCTCTTTAAATACTGACACTGATCTATCAACCTGCTCTTTAAATACTGTCAGTGATCTATCTACCTCCTCTTTAAATACTGTCACTGATCTATCTACCTGCTCTTAACTACTGTCAGGGATCTATCTACCTCCTCTTTAAATACTGTCAGTCATCTATCTACCTCCTCTTTAAATACTGTCAGTCATCTATCTACCTCCTCTTTAAATACTGTCACTGATCTATCTACCTGCTCTTAACTACTGTCAGGGATCTATCTACCTCCTCTTTAAATATTGTCAGTGATCTATCTACCTCATCTTTAAATACTGTCACTGATCTATCTACCTCCTCTTTAAATATTGTCAGTGATCTATCTACCTCATCTTTAAATACTGTCATTGATATATCTACATCCCCTTTAAATAGTGTCAGGGTTATATCTACCTCCCCTGTAAATACTTTCAATGGCCAATATACTTACCTATTAAATAATTTCACTGATCTATCTCCTTCCTCTTTAAATACTTTGTGATCTATCTACCTCCTCTTTAAGTACGTTGTGATCTATCTCCCTCCACTTTAAATACTGTCAGTGATCTATCTACCTCCTCTTTAAATAGTCAGTGATCTATCTAACTCCTCTTTAAATACTGTCAGTGATCTATCTACCTCCTCTTTAACTACTGTCAGTGATCTATCTACCTCCTCTTTAAATATTGTCAGTGATCTATCTACCTCCTCTTTACATACTGTCAGTGATCTATCTCCCTCCTCTTTAAATACTGTCACTGATCTCTCTTCCTGCTCTGAAATACTGTCGGTGTTCTATCTACCTCCTCTTTAAATACTGTCAGTGATCTATCTACCTCCTCTTTGAATACTGTCAGTGATCTCTCTAGCTCCTCTTTAATTACTGTCAGTGATCTATCTACCTCCTCTTTAAATATTGTCAGTGATCTATCTACCTCCTCTTTAAATACTGTCATTGATATATCCACATCCCCTTTAAATACTGTCAGTGATCTATCTACGTCCTCTTTAAATACTGTCGCTGATCTATCTTCCTCCTCTTTAATTGCGGTCAGTCATCTATCTACCTCCTCTTTAAACACTGTCTCTGATCTATCGACCTGCTCTTTAAATACTCTCAGTGATCTGTCTCCCTCCTCTTTAAATAATGTCACTGATCTATCTACCTGCTCTGAAATACTGTCGGTGATCTATATACCTCCTCTTTAAATACTGTCACTGATCTATCTACCTCCTCCTTAAATATTGTCAGTGATCTATCTACCTCCTCTTTACATACTCTCAGTGATCTATCTACCTCCTCTTTAAATACTGTCAGGGATTATCTACCTCCCCTGTAAATACTTTCAATGGCCAATATAATCCCCATTAAATAATTTCACTGATCTATCTCCTTCCTCTTTAAATACTTTGTGATCTATCTACCTCCTCCTTAAATAAGTTGTGATCTATCTACCTCCACTTTAAATACTGTCAGTGATCTATCTACCTCCTCTTTAAATATTGTCAGTGATCTATCTACTTCCTCTTTACATACTCTCAGTGATCTGTATCCCTCCTCTTTAAATAATGTCACTGATCTATCTACCTGCTCTGAAATACTGTCGGTGATCTATCTACCTCCTCTTTAAATACTGTCACTGATCTATCTACCTCCTCCTTAAAAATTGTCAGTGATCTATCTACCTCCTCTTTAAATACTGTCAGTGATCTATCTACCTCCTCTTTAAATACTGTCAGTGATCTCTCTAGATCCTCTTTAAATACTGTCAGTGACCTCTCTAGATCCTCTTTAAATACTGTCAGGGATCTATCTACCTCCTCTTTAAATATTGTCAGTGGTCTATCTACCTCCTCTTTAAATACTGTCATTGATATATCTACCTCCCCTTTAAATACTGTCAGGGATATATCTACCTCCCGTAAATACTTTCAATGGCCAATATACTTCCCCATTAAATAATTTCACTGATATATCTCTTTCCTCTTTACATGCTTTGTGATCTATCTACCTCCTCTTTAAATATGTTGTGATCTATCTACCTCCACTTTAAATACTGTCAGTGATCTATCTACCTCCTCTTTAAATAGTCAGTGATCTATCTGCCTCCTCTTTAAATACTGACAGTGATCTATCTACCTGCTCTTTAAATCCTGTCAGTGATCTATCTACCTCTTCTTTAAATGCTGTCAGTGATCTATCTATCTGCTCCTTAAATACTGTCAGTGATCTATCTACCTCCTCTTTAAATACTGTCAGTGACCTATCTACCTGTTCTTTAAATACTGTCAGTGATCTATCTACCTGTTCTTTAAATACTGTCAGTGATCTATCTACCTCCTCTGTAAATACTGTCAGTGATCTATCTACCTCTGCTTTAAATACTTTCACAGATCTACCTGCCTCCCCATTAAATACTCACATGGATCTATCTAACTACTCTTTAAATATATTCAGGGAACTATCTACCTCCTCTTCAAAAGCTTTGTGATCTATCTACCTCTTTACATCATTTCCTAGCTCCCCATTAAATACTTTCACTGATCTATCCACCTCCTCTTTAAATAATTTCAGTGATCTCTCCACTTCCTTCTTAAATACTTTCACTGATCTCTCTCCCTCCTTTTTAATTACTTTCATTGATCTATCTACCTCTTTAAATACCAAGTGATCTACCTACCTCCTCTGTAAATACTTTCACTGATCTAACTACCTCCTCTTTAAATACTTAGCGATGAATCTAACTCTAAACACTTTCAGTGTTCTATCTACCACTTCTTGAAACATTTTCAATGATCTATCTACCTCTTTCAATACTTTGTGATCTATCTACCTCCACTTTAAATACTTTCAGTGATCTATCTGCCCCGTCTTTAAATACTGTCACTCGTCTATCTACCTCCTCTTTAAATACTTTCACTGATCAATCTACCTCCTCTGTAAATACTGTCACTGATCTATCTACCTCCTCTTTAAATACAGTCACTGATGTATCTACCTCCTCTTTAGATACTGTCAATGATCTATCAACCTCCTCTTTAAATACTGTCACTGATCTATCTACCTGCTCTTTAAATACTGTCAGGGATCTATCAACCTTCTCTTTAAATACTGTCAGTGATCTATCTACCTCCTCATTGAATACTGTCGCTGATCTATCTTCATCCTCTTTAAATACGGTCAGTGATCTATCTACCTCCTCTTTAAATACTGTCACTGATCTATCGACCTGCTCTTTAAATACTGTCAGTGATCTATCTATCTCATCTTTAAATACTGTCAGTGATCGATCTACCTCCTCTTTAAATACTGTCATTGATCTATCTAGTTGCCCTTAAATAGTGTCGGTGATCTATCTAGCTCCTCTTTAAATACTGTCATTGAACTATCTACCTCCTCTTCAAATACTTTCGGTGATCTATCTATCTCCTCTTTAAAAACTGTCAGTGATCTATCTACCTCAACTTCAAATACTTTCGGTGATCTATCTATCTCCTCCTTAAATACATTCAGTGATCTATCTACCTGCTCTTTAAATACTGTCAGTGATCTATCAGCCTCCTCTTTAAGTACTGTCAATGCTCTATCTACGTCCTCTTTAAATACTTTCACTGATGTATCTACCTCTTCTTTAAATACTTTCACTGTCTACCTTCTCTTTAAATATTGTCAGTGATCTATCTACCTCCTCTTTAAATACTGTGATCTATCTATCTCCTCTTTAAATCCTGTCAGTGATCTATCTACCTGCTCTTTAAATACTGTCAGTGATCTATCTACCTCTTCTTTAAATGCTATCAGTGATCTATCTATCTGCTCCTTAAATACTGTCAGTGATCTATCTACCTCCTCTTTAAATACTGTCAGTGACCAATCTACCTGTTCTTTAAATACTGTCAGTGATCTATCTACCTGTTCTTTAAATACTGTCAGGGATCTATGTACCTCCTCTTTAAATACTGTCACTTATCTATCTACCTCCTCTTTCATACTGTCAGTGATGTATCAACCTGCTCTTTAAATACAGTCAGTGATCTATCTACCTCTTCTTTAAATACAGTCAGTGATCTATCTACCTCCTCTTTAAATACTGTCACTGATGTATCTACCTGCTCTTAAATACTGTCGGTGTTCTATCTACCTCCTCTTTAAATACTGTCAATGATCTATCTACATCCTCTTTAAATACTGCCACTGATCTATCTACCTCCTCTTTAAATACTGTCACTGATCTATCTACCTGCTCTTTAAATACTTACAGTGATCTATCTACCACCTCCTTAAATACTGACAGTGATCTATCTAACTCCTCTTTAAATACTGTCGCTGATCTATCCACCTCCTCTTTAAGTCCTGTCACTGATCTATCGACCTGCTCTTTAAATACTGTCAGTGATCTATCTACCTCCTCTTTACATACTGTCAGTGATCTATCTCACTCCTCTTTAAATACTGTCAGAGATCTATCTACCTCCTCTTTAAATACTTTCACTGATCTACCTACCTGCTCTTAAATACTGTCGGTGTTCTATCTACCTCCTCTTTAAATACTGTCAGTGATCTATGTACCTCCACTTTATATACTGTCACTGATCTATGTACCTCCTCTTTAAATACTTTTACTGAACTATCTACCTCCTCTTTAAATACTGTCAGTGATCTATCTACCTGCTCTTCAAATTCTTTCGGTGATCTATCTACCTCCTCTTTAAATACTGTCACTGATGTATCTACCTCCTCTTTAGATACTGTCAATGATCTATCAACCTCCTCTTTAAATACTGTCACTGATCTATCTACCTGCTCTTTAAATACTGTCAGGGATCTATCAACCTTCTCTTTAAATACTGTCAGTGATCTATCTACCTCCTCATTGAATACTGTCGCTGATCTATCTTCATCCTCTTTAAATACGGTCAGTGATCTATCTACCTCCTCTTTAAATACTGTCACTGATCTATCTATCTCATCTTTAAATACTGTCAGTGATCGATCTACCTCCTCTTTAAATACTGTCATTGATCTATCTAGTTGCCCTTAAATAGTGTCGGTGATCTATCTAGCTCCTCTTTAAATACTGTCATTGAACTATCTACCTCCTCTTCAAATACTTTCGGTGATCTATCTATCTCCTCTTTAAAAACTGTCAGTGATCTATCTACCTCATCTTCAAATACTTTCGGTGATCTATCTATCTCCTCCTTAAATACATTCAGTGATCGATCTACCTGCTCTTTAAATACTGTCAGTGATCTATCAGCCTCCTCTTTAAGTACTGTCAATGCTCTATCTACGTCCTCTTTAAATACTTTCACTGATGTATCTACCTCTTCTTTAAATACTTTCACTGTCTACCTTCTCCTTAAATACATTCAGTGATCTATCTACCTGCTCTTTAAATACTGTCAGTGATCTATCAGCCTCCTCTTTAAGTACTGTCAATGCTCTATCTACGTCCTCTTTAAATACTTTCACTGATGTATCTACCTCTTCTTTAAATACTTTCACTGTCTACCTTCTCTTTAAATATTGTCAGTGATCTATCTACCTCCTCTTTAAATACTGTCAGTGATCTATCTATCTCCTCTTTAAATCCTGTCACTGATCTATCTACCTGCTCTTTAAATACTGTCAGTGATCTATCTACCTCTTCTTTAAATGCTGTCAGTGATCTATCTATCTGCTCCTTAAATACTGTCAGTGATCTATCTACCTCCTCTTTAAATACTGTCAGTGACCAATCTACCTGTTCTTTAAATACTGTCAGTGATCTATCTACATGTTCTTTAAATACTGTCAGGGATCTATGTACCTCCTCTTTAAATACTGTCACTTATCTATCTACCTCCTCTTTAAATACTGTCAGTGATGTATCAACCGGCTCTTTAAATACAGTCAGTGATCTATCTACCTCTTCTTTAAATACATTCAGTGATCTATCTTCCTCCTCTTTAAATACTGTCACTGATCTATCTACCTGCTCTTAAATACTGTCGGTGTTCTATCTACCTCCTCTTTAAATACTGTCAATGATCTATCTACATCCTCTTTAAATACTGCCACTGATCTATCTACCCCCTCTTTAAATACTGTCACTGATCTATCTACCTGCTCTTTAAATACCTACAGTGATCTATCTACCACCTCCTTAAATACTGACAGTGATCTATCTACCTCCTCTTTAAATACTGTCGCTGATCTATCCACCTCCTCTTTAAGTCCTGTCACTGATCTATCGACCTGCTCTTTAAATACTGTCAGTGATCTATCTACCTCCTCTTTACATACTGTCAGTGATCTATCTCACTCCTCTTTAAATACTGTCAGAGATCTATCTACCTCCTCTTTAAATACTTTCACTGATCTACCTACCTGCTCTTAAATACTGTCGGTGTTCTATCTACCTCCTCTTTAAATACTGTCAGTGATCTATGTACCTCCACTTTATATACTGTCACTGATCTATGTACCTCCTCTTTAAATACTTTCACTGAACTATCTACCTCCTCTTTAAATACTGTCAGTGATCTATCTACCTGCTCTTCAAATTCTTTCGGTGATCTATCTACCTCCTCTTTAAATACTGTCAGTGATCTATCTACCTCCTCTTTAAATACTGTCACTGATCTACCTACCTGCTCCTAAATACTGTCAGTGATCTATCTACCTCCTCTTTAAATACTGTCAGGGATCTATGTACCTCCACTTTATATACTGTCACTGATCTATGTACCTCCTCTTTAAATACTTTCACTGAACTATCTACCTCCTCTTTAAATACTGTCAGTGATCTATCTACCTGCTCTTCAAATTCTTTCGGTGATCTATCTACCTCCTCTTTAAATACTGTCACTGATCTACCTACCTGCTCCTAAATACTGTCAGTGATCTATCTACCTGCTCTTTAAATACTGTCAGTGATCTCTCTACCTCCTCTTTAAATATTGTCAGAGATCTATCTAGCTCCTCTTTAAATACTGTCACTGATCTATCTACCTCCTCTTTCTATATTGTCAGTGATCTATCTACCTCATCTTTAAATACTGTCTTTGATATATCTACCTCCCCTTTAAATACTGTCAGGGATTATCTACCTCCCCTGTAAATACTTTCAATGGCCAATATAATCCCCATTAAATAATTTCACTGATCTATCTCCTTCCTCTTTAAATACTTTGTGATCTATCTACCTCCTCCTTAAATAAGTTGTGATCTATCTACCTCCACTTTAAATACTGTCAGTGATCTATCTACCTCCTCTTTAAATATTGTCAGTGATCTATCTACTTCCTCTTTACATACTCTCAGTGATCTGTATCCCTCCTCTTTAAATAATGTCACTGATCTATCTACCTGCTCTGAAATACTGTCGGTGATCTATCTACCTCCTCTTTAAATACTGTCACTGATCTATCTACCTCCTCCTTAAAAATTGTCAGTGATCTATCTACCTCCTCTTTAAATACTGTCAGTGATCTATCTACCTCCTCTTTAAATACTGTCAGTGATCTCTCTAGATCCTCTTTAAATACTGTCAGTGACCTCTCTAGATCCTCTTTAAATACTGTCAGGGATCTATCTACCTCCTCTTTAAATATTGTCAGTGGTCTATCTACCTCCTCTTTAAATACTGTCATTGATATATCTACCTCCCCTTTAAATACTGTCAGGGATATATCTACCTCCCGTAAATACTTTCAATGGCCAATATACTTCCCCATTAAATAATTTCACTGATATATCTCTTTCCTCTTTACATGCTTTGTGATCTATCTACCTCCTCTTTAAATATGTTGTGATCTATCTACCTCCACTTTAAATACTGTCAGTGATCTATCTACCTCCTCTTTAAATAGTCAGTGATCTATCTGCCTCCTCTTTAAATACTGACAGTGATCTATCTACCTGCTCTTTAAATCCTGTCAGTGATCTATCTACCTGCTCTTTAAATCCTGTCAGTGATCTATCTACCTCTTCTTTAAATGCTGTCAGTGATCTATCTATCTGCTCCTTAAATACTGTCAGTGATCTATCTACCTCCTCTTTAAATACTGTCAGTGACCTATCTACCTGTTCTTTAAATACTGTCAGTGATCTATCTACCTGTTCTTTAAATACTGTCAGTGATCTATCTACCTCCTCTGTAAATACTGTCAGTGATCTATCTACCTCTGCTTTAAATACTTTCACAGATCTACCTGCCTCCCCATTAAATACTCACATGGATCTATCTAACTCCTCTTTAAATATATTCAGGGAACTATCTACCTCCTCTTCAAAAGCTTTGTGATCTATCTACCTCTTTACATCATTTCCTAGCTCCCCATTAAATACTTTCACTGATCTATCCACCTCCTCTTTAAATAATTTCAGTGATCTCTCCACTTCCTTCTTAAATACTTTCACTGATCTCTCTCCCTCCTTTTTAATTACTTTCATTGATCTATCTACCTCTTTAAATACCAAGTGATCTACCTACCTCCTCTATAAATACTTTCACTGATCTAACTACCTCCTCTTTAAATACTTAGCGATGAATCTAACTCTAAACACTTTCAGTGTTCTATCTACCACTTCTTGAAACATTTTCAGTGATCTATCTACCTCTTTCAATACTTTGTGATCTATCTACCTCCACTTTAAATACTTTCAGTGATCTATCTGCCCCGTCTTTAAATACTGTCACTCGTCTATCTACCTCCTCTTTAAATACTTTCACTGATCAATCTACCTCCTCTGTAAATATTGTCACTGATCTATCTACCTCCTCTTTAAATACTGTCACTGATGTATCTACCTCCTCTTTAAATACTGTCAATGATCTATCAACCTCCTCTTTAAATACTGTCAGTGATTGATCAACCTCCTCTTTAAATACTGTCACTGATCTATCTACCTGCTCTTTAAATACTGTCAGGGATCTATCAACCTTCTCTTTAAATACTGTCAGTGATCTATCTACCTCCTCATTGAATACTGTCGCTGATCTATCTTCATCCTCTTTAAAGACGGTCAGTGATCTATCTACCTCCTCTTTAAATACAGTCACTGATCTATCGACCTGCTCTTTAAATACTGTCAGTGATCTATCTATCTCATCTTTAAATACTGTCAGTGATCGATCTACCTCCTCTTTAAATACTGTCATTGATCTATCTAGTTGCCCTTAAATACTGTCGGTGATCTATCTACCTCCTCTTCAAATACTTTCGGTGATCTATCTATCTCCTCTTTAAAAACTGTCAGTGATCTATCTACCTCATCTCCAAATACTTTCGGTGATCTATCTATCTCCTCTTTAAATACATTCAGTGATCTATCTACCTGCTCTTTAAATACTGTCAGTGATCTATCAGCCTCCTCTTTAAGTACTGTCAATGCTCTATCTACGTCCTCTTTAAATACTTTCACTGATGTATCTACCTCTTCTTTAAATACTTCACTATCTACCTTCTCTTTAAATATTGTCAGTGATCTATCTAGCTCCTCTTTAAATACTGTCAGTGATCTATCTATCTCCACTTTAAATCCTGTCACTGATCTATCTACCTGCTCTTTAAATACTGTCAGGGATCTATCAACCTCCTCTCTAAATACTGTCAGTGATCTATCTACCTCCTCTTTAACTACTGTTAGTGATCTCTCAACCTACTCTTTATATATTGTCAGTGATCTATCTACCTCACCTTTAAAAAATGTCAGTGATCTATCTACCTGCTCTTCAAATACTGTCAGTGATCTATCTACCTCCTCTTTAAATACTGTCAGTGATCGATCTACCTGTTCTTTAAATACTGTCAGTGATCAATCTACCTGCTCTTTAAATCCTGTCAGTGATCTATCTACCTGTTCTTTAAATACTGTCAGTGATCTATCTACCTCCTCTTTAAATACTGTCAGTGATATATCTACATCCTCTTTAAATACTGCCACTGATCAATCTACCTCCTCTTTAAATACAGTCACTGATCTAAATACCGCCTCTTTAAATACTTTCACTGATCTCTCTAACTCCTCTTTAAATAATGTCAGTGATCAATCTTCCTCCTCTTTAAATACTTTCACTGATCTATCTACCTCCTTTTTAAATACTGTCACTGATCTATCTACCGCCTCTTTAAATACTTTCAATGATCTATCTACCTCCTCTTTAAATACTGTCAGTGATGGATCTATCTCCTCTTTAAAAACTGTCAGTGATCTATCTACCTCATCTCCAAATACTTTCGGTGATCTATCTATCTCCTCTTTAAATACATTCAGTGATCTATCTACCTGCTCTTTAAATACTGTCAGTGATCTATCAGCCTCCTCTTTAAGTACTGTCAATGCTCTATCTACGTCCTCTTTAAATACTTTCACTGATGTATCTACCTCTTCTTTAAATACTTCACTATCTACCTTCTCTTTAAATATTGTCAGTGATCTATCTAGCTCCTCTTTAAATACTGTCAGTGATCTATCTATCTCCACTTTAAATCCTGTCACTGATCTATCTACCTCCTCTTTAAATACTGTCAGTGATGTATCAACCGGCTCTTTAAATACAGTCAGTGATCTATCTACCTCTTCTTTAAATACAGTCAGTGATCTATCTTCCTCCTCTTTAAATACTGTCACTGATCTATCTACCTGCTCTTAAATACTGTCGGTGTTCTATCTACCTCCTCTTTAAATACTGTCAATGATCTATCTACATCCTCTTTAAATACTGCCACTGATCTATCTACCCCCTCTTTAAATACTGTCACTGATCTATCTACCTGCTCTTTAAATACCTACAGTGATCTATCTACCACCTCCTTAAATACTGACAGTGATCTATCTACCTCCTCTTTAAATACTGTCGCTGATCTATCCACCTCCTCTTTAAGTCCTGTCACTGATCTATCGACCTGCTCTTTAAATACTGTCAGTGATCTATCTACCTCCTCTTTACATACTGTCAGTGATCTATCTCACTCCTCTTTAAATACTGTCAGAGATCTATCTACCTCCTCTTTAAATACTTTCACTGATCTACCTACCTGCTCTTAAATACTGTCGGTGTTCTATCTACCTCCTCTTTAAATACTGTCAGTGATCTATGTACCTCCACTTTATATACTGTCACTGATCTATGTACCTCCTCTTTAAATACTTTCACTGAACTATCTACCTCCTCTTTAAATACTGTCAGTGATCTATCTACCTGCTCTTCAAATTCTTTCGGTGATCTATCTACCTCCTCTTTAAATACTGTCAGTGATCTATCTACCTCCTCTTTAAATACTGTCACTGATCTACCTACCTGCTCCTAAATACTGTCAGTGATCTATCTACCTCCTCTTTAAATACTGTCAGGGATCTATGTACCTCCACTTTATATACTGTCACTGATCTATGTACCTCCTCTTTAAATACTTTCACTGAACTATCTACCTCCTCTTTAAATACTGTCAGTGATCTATCTACCTGCTCTTCAAATTCTTTCGGTGATCTATCTACCTCCTCTTTAAATACTGTCACTGATCTACCTACCTGCTCCTAAATACTGTCAGTGATCTATCTACCTGCTCTTTAAATACTGTCAGTGATCTCTCTACCTCCTCTTTAAATATTGTCAGAGATCTATCTAGCTCCTCTTTAAATACTGTCACTGATCTATCTACCTCCTCTTTCTATATTGTCAGTGATCTATCTACCTCATCTTTAAATACTGTCTTTGATATATCTACCTCCCCTTTAAATACTGTCAGGGATTATCTACCTCCCCTGTAAATACTTTCAATGGCCAATATAATCCCCATTAAATAATTTCACTGATCTATCTCCTTCCTCTTTAAATACTTTGTGATCTATCTACCTCCTCCTTAAATAAGTTGTGATCTATCTACCTCCACTTTAAATACTGTCAGTGATCTATCTACCTCCTCTTTAAATATTGTCAGTGATCTATCTACTTCCTCTTTACATACTCTCAGTGATCTGTATCCCTCCTCTTTAAATAATGTCACTGATCTATCTACCTGCTCTGAAATACTGTCGGTGATCTATCTACCTCCTCTTTAAATACTGTCACTGATCTATCTACCTCCTCCTTAAAAATTGTCAGTGATCTATCTACCTCCTCTTTAAATACTGTCAGTGATCTATCTACCTCCTCTTTAAATACTGTCAGTGATCTCTCTAGATCCTCTTTAAATACTGTCAGTGACCTCTCTAGATCCTCTTTAAATACTGTCAGGGATCTATCTACCTCCTCTTTAAATATTGTCAGTGGTCTATCTACCTCCTCTTTAAATACTGTCATTGATATATCTACCTCCCCTTTAAATACTGTCAGGGATATATCTACCTCCCGTAAATACTTTCAATGGCCAATATACTTCCCCATTAAATAATTTCACTGATATATCTCTTTCCTCTTTACATGCTTTGTGATCTATCTACCTCCTCTTTAAATATGTTGTGATCTATCTACCTCCACTTTAAATACTGTCAGTGATCTATCTACCTCCTCTTTAAATAGTCAGTGATCTATCTGCCTCCTCTTTAAATACTGACAGTGATCTATCTACCTGCTCTTTAAATCCTGTCAGTGATCTATCTACCTGCTCTTTAAATCCTGTCAGTGATCTATCTACCTCTTCTTTAAATGCTGTCAGTGATCTATCTATCTGCTCCTTAAATACTGTCAGTGATCTATCTACCTCCTCTTTAAATACTGTCAGTGACCCATCTACCTGTTCTTTAAATACTGTCAGTGATCTATCTACCTGTTCTTTAAATACTGTCAGTGATCTATCTACCTCCTCTGTAAATACTGTCAGTGATCTATCTACCTCTGCTTTAAATACTTTCACAGATCTACCTGCCTCCCCATTAAATACTCACATGGATCTATCTAACTCCTCTTTAAATATATTCAGGGAACTATCTACCTCCTCTTCAAAAGCTTTGTGATCTATCTACCTCTTTACATCATTTCCTAGCTCCCCATTAAATACTTTCACTGATCTATCCACCTCCTCTTTAAATAATTTCAGTGATCTCTCCACTTCCTTCTTAAATACTTTCACTGATCTCTCTCCCTCCTTTTTAATTACTTTCATTGATCTATCTACCTCTTTAAATACCAAGTGATCTACCTACCTCCTCTATAAATACTTTCACTGATCTAACTACCTCCTCTTTAAATACTTAGCGATGAATCTAACTCTAAACACTTTCAGTGTTCTATCTACCACTTCTTGAAACATTTTCAGTGATCTATCTACCTCTTTCAATACTTTGTGATCTATCTACCTCCACTTTAAATACTTTCAGTGATCTATCTGCCCCGTCTTTAAATACTGTCACTCGTCTATCTACCTCCTCTTTAAATACTTTCACTGATCAATCTACCTCCTCTGTAAATATTGTCACTGATCTATCTACCTCCTCTTTAAATACTGTCACTGATGTATCTACCTCCTCTTTAAATACTGTCAATGATCTATCAACCTCCTCTTTAAATACTGTCAGTGATTGATCAACCTCCTCTTTAAATACTGTCACTGATCTATCTACCTGCTCTTTAAATACTGTCAGGGATCTATCAACCTTCTCTTTAAATACTGTCAGTGATCTATCTACCTCCTCATTGAATACTGTCGCTGATCTATCTTCATCCTCTTTAAAGACGGTCAGTGATCTATCTACCTCCTCTTTAAATACTGTCACTGATCTATCGACCTGCTCTTTAAATACTGTCAGTGATCTATCTATCTCATCTTTAAATACTGTCAGTGATCGATCTACCTCCTCTTTAAATACTGTCATTGATCTATCTAGTTGCCCTTAAATACTGTCGGTGATCTATCTACCTCCTCTTCAAATACTTTCGGTGATCTATCTATCTCCTCTTTAAAAACTGTCAGTGATCTATCTACCTCATCTCCAAATACTTTCGGTGATCTATCTATCTCCTCTTTAAATACATTCAGTGATCTATCTACCTGCTCTTTAAATACTGTCAGTGATCTATCAGCCTCCTCTTTAAGTACTGTCAATGCTCTATCTACGTCCTCTTTAAATACTTTCACTGATGTATCTACCTCTTCTTTAAATACTTCACTATCTACCTTCTCTTTAAATATTGTCAGTGATCTATCTAGCTCCTCTTTAAATACTGTCAGTGATCTATCTATCTCCACTTTAAATCCTGTCACTGATCTATCTACCTGCTCTTTAAATACTGTCAGGGATCTATCAACCTCCTCTCTAAATACTGTCAGTGATCTATCTACCTCCTCTTTAACTACTGTTAGTGATCTCTCAACCGACTCTTTATATATTGTCAGTGATCTATCTACCTCACCTTTAAAAAATGTCAGTGATCTATCTACCTGCTCTTCAAATACTGTCAGTGATCTATCTACCTCCTCTTTAAATACTTTCAGTGATCGATCTACCTGTTCTTTAAATACTGTCAGTGATCAATCTACCTGCTCTTTAAATCCTGTCAGTGATCTATCTACCTGTTCTTTAAATACTGTCAGTGATCTATCTACCTCCTCTTTAAATACTGTCAGTGATATATCTACATCCTCTTTAAATACTGCCACTGATCAATCTACCTCCTCTTTAAATACAGTCACTGATCTAAATACCGCCTCTTTAAATACTTTCACTGATCTCTCTAACTCCTCTTTAAATAATGTCAGTGATCAATCTTCCTCCTCTTTAAATACTTTCACTGATCTATCTACCTCCTCTTTAAATACTGTCACTGATCTATCTACCGCCTCTTTAAATACTTTCAATGATCTATCTACCTCCTCTTTAAATACTGTCAGTGATGGATCTATCTCCTCTTTAAAAACTGTCAGTGATCTATCTACCTCATCTCCAAATACTTTCGGTGATCTATCTATCTCCTCTTTAAATACATTCAGTGATCTATCTACCTGCTCTTTAAATACTGTCAGTGATCTATCAGCCTCCTCTTTAAGTACTGTCAATGCTCTATCTACGTCCTCTTTAAATACTTTCACTGATGTATCTACCTCTTCTTTAAATACTTCACTATCTACCTTCTCTTTAAATATTGTCAGTGATCTATCTAGCTCCTCTTTAAATACTGTCAGTGATCTATCTATCTCCACTTTAAATCCTGTCACTGATCTATCTACCTGCTCTTTAAATACTGTCAGGGATCTATCAACCTCCTCTTTAAATACTGTCACTGATCTATCTACCTCCTCTTTAACTACTGTTAGTGATCTCTCAACCTACTCTTTATATATTGTCAGTGATCTATCTACCTCACCTTTAAAAAATGTCAGTGATCTATCTACCTGCTCTTCAAATACTGTCAGTGATCTATCTACCTCCTCTTTAAATACTTTCAGTGATCGATCTACCTGTTCTTTAAATACTGTCAGTGATCCATCTACCTGCTCTTTAAATCCTGTCAGTGATCTATCTACCTGCTTTTTAAATACTGTCAGTGATCAATCTACCTGCTCTTTAAATCCTGTCAGTGATCTATCTACCTGTTCTTTAAATACTGTCAGTGATCTATCTACCTCCTCTTTAAATACTGTCAGTGATATATCTACATCCTCTTTAAATACTGTCACTGATCTATCTACCTGTTCTTTAAATACTGTCAGTGATCTATCTACCTCCTCTTTAAATACTGTCAGTGATATATCTACATCCTCTTTAAATACTGCCACTGATCAATCTACCTCCTCTTTAAATACAGTCACTGATCTAAATACCGCCTCTTTAAATACTTTCACTGATCTCTCTAACTCCTCTTTAAATAATGTCAGTGATCAATCTTCCTCCTCTTTAAATACTTTCACTGATCTATCTACCTCCTCTTTAAATACTGTCACTGATCTATCTACCTCCTCTTCAAATACTTTCGGTGATCTATCTACCTCCTCTTTAAATACTGTCAGTGATCTATCTACCTCCTCTTTAAATACTGTCAGTGACCTATCTACCTGTTCTTTAAATACTGTCAGTGATCTATCTACCTGTTCTTTAAATACTGTCAGTGATCTATCTACCTCCTCTGTAAATACTGTCAGTGATCTATCTACCTCTGCTTTAAATACTTTCACAGATCTACCTGCCTCCCCATTAAATATTCACATGGATCTATCTAACTCCTCTTTAAATATATTCAGGGAACTATCTACCTCCTCTTCAAAAGCTTTGTGATCTATCTACCTCTTTACATCATTTCCTAGCTCCCCATTAAATACTTTCACTGATCTATCCACCTCCTCTTTAAATAATTTCAGTGATCTCTCCACTTCCTTCTTAAATACTTTCACTGATCTCTCTCCCTCCTTTTTAATTACTTTCATTGATCTATCTACATCTTTAAATACCAAGTGATCTACCTACCTCCTCTATAAATACTTTCACTGATCTAACTACCTCCTCTTTAAATACTTAGCGATGAATCTAACTCTAAACACTTTCAGTGTTCTATCTACCACTTCTTGAAACATTTTCAGTGATCTATCTACCTCTTTCAATACTTTGTGATCTATCTACCTCCACTTTAAATACTTTCAGTGATCTATCTGCCCCGTCTTTAAATACTGTCACTCGTCTATCTACCTCCTCTTTAAATACTGTCAGTGATCTATCTACCACCTCTTTAAATACTGTCACTGATCTATCTACCTCCTCTTTAAATACTGTCAGTGATCTATCTACCTGCTCTTTAAATACTGTCAGTGATCTCTCTACCTCCTCTTTAAATACTCTCACTGATCTGTCTACCTCCTCTTTAAATACTGTCAGTGATCTATCTACCTCCTCTTTAAATACTGCCACTGATCTATCTACCTCCTCTTTAAATACTGTCAGTGATCTATCTGCCTCCTCTTTAAATACTGTCAGTGATCTATCTACCTGCTCTTCAAATACTTTCTGTGATCAATCTACCTCCTCTTTAAATACTGTCACTGATCTATCTACCTGCTCTTAAATACAGTCGGTATTCTATCTACTTCCTCTTTAAATACTGTCACTGATCTATCTACCTCCTCTTTAAATAATGTCAGTGATCTATCTACCTGCTCTTTAAGTACTGTCAGTGATCTATCTACCTTCTCTTTAAACACTGTCACTTATCTATCTTCCTCCTCATTAAATACTGTCAGTGATCTATCTACCTCCTCTTTAAATACTGTCAGTGATCTCTCTAGATCCTCTTTAAATACTGTCAGTGACCTCTCTAGATCCTCTTTAAATACTGTCAGGGATCTATCTACCTCCTCTTTAAATATTGTCAGTGGTCTATCTACCTCCTCTTTAAATACTGTCATTGATATATCTACCTCCCCTTTAAATACTGTCAGGGATATATCTACCTCCCGTAAATACTTTCAATGGCCAATATACTTCCCCATTAAATAATTTCACTGATATATCTCTTTCCTCTTTACATGCTTTGTGATCTATCTACCTCCTCTTTAAATATGTTGTGATCTATCTACCTCCACTTTAAATACTGTCAGTGATCTATCTACCTCCTCTTTAAATAGTCAGTGATCTATCTGCCTCCTCTTTAAATACTGACAGTGATCTATCTACCTGCTCTTTAAATCCTGTCAGTGATCTATCTACCTCTTCTTTAAATGCTGTCAGTGATCTATCTATCTGCTCCTTAAATACTGTCAGTGATCTATCTACCTCCTCTTTAAATACTGTCAGTGACCTATCTACCTGTTCTTTAAATACTGTCAGTGATCTATCTACCTGTTCTTTAAATACTGTCAGTGATCTATCTACCTCCTCTGTAAATACTGTCAGTGATCTATCTACCTCTGCTTTAAATACTTTCACAGATCTACCTGCCTCCCCATTAAATACTCACATGGATCTATCTAACTACTCTTTAAATATATTCAGGGAACTATCTACCTCCTCTTCAAAAGCTTTGTGATCTATCTACCTCTTTACATCATTTCCTAGCTCCCCATTAAATACTTTCACTGATCTATCCACCTCCTCTTTAAATAATTTCAGTGATCTCTCCACTTCCTTCTTAAATACTTTCACTGATCTCTCTCCCTCCTTTTTAATTACTTTCATTGATCTATCTACCTCTTTAAATACCAAGTGATCTACCTACCTCCTCTGTAAATACTTTCACTGATCTAACTACCTCCTCTTTAAATACTTAGCGATGAATCTAACTCTAAACACTTTCAGTGTTCTATCTACCACTTCTTGAAACATTTTCAATGATCTATCTACCTCTTTCAATACTTTGTGATCTATCTACCTCCACTTTAAATACTTTCAGTGATCTATCTGCCCCGTCTTTAAATACTGTCACTCGTCTATCTACCTCCTCTTTAAATACTTTCACTGATCAATCTACCTCCTCTGTAAATACTGTCACTGATCTATCTACCTCCTCTTTAAATACAGTCACTGATGTATCTACCTCCTCTTTAGATACTGTCAATGATCTATCAACCTCCTCTTTAAATACTGTCACTGATCTATCTACCTGCTCTTTAAATACTGTCAGGGATCTATCAACCTTCTCTTTAAATACTGTCAGTGATCTATCTACCTCCTCATTGAATACTGTCGCTGATCTATCTTCATCCTCTTTAAATACGGTCAGTGATCTATCTACCTCCTCTTTAAATACTGTCACTGATCTATCGACCTGCTCTTTAAATACTGTCAGTGATCTATCTATCTCATCTTTAAATACTGTCAGTGATCGATCTACCTCCTCTTTAAATACTGTCATTGATCTATCTAGTTGCCCTTAAATAGTGTCGGTGATCTATCTAGCTCCTCTTTAAATACTGTCATTGAACTATCTACCTCCTCTTCAAATACTTTCGGTGATCTATCTATCTCCTCTTTAAAAACTGTCAGTGATCTATCTACCTCAACTTCAAATACTTTCGGTGATCTATCTATCTCCTCCTTAAATACATTCAGTGATCTATCTACCTGCTCTTTAAATACTGTCAGTGATCTATCAGCCTCCTCTTTAAGTACTGTCAATGCTCTATCTACGTCCTCTTTAAATACTTTCACTGATGTATCTACCTCTTCTTTAAATACTTTCACTGTCTACCTTCTCTTTAAATATTGTCAGTGATCTATCTACCTCCTCTTTAAATACTGTGATCTATCTATCTCCTCTTTAAATCCTGTCAGTGATCTATCTACCTGCTCTTTAAATACTGTCAGTGATCTATCTACCTCTTCTTTAAATGCTGTCAGTGATCTATCTATCTGCTCCTTAAATACTGTCAGTGATCTATCTACCTCCTCTTTAAATACTGTCAGTGACCAATCTACCTGTTCTTTAAATACTGTCAGTGATCTATCTACCTGTTCTTTAAATACTGTCAGGGATCTATGTACCTCCTCTTTAAATACTGTCACTTATCTATCTACCTCCTCTTTCATACTGTCAGTGATGTATCAACCTGCTCTTTAAATACAGTCAGTGATCTATCTACCTCTTCTTTAAATACAGTCAGTGATCTATCTACCTCCTCTTTAAATACTGTCACTGATGTATCTACCTGCTCTTAAATACTGTCGGTGTTCTATCTACCTCCTCTTTAAATACTGTCAATGATCTATCTACATCCTCTTTAAATACTGCCACTGATCTATCTACCTCCTCTTTAAATACTGTCACTGATCTATCTACCTGCTCTTTAAATACTTACACTGATCTATCGACCTGCTCTTTAAATACTGTCAGTGATCTATCTACCTCCTCTTTACATACTGTCAGTGATCTATCTCACTCCTCTTTAAATACTGTCAGAGATCTATCTACCTCCTCTTTAAATACTTTCACTGATCTACCTACCTGCTCTTAAATACTGTCGGTGTTCTATCTACCTCCTCTTTAAATACTGTCAGTGATCTATGTACCTCCACTTTATATACTGTCACTGATCTATGTACCTCCTCTTTAAATACTTTCACTGAACTATCTACCTCCTCTTTAAATACTGTCAGTGATCTATCTACCTGCTCTTCAAATTCTTTCGGTGATCTATCTACCTCCTCTTTAAATACTGTCACTGATGTATCTACCTCCTCTTTAGATACTGTCAATGATCTATCAACCTCCTCTTTAAATACTGTCACTGATCTATCTACCTGCTCTTTAAATACTGTCAGGGATCTATCAACCTTCTCTTTAAATACTGTCAGTGATCTATCTACCTCCTCATTGAATACTGTCGCTGATCTATCTTCATCCTCTTTAAATACGGTCAGTGATCTATCTACCTCCTCTTTAAATACTGTCACTGATCTATCTATCTCATCTTTAAATACTGTCAGTGATCGATCTACCTCCTCTTTAAATACTGTCATTGATCTATCTAGTTGCCCTTAAATAGTGTCGGTGATCTATCTAGCTCCTCTTTAAATACTGTCATTGAACTATCTACCTCCTCTTCAAATACTTTCGGTGATCTATCTATCTCCTCTTTAAAAACTGTCAGTGATCTATCTACCTCATCTTCAAATACTTTCGGTGATCTATCTATCTCCTCCTTAAATACATTCAGTGATCGATCTACCTGCTCTTTAAATACTGTCAGTGATCTATCAGCCTCCTCTTTAAGTACTGTCAATGCTCTATCTACGTCCTCTTTAAATACTTTCACTGATGTATCTACCTCTTCTTTAAATACTTTCACTGTCTACCTTCTCCTTAAATACATTCAGTGATCTATCTACCTGCTCTTTAAATACTGTCAGTGATCTATCAGCCTCCTCTTTAAGTACTGTCAATGCTCTATCTACGTCCTCTTTAAATACTTTCACTGATGTATCTACCTCTTCTTTAAATACTTTCACTGTCTACCTTCTCTTTAAATATTGTCAGTGATCTATCTACCTCCTCTTTAAATACTGTCAGTGATCTATCTATCTCCTCTTTAAATCCTGTCAGTGATCTATCTACCTGCTCTTTAAATACTGTCAGTGATCTATCTACCTCTTCTTTAAATGCTGTCAGTGATCTATCTATCTGCTCCTTAAATACTGTCAGTGATCTATCTACCTCCTCTTTCAATACTGTCAGTGACCAATCTACCTGTTCTTTAAATACTGTCAGTGATCTATCTACCTGTTCTTTAAATACTGTCAGGGATCTATGTACCTCCTCTTTAAATACTGTCACTTATCTATCTACCTCCTCTTTAAATACTGTCAGTGATGTATCAACCTGCTCTTTAAATACAGTCAGTGATCTATCTACCTCTTCTTTAAATACAGTCAGTGATCTATCTTCCTCCTCTTTAAATACTGTCACTGATCTATCTACCTGCTCTTAAATACTGTCGGTGTTCTATCTACCTCCTCTTTAAATACTGTCAATGATCTATCTACATCCTCTTTAAATACTGCCACTGATCTATCTACCCCCTCTTTAAATACTGTCACTGATCTATCTACCTGCTCTTTAAATACTTACAGTGATCTATCTACCACCTCCTTAAATACTGACAGTGATCTATCTACCTCCTCTTTAAATACTGTCGCTGATCTATCCACCTCCTCTTTAAGTCCTGTCACTGATCTATCGACCTGCTCTTTAAATACTGTCAGTGATCTATCTACCTCCTCTTTACATACTGTCAGTGATCTATCTCACTCCTCTTTAAATACTGTCAGAGATCTATCTACCTCCTCTTTAAATACTTTCACTGATCTACCTACCTGCTCTTAAATACTGTCGGTGTTCTATCTACCTCCTCTTTAAATACTGTCAGTGATCTATGTACCTCCACTTTATATACTGTCACTGATCTATGTACCTCCTCTTTAAATACTTTCACTGAACTATCTACCTCCTCTTTAAATACTGTCAGTGATCTATCTACCTGCTCTTCAAATTCTTTCGGTGATCTATCTACCTCCTCTTTAAATACTGTCAGTGATCTATCTACCTCCTCTTTAAATACTGTCACTGATCTACCTACCTGCTCCTAAATACTGTCAGTGATCTATCTACCTGCTCTTTAAATACTGTCAGTGATCTCTCTACCTCCTCTTTAAATATTGTCAGAGATCTATCTAGCTCCTCTTTAAATACTGTCACTGATCTATCTACCTCCTCTTTAAATACTGTCTTTGATATATCTACCTCCCCTTTAAATACTGTCAGGGATTATCTACCTCCCCTGTAAATACTTTCAATGGCCAATATAATCCCCATTAAATAATTTCACTGATCTATCTCCTTCCTCTTTAAATACTTTGTGATCTATCTACCTCCTCCTTAAATAAGTTGTGATCTATCTACCTCCACTTTAAATACTGTCAGTGATCTATCTACCTCCTCTTTAAATATTGTCAGTGATCTATCTACTTCCTCTTTACATACTCTCAGTGATCTGTATCCCTCCTCTTTAAATAATGTCACTGATCTATCTACCTGCTCTGAAATACTGTCGGTGATCTATCTACCTCCTCTTTAAATACTGTCACTGATCTATCTACCTCCTCCTTAAAAATTGTCAGTGATCTATCTACCTCCTCTTTAAATACTGTCAGTGATCTATCTACCACCTCTTTAAATACTGTCAGTGATCTCTCTAGATCCTCTTTAAATACTGTCAGTGACCTCTCTAGATCCTCTTTAAATACTGTCAGGGATCTATCTACCTCCTCTTTAAATATTGTCAGTGGTCTATCTACCTCCTCTTTAAATACTGTCATTGATATATCTACCTCCCCTTTAAATACTGTCAGGGATATATCTACCTCCCGTAAATACTTTCAATGGCCAATATACTTCCCCATTAAATAATTTCACTGATATATCTCTTTCCTCTTTACATGCTTTGTGATCTATCTACCTCCTCTTTAAATATGTCGTGATCTATCTACCTCCACTTTAAATACTGTCAATGATCTATCTACCTCCTCTTTAAATAGTCAGTGATCTATCTGCCTCCTCTTTAAATACTGACAGTGATCTATCTACCTGCTCTTTAAATCCTGTCAGTGATCTATCTACCTGCTCTTTAAATACTGTCAGTGATCTATCTACCTCTTCTTTAAATGCTGTCAGTGATCTATCTATCTGCTCCTTAAATACTGTCAGTGATCTATCTACCTCCTCTTTAAATACTGTCAGTGACCTATCTACCTGTTCTTTAAATACTGTCAGTGATCTATCTACCTGTTCTTTAAATACTGTCAGTGATCTATCTACCTCCTCTGTAAATACTGTCAGTGATCTATCTACCTCTGCTTTAAATACTTTCACAGATCTACCTGCCTCCCCATTAAATACTCACATGGATCTATCTAACTCCTCTTTAAATATATTCAGGGAACTATCTACCTCCTCTTCAAAAGCTTTGTGATCTATCTACCTCTTTACATCATTTCCTAGCTCCCCATTAAATACTTTCACTGATCTATCCACCTCCTCTTTAAATAATTTCAGTGATCTCTCCACTTCCTTCTTAAATACTTTCACTGATCTCTCTCCCTCCTTTTTAATTACTTTCATTGATCTATCTACCTCTTTAAATACCAAGTGATCTACCTACCTCCTCTATAAATACTTTCACTGATCTAACTACCTCCTCTTTAAATACTTAGCGATGAATCTAACTCTAAACACTTTCAGTGTTCTATCTACCACTTCTTGAAACATTTTCAGTGATCTATCTACCTCTTTCAATACTTTGTGATCTATCTACCTCCACTTTAAATACTTTCAGTGATCTATCTGCCCCGTCTTTAAATACTGTCACTCGTCTATCTACCTCCTCTTTAAATACTTTCACTGATCAATCTACCTCCTCTGTAAATATTGTCACTGATCTATCTACCTCCTCTTTAAATACTGTCACTGATGTATCTACCTCCTCTTTAAATACTGTCAATGATCTATCAACCTCCTCTTTAAATACTGTCAGTGATTGATCAACCTCCTCTTTAAATACTGTCACTGATCTATCTACCTGCTCTTTAAATACTGTCAGGGATCTATCAACCTTCTCTTTAAATACTGTCAGTGATCTATCTACCTCCTCATTGAATACTGTCGCTGATCTATCTTCATCCTCTTTAAAGACGGTCAGTGATCTATCTACCTCCTCTTTAAATACTGTCACTGATCTATCGACCTGCTCTTTAAATACTGTCAGTGATCTATCTATCTCATCTTTAAATACTGTCAGTGATCGATCTACCTCCTCTTTAAATACTGTCATTGATCTATCTAGTTGCCCTTAAATACTGTCGGTGATCTATCTACCTCCTCTTCAAATACTTTCGGTGATCTATCTATCTCCTCTTTA